>NC_052071.1:59230248-59536498 GCF_015852505.1 Tachyglossus aculeatus
CTGCACACAGTAAGCGCTCAATAAATACGATTGATGATGATGATTGATGATATTCTGCCTCCCGGAACTGCATTTCTTCCACAAAGCCGTCGGCCTTCCAAAAGCTTCCCATTCCCCGGAATCAGTACTACCGAGGGAGCTGCTACTCTGTGGAGAACACTATGCTAGGTTCTTGGGAGAGTACACCTGGGATAATCGACACAATGCCCGTTCGCGGGGAGCTTGCGATTTTGCAGGGGAGAAAGAGGCTGAAAGAATGTAAATTGAGGAGGAGAACGGGGAAGTGGCCTAGGTCTGCAAATTAGTGGTTGAAGAGTCAGGCCTGTGACAGGAACGGTGGTGCCGGGTGGCATATTGTGCTATCCTCTGTCCCCGAGTGGCACTGTCTTCCGGCTGTTCGCCCGCCCGATGGGCCTTGGCGATTTAATGCTTCCCCGTCTCTGTGCTGGCACAGACCACGGCCGCTCGGAGAGCATCGCTCTCCAGGGAACCGAAGACGTGGTGGGAAGACGGGCCCAAGACTCCCACCCACCCTCTGCAGCCCCCTCCCCACCCTTCTCCTTCCCACTGGACTCCTGGTGGCATGGGCAGACCATCTGAGGGATGAACTAGATGACAGTGGGTGGGAGGGAGGAAGGATGCAGGGAAATAGGGGGAGGGAAGGAGGAGGGCGACGCAGTCCGGGCCCTGGGCGGCTCGCTGCAGAGCGGGTCGTGATTTAATGCCAAGCGAGGAGGCAGCGGAGAGGGGTTTGCCTGAGTCCAGTGTGATGTGAATGTTAACAAGCCCCGCTGACGTCAGCGGGTGCCAGGCCGAGGTCTCCTCTCCTTCCCCTTCCTGCTCCTTTCAGCCGGCTTGAAAAAAAAAAATCAGGGAATTACATGCTAAGGAAAGCCCTCCGGCTAAACCCATCGTGATTCCGAATAGGATCGATGCAGTACTTCTAATCAGTGCGCCAACCGAATTCGTTGGACTCTATTTGTTTTGCTGCGTCTGCAACTGGTGTCAGGGGGAAGGCCGGCTCGAAGCGGAGATGGGGATGGAGGGAGGAGTTGGCAGGCGTGGAGCCTGCGGGTCTATTCACGGCCTAGTGGATAGAGCACGGTCCTGGGAGCCAGAAGGTCATGCGTTCTAATCCTAGCTCCACCGCTTGTCTGCTGGGTGACCTTGGGCAAGTCACTTCACTTCTCTGGGCCACAGTTACCTCATCTGCAAAATGGGGATTAAGACTAGAAGCCCCACGTGGTACAGAGTAGCAGTGTGGCTCAGTGGAAAGAGCACAGGCTTTGGAGTCAGAGGTCATGGGTTCAAATCCCAGCTCTGTCAACTGTCAGCTGTGTGACTTTGGGCAAGTCACTTCGCTTCTCTGGGCCTCAGTTACCTCATCTGTAGAATGGGGATTAAGACTGTGAGCCCCCCGTGGAACAACCTGATCACCTTGTAACCTCCCCAGCGCTTAGAACAGTGCTTTGCACGTAGTAAGCGCTTAATAAATAACATTATTATTATTATTATTATTATTATTACAGGGACTGTGTCCAACTCGATTTGCATGTATCCACCCCAGCGCTTAGTACAGTGCCTGGTGCAGAGTAAACAGTTAACAAATACTACACAGTAAGCACTCAATAAATAAAATTGAATGAATGAAATACCATTATTATTATTATTATTATCATTATTATTTTGGACTTGCTCAGAATTCACGCTGGGGTGGTTTTTGTGAGCTGTCTGCTGCGACACGTCGTTTCTCTTGGGCTTCTGTGGCTCCATCTTGTAGAATAATAATGGCATTTATTAAGCACTTACTATGTGCAAAGCACTGTTCTAAGCGCTGGGGTGGTTACAAGGTGATCAGGCTGTCCCACGGGGGGCTCACAGTCTTCATCCCCATTTTACAGATGAGGTAACTAAGGCACAGAGAAGTGAAATGACTTGCCCAAAGTCACACAGCTGACAATTGGTGGAGGTGGGATGGAAGCGGTGTGTGGGAGTTGAGACAGGCCTATATCAGGCTCATTCTTGCCACTATCCCACCACGCGTCCTCCTGGAGCTCTCTGACAGGCCCTGAGCGGGCCCTCCATAAATAACGCTTATGGACAGACAAATTCATGAAAGCTTTCCACAGAGGGATTTTGGATTTCTCGAATTCAGGGACAGACGTAGGACGCCGGGAGAGGGACTGCTCACCGTGGAAAACCCATGGAGCCGAGAGGAGTTCGGGGGAAAGGGAACAGGAGGAAAACAGTTGGAATTTCTGAGCTCCTTGGGCAGGGTGGCCCATATTCATCAGGACCACTATTCCCAAGGCCCGAAAGATGGACTTAAAGTTCCCACATGACTCTCCCTCTCTAGACTGTAAGCTTGTTGTGGGAAGGGAATGTAACTGTTTATTGTTGTATTGTACTCTCCCAAGCACTTAGTACAGTGCTCTGCACATGGTAAGTGCTCTATAAGTACGATTGGATGAATGAATGACTCCACCCCGCCCTTCCAAAATGGCTGTCCATTCCTCTTCACATTGATCACTTAGCTCCTGACCACCTTGCTTTAAGGCATTCCATCAACTCCCTCCCCCTACTTATCCGGGCTCCTCTCCCACTATAACCTCATGTGTTTCATTCCTCTCAAGCCAGCCCCTTCACTCTACCGCATCACATCCCACCTCGCCTCCCTATCCTCTCTACCTAGTCTTGATGACCAGATTACTACTCTCAACTCCACCTTCTCTACTCAACTCGCTTGCTCGCCTTTGCCGCTCTCGCACCACTAACCCACAGCCTTGAATCACTGCCACTGTCCGCCTCCTTTGCTCTTATGCTCGAGTAGCTGAACGCTGCTGGTGAAAGTCTAAACACCAAGCCAACCTTGTTCATTTTAAGTTTATGCTTTCCTGACTTAACTCTGCCCTCTCCTCTGCCAGGCAACACTATTTTTCCTCTCTTACTGACACCCCATGCCCATCATCCCCATCAGCTGTTCTGGACATTTAACTCTCTCCTCAGGCCCCCTGTTCCTCTTCCTCCTCCATCCCTCACCCCCAACGATCTGGCCTCCCACTTCATTAGTAAAATTAACTCCATCAGGTCGGTCTGAGCTCCCCAAAGTCACCTCCCCTCCACCCCACACCCCCCCCAACTCTCAACCCTCTCCACTACTCTCCCATCCTTCCCAGCAGTATCTTCAGAGGAGCTCTCCTCCCTCCTCTCAAGTGCTACTCTATCCACCTGTGCTTCGAACCCCATTCCCTCTCATCTTATGAAAACTCTCGCCCCTTCCCTCCTCCCCTCCTTAACTTCCATCTTCAACTGCTCACTCTCCACTGGTTTCTTCCCCTCTGCCTGCAAACATGCCCACATCTCCCCCATCCTAAAAAAACCCTCTCTTGACCCCACTGCCCCTTCGAGTTATTGCCCTATCTCCCTCCTACCCTTCCTTTCCAAACTCCTAGAACGAGTCATCTACACTCGCTGCTTTGAATTCCTCAACTCCAACTCTTAGTCCCCCTCCAATCTGGCTTCCATTCCCTACACTCCACCAAAACTACCCTCTCAAAGGTCACCAATGACCTCCTTCTTGTCAAGTCCATCGGCTCCTACTCTGTCCTAATCCTCCTACCTCTCTGCTACCTTCAACACTATGGACCACCCCCTTTTCCTCAACATGCTATCCAACCTTGGCTTCACAGACTCTGTCCTCTCCTGGTTCTCCTCTTAACTCTCCAGCCATTCATTCTCAGTCTCCTACGGGGGCTCCTCCTCCCCCTTCCCATCCTCTTACTGTAGGGGTTCCTCCAGGGTCAGTTCTCAGTCCCCTTCTGTCCTCTATCTACACTCACTCCCTTGGTGAACTCATTTGCTCCCACAGCTTCAACTATCATCTTTTCGCTGATGACACCCAAATCTACATCTCCGCCCCTGCTCTCTCTCCCTCCCTCCAGGCTCATATCTCCTCCTGCCTTCAGGACATCTCCATCTGGATGCCTGCCCTCCATCTAAAACTCAATATGTCCAAGACTGAACTCCTTTTCTTTCCTCCCAAACTCTGTCCTCTCCCTGACTTTCCCATCAATGTAGACGGCACTACCATCCTTCCCATCTCACAAGCCCGCAACCTCGGTGTCATCCTCGACTCCGCTCTCGCGTTCACCCCACACTCCAATCCATCACCAAAAACTGCCAGTCTCACCTTCGCAACATCGCCAAGATCCACCCTTTCCTCTCCATCCAAACCGCTACCCTGCTGGTTCAATCTCTCATCCTATCCCGACTTGATTACTGCATCAGCCTCCTCTCTGATCTCCCATCCTCCTGCCTCTCCCCACTTCAGTCTATATTTCACTCTGCTGCCCATATTATCTTTATACAGAAATGCTCTGGGCATGTCACTTCCCTCCTCAAAACTCTACAGTGGCTGCCTGTCAAACTATGAATCAAGCAAAAACTCCTCACTCTCAGCTTCAAGGCTGTCCATCACCTCGCCCCCTCCTACCTCACTTCCCTTCTCTCCCTCTACAGCCCAGCCTACACCCTCCGCTCCTCTGCCACTAACCTCCTCACTGGGCCTCGTTCTCGCCCGTCCCACCGTCGACCCCCGTCCCACGTCCTCCCCCTGGCCTGGAATGCCCTCCCTCCCCACATCCGCCAAACTAGCTCTCTTCCTCCCTTCAAAGCCCTACTGAGAGCTCACCTCCTCCAGGAGGCCTTCCCAGACTGAGCCCTCTTTTTCCTCTCCTCCTCCCCATTGCCCCCCTCTGCCCTACCCCCTTCCCCTCCCCACAGCACTTGTATATATTTGTACAGATTTATTACTCTATTTATTTTACTTGTACATATTTACTACTCTATTTATTTTGTTAATGGTGTGCATATAGCTGTAATTCTATTTACTCAGATGGTTCTGACACTTGTGTACAGGTTTTGTTTTGTTGTCTGTCTACCCCTTCTAGACTGTGAGCCCTTTGTTGGGTAGGGACCGTCTCTATATGTTGCCGACTTGTATTTCCCAAGTGCTTAGTCCAGTGCTCTGCACACAGTAAGAGCTCAATAAATACAATTAAATGAAATAATGAACCTCATTGTCGTGGCTCTCACTGCCACCATCTTACTCCTGCCCTCTCTTTTGTGTGTGTGTGGTATTTATTAAGCAATTGTTCTGTGCCAGGCACTGTATTCGCTCAATCATTCAATCACATTTATTGAGCATTTACTGTGTGCAGAGCACTGTATTGAATGCTTGGGAGAGTACATTGTAACAATAAGCAGACACATTCCCTGCCAACAATGAGCTTACCTCACCTGCAAAATGGGGATTTAGATTGTGAGCCCCACATGGGACAGGGACCGTGTCCAACTCTATTTGCTTGTATCCACCCCAGTGCTTAGTACAGTGCCAGGTACATAGTAAGCATTTAACAAATACCATAATTAGTATTCTATTTGAAAAAGTGCCAAGAGCCCGGGTGACTATTCATTCATCCACTCATTCGAATATATTGAGTGCTTACTGTGTGCAAAGCACTGTACTAAGTGCTTGGGAGAGTACAATATAACAACAGACACATTCCTGCCCACAACGAGCTCACAATCTAGAGGGGGATACAGACATTAATATAAATAAATGAATAAGTAGATAAATAAATAAATTACAGATATATCCATATATGTTGTGGGGCTTGGAGGGAGGATGAATAATAATAATAATAATGATGATGGTAACTGTTATGTGCTTACTATGTGCCAAGCACTGTTCTAAGTGCTGAATAAGGAAGCAATAAAAGCGGCACAGAGGGAGTAGGAGAAGAGAAGTGGAGGGCTTAGTCAGGGAAGGCTTCTTGGAGGAGATGGGCCTTCAGAAAGGTCTTGAATAATAATAATAATGGTATTTATTAAGTGCTTACTATGGGCCAAGCACTGTTCTAAGCACAGGGATAGATACAGAGTCACCAGGTTGTCCCACATGGGGCTCACAGTCTTAATCCCCATTTTCCAGATGAGGTTAGCTGAGGCACAGAGAAGCTAAGTGTCTTGCCCAAAGTCACACAGCGGGCAAGTGGCAGAGCCTGGATTCGAACCCACGACCTCCGACTCCCAAGCCCGTGCTCTTTCCATATTATCTGTGTGATGTGAGAAGGGAGGGCTTTCCAGGCCAGAGGTAGGATATGCCCCTTCTAGACTGTGAGCCCGCTGTTGGGTGGGGACCATGTCTATATGCTGCTGGTTTGTACTTCCCAAGCACTTAGCACAGTGCGCTGCACATAGTAAGCGCTCAATAAATACGATTGAATGAATGTGCGTGAAAGGTCGGCGGCGAGATAGACGAGATGGAGGTACAATGAGAAGGTTAGCATTTGAACGAAGTTCAATTTTAGCCTTACTAAATTTGAGGTGACAGGAGGACATCCAAGAACAGATTTTACAGATGAGGTAACTGAGGCACAGAAAAGTGAAGTGACTTGCCCAAGGTCACACAGCAGACAAGTGGCAGAACTGGAATCAGGTCCTCTGACTCTCAGGAGTTTGGTATTTCCACTAGGCCTCACTGCTTCTCCACTATGACCTTTGACTCTCATTTTGTGCTTGGCAGGGCACAAATCCTACTTCATAATTAAGCCACAGTGATCTTTTGCATGTATTTATTACTCTATTTATTTTACTTGTCCATATTCTATTTATTTTATCTTGTTTTGTTCTCTGTCTCCCCCTTCTAGACTGTGAGCCCCCTGTTGGGTAGGGACCGTCTCTATGTGTTGCCAACTTGGACTTCCCAAGCGCTTAGTCCAGTGCTCTGCACACAGTGAGCGCTCAATAAATACGATTGAATGAATGAATGAATGAATGAATGAATAAATGAATGAATTTGAGGAGCGATGACTAGGGCAGGCTGCAGACCTCCACCAGGCCAGAAGCTGCCTCGGCCCGGAGATCCTGCTTCCATATCCCGCTGCACTTCACCGCACTCTGGGATTTCTTTCTCTCTTTCTCTCTTTCTCTCTCACTGAGCAATGTTTCCTGACTGACCTGTTTAGGATAATTAGTGCTTTCCTTATGCTAGGCTGACAGCTCCCCGAGAAACAGCAGGCATTTCCCTCATCGCATCGCCTTCCGCCCCAGGCTTTTTCTCCCCCCCTCTGTGGTAGGTGGCTGTGGAAGAGGTCTGCAGAAAAGTCAACATTTGTCTAGTAAATCGCAAAGTGTTTTAGTAACCATCAAGGAGAGGAGGCTGGCCGAGCAGGGAGTTGGGAGGGAGGGAGGGTGGTTTGAGTCCCGGCTCTTCCACTGGCCTGGTGGGTGACCACAGGCAAGTCACTTAACCTTTCTGAGCCTCAATTTCCTCATGAGTCAAAAAAAATCAATCAGTGGTATTTATTGAGCATTGTACTAAGCGTTTGGGAGAGTGCTATACAAACACTTGCAGTAGGCCTGATCCTTGCCCACAAGGAGCTTACAGTCTAGAGGGGGAGACAGACATTCAAATAAAAGATGGGGGGGGGGAAAGGGGCGTGGAAACGGTAGGGATTAAGTCGATCAGTCATATTTATTGAGAGCTTTCTGTGAGCAGAGCACTTTACTACGGCTTTGGGAGAGTAATAATAATAATAATGATGATGGTATTTGTTAAGCGCTTACTATGTGCCAAGCACTGTTCTAAGCGCTGGAGTAGATACAAGGTAATCAGGTTGTCCCACGGGGGCTCACAGACTTAATCCCCATTTTACAGATGAGGGAACTGAGACCCAGAGAAGTGAAGTGACTTGCCCAAAGTCACACAACAGACAAGTGGGGGAGCTAGTCTAGAAAGGGGAGACATGCAACAACACAAAACATGGGAATTTCACCCAAATTTTGAGCACCCCCAATTCATTCAATCAATCATCTTTATTGAGCGCTTACTTGGGACAGAGCACTGTACTAAGAGCTTGGAAAAATACAACACAACAAAAAACGGGGACATTCTCTGCCCACAATGAGTTTACAGTCCACAGGGGACAGTGGTATCAATCAGTGCTATTTGGTTGCTTACCATTCATTCATTCATTCAATAGTATTTATTGAGTGCTTACTGTATGCAGAGCACTGTACTAAGCGCTTGGGAAGTACAAGCTGGCAACATATATTCATTCATTCATTCATTCAATCATATTTTTTGAGCGCTTACTGTGTGCAGAGCACTGTACTAAGCGCTTGGGAAGCACAAGTCGGCAACATATAGAGACGGTCCCTACCCAACAGTGGGCTCACAGTCTAGAAATGTGCAGAGAGGTGTACTAAGTGCTTGGGATGGTATCATACACTTGATAGACGCAATCTATGCTCACAAGGAGCCTGTGATTTGCCATCTCTTCCTACTTGCCATCTACCTGTCACACCTGTTACTGATGTCCAGGCACTTGTAATAATAATAATAATGATGATGATGGCATTTATTAAGCGCTTACTATGTGCAAAGCACTGTTCTAAGCGCTGGGGAGGTTACAAGGTGATCAGGTTGTCCCACGGGGGCTCACAGTTTCAATCCCTATTTTCCAGATGAGGTCACTGAGGCCCAGAGAAGTGAAGTGACTTGCTCAAAGTCACACAGCTGACAATTGGCCTGGAATGCCCTCCCTCCACACATCCGCCAAGCTAGCTAGCTCTCTTCCTCGCTTCAAAGCCCTACTGAAAGCTCACCTCCTCCAGGAGGCCTTCCCAAACTGAGCCCCCTCCTTCCTCTCCCTCTCCCCATCCCCCCGCCCTACCTCCTTCCCCTCCCCACAGCACCTGTATATATGTTTGTACAGATTGATTACTCTATTTTGCTTGTACATATTTACTATTCTGTTTATTTTGTTAATATATTTTGTTTTGTTGTCTGTCTCCGCCTTCTAGACTGTGAGCCCGTTGTTGGGTAGAGACCGTCTCTATATGTTGCCAACTTGTACTTCCCAAGCGCTTAGTAGTGCTCTGCACACAGCAAGCGCTCAATAAATACAATTGAATGAATGAATGAATGAATGAATTGGTGGAGCCGGGGCTTGAACCCCTGACCTCTGACTCCAAAGCCCGGGCTCGTTCCCCTGAGCCGTGCTGCTTCTCTTAGCCACACTGCTTCTCACTCGCTTTTATTTATTTTGATTCTACTGTTTGGCCCCCCTCTCAGGGTGGCACCTGGAGAGTTTCCAGTCCTCTACCAGTCTTGGCTACGGGAGGAAGAGTCAAGCAGAGGCTCACTCATTCCATTCCTAGCTTGGCCGGTGACTATGAGTGGCCAAGTGACAACTACTACAAGTCAAAACTCACCTGTGCTGGGCAGCGGCGATGTGGGAGAGAGTCGAGGGTGGAGACTCAAGTTAAACTGCGTGGAAGGAGACGATGATAAACCGCTTCCAGATTTTTACCAAGACAACTCTCCGGATCCACTCCCAGAACGATTGCAGATGGAGAGCGGGGCGTTCCGGGAGAGATGTGTCTGTGGTGGGAACGACTCATTCATTCAATCGTATTTATTGAGCACTTACTGTGTGTAGGGCACTGTACTAAGCGCTTGGAGCAGCGTGAGAAGCAGCATGGCTCAGTGGAAAGAGCCTGGGCTTGGGAGTCAGAGGTCATGGGTTGAAATCCCGGCCCTGCCGCTTGTCAGCTGGGTGACTTTTTGGGCAAGTCGTTTAACTTCTCTGGGCCTCAGTTACCTCATCTGTAAAATGGGGATTGATTGTCAGCCCCACATGGGACAACCTGATCACTTTGTATCCCCCCCAGCGCTTAGAACAGTGCTTTGCACATAGTAAGCACTTAACAAATACCAAAATTATTATTATTATAATTTGCAGCGTGGCTCAGTGGAAAGAGCCTGGGCTTGGGAGTCATTCATTCATTCATTCATTCAATCGTATTTATTGAGCGCTTACTGTGTGCAGAGCACTGTACTAAGCGCTTGGAAAGTACAAGTTGGCAACATATAGAGACGGTCCCTACCCAACAGTGGGCTCACAGTCTAGAAGATGGGCTCACAGTCTTGAAGACCAAAGTACAATTCGCAGCATGGCTCAGTGGAAAGAGCCCGGGCTTTGGAGTCAGAGTTCATGGGTTCAAATCCCGGCTCCGCCACTTGTCAGCTGTGTGACTTTGGGCAAGTCACTTCACTTCTCTGGGCCTCAGTTCCCTCATCTGTAAAATGGGGATTAAGACTGTGAGCCTCCCGTGGAACAACCTGATTACCTTGTAACCTCCCCAGCACTTAGACCAGTGCTTTGCACATAGTAAGTGCTTAATGATTATTATTATTACCTTGTATCTACTCCAGTGCTTAGAAAAGTGCTCGGCACATAGTAAGCACTTAACAAATACCATTGTTGTTGTTGTTATTATTATTATTATTATTATTATTATTATTATTATTACAATTTGGCAACAGACAGAGACAATCCCTACCCCCAACGGGCTCACAGTCTAGAAGACTCGACAACATAAGACAAGACGGTTTGTACGTGTCCGCCTCCCCCACTAGACAGTAAGCTTCTTGAGCGCAGGGACCGTGTCTACAGAAATCTACAGTATTCTCCCACGCGTTTGGTGCTGTGCTGTGCAGATAGGAAGCAGTGTGGTGTAGTGGATAGAGCACGGAAGAGTCAGAAGGTGGTGGATTCTAATCCCAGCTCCGCCACTTATCTGCTCTGTGACCTTGGGATCAATCGTATTTATCGAGTGCTTACTGTGTGCACAGCGCCGTACTATGTGCTTGGAAAGTACAATTCAGCAATAAAGAGAGATCAATCAATCAATCATATTTATTGAGCACTTACTGTGTGCAGAGTACTGTACACGTACAAGTTGGCAACATAGAGAGACGGTCCCTACCCAACAGTGGGCTCACAGTCTAGAAGGGGAAGACAGAGAACAAAACCAAATGTATTAACAAAATAAAATAAATAGAATTCTATATAGAACAGAGAGATGATCCCTGCCCACACCGGGCTTGTGGTCTAGAAGTCATTTCACTTCTCTGGGCCTCGGTCACCTCACCTGTAAAATGGGGATTGAGACTGTGAGCCCCATGTGGGAAAGGGACTGCGTCCAAACCGGTTTGCTTGTATCCAGCCCATCACTGAGTATAGTGCCTGGCTTAACAAATACCACTATTATTATTATTTTTACTTCCTGATGAGAAGAGGCAAGAAACCTTCCCTCCTCCCACTCCCCTCCCCTACACCATTTTTTGACTTCTAGCGTAACGGGAATTTTGTTGGCTGCTCAAATGTCACCGCTTACGGGAAAGTCATTCACACTTTCATTTTTAACGCTAATGAAGGCAGTCTCCTCCTGGGAAATCGGCCAGAATGGTCAAACTTTCCTCGTCTCCCTAATTGGCAAAGCCCCTCACATTCCCTTTCAGCCTCTTGAGTGGTCTCAAGTCTGTCCCAAGCGCTTAGTACAGTGCTCTGCACACAGTAAGCGCTCAATAAATACGATTGATGATGACTGCACCCACAGAAGACAGAGCTCAGGGCTGGCGGCCCGGCCTCCGCTCCGTAGAAAAGGCCAGTGGTGTTCCCTCACTCCCAGCGGTTGGGCACCATGGGCGGGAGACCGAACCCCTGTCATCTCTCCGATGAAATCCCAACACTCGCGTGGCATCCACCCAGTACCCACCTCTAGCCCTCGTGGTTTTATCCCCATCCTGTGGACTTCATTCAATCATTCAATCCACTCAGGCATATTTCTTGAGCGCTTACTGTGTGCAGAGCGCTTGGGAAGTACAAGTCGGCAACATATAGAGACGGTCCTTACCCAACAATGGGCTTACAGTCTAGAAAGGGGACTTAGAGGAGCAGGGTGGCCTAATGGAAAGAGCATCAGAGGACCTGGGTTCTAATCCTGGCTCTGCCTCTTGCCTCCTGGGTGACCTTGGGCACATTGCTTCAATCAATCAATCAATCAATCGTATTGATTGAGCACTTACTGTGTGCAGAGCACTGTACTAAGCGCTTGGGAAGTACAAGTTGGCAACATATAGAGACGGTCCCTACCCAACAGTGGGCTCACAGTCTAAAAGGGGGAGGCAGAGAACAAAACCAAACATACTAACTAAATAAAATGAATAGAATAGATATGTACAAGTAAAATAAATAAATAAATCGGGTAATAAATATGTACAAACATATATACATATATACAGGTGCTGTGGGGAAGGGAAGGAGGTAAGATGGGGGGATGGAGAGGGGAGTGAGGGGGAGAGGAAGGAGGGGGCTCAGTGTGGGAAGGCCTCCTGGAGGAGGTGAGCTCTCAGTAGGTCCCCGAAGGGAGGAAGAGAAAGCTTCGCTTTTCCGTGCCTCACTTTTCTCAGAAAAACTGTCCTCCTTCCAACTTAGATGGGCCTAACGATACTGTTGTATTGGGCTCTCCCAAGTGCTTAGTACAATGCTCTGCACATGATAAGCACTCAGTAAATACCACTGACTGATTCATTAGGCTGTGAGACCCATGTGGGACAGGGACTATGTTCCACGGGATGAAACTGGATCTACCCCTGTGCTTAGAACAGTGTTTGTCCCATACTAAGTGCATGGGTTCAAATCCTGGCTCTGCCACTTGTCAGCCGTGTGACTTTGGGCAAGTTGCTTAACTTCTCTGGGCCTCAGTTACCTCATCTGGAAAATGGGGATTAAGACTGTGAGCCCCCCGTGGGACAACCTGATCACCTTGTAAACTCCCCAGTGCTTAGAACAGTGCTTTGCACATAGTAAGTGCTTAATAAATGCCATTATAAAAAAATTAAAAAAATAAGAACAAGAAGAAGAAGAATTTGCAAATACACAATTATTTTCTTTATTTCATCCTGCCACATGTGTCCTGCTGCTGGCTATATCCTTGTTCTTCCTCCTGTTGTTGGTAAATAATTTTTATCTCCTGCCTCCCTCAAGACTTTTATCTCCTGTAGGGCAGGGAACAGCTTTCTAGCTTATGCTGTCCTCTCCCTGAACAATAATAATAATCATAATAATAATGGTATTTGTTAAGTGCTTACTATGTGTCACTCACTATACTAAGCGCTGGGGGCAGAATACAAGCAAATCATGTTGGACACATTCCCTGTTCCACTGAGGGCTTCCAGTCTTAATCCCCATTTTACAGATGAGCTAACTGAGGCACAGAGAAGTGAAGTAACTCGCCCAAGGTCACACCGCAGACAAGCCAGAATTAGAACCTATAACCTTCTCTGAATCCCAGGCCCATGCTCTAACCACTATGCCCTGCTGTTTCTGAATGCTTAGTACAGTGGACACTCAGTAAGTATCTCATAAAATGCCGTGGATTCATGAGTTGTTTGAACTTAGTTGGAGGGAATGGGATTCATGCTTCTGCTATACTTCCCCAAGTGCTTAGTACTGTATATGGTCCCCAATGGGTGCTTAATAAATCTCATTACCCCCAGAGTCACTCCCATTAAAGCGCTTAGTACAGTGCTCTGCACACAGTAAGCGCTCAATACATATGATTGAATGAATGAATGAATTAACCACAATGATATTTATGAAGAACTTACTAGGCGCCAAGCAGCATGGCCTAGCGGGAAGACCACGGCCCTCAAATTCACAGGACCGCTAATCCCAGCTCTGCCAATTGCTTGCTGTGTGACCTTGGACAGGTCACTTAATTTTGCTGTGCCTCAGTTTCCTCAACTGTAAAATGAGGATTTAGTATGTTTTCCATTGTACTTAGACTGTGGGCCCCATGTGGAACAGGGACTGTGTCCAACCTGATTTACTGGTGCTTAGAACTGTGTTTGACATATAGTGAACGTTCAACAAATACCATAAGAAAATAATCAAGTTGGACACAGCCCGTCAATCAATCAATCAATCGGTCAATGAACAATATTGATTGAGCGCTTACTATATGCAGAGTACTGTACTAAGCACTTGGGAGAGTACAATACAACAGAATTAGCAGATCCATTCCTTGCCCGAAATGATCTTACAGTCCAGAGAGACTAAGACTAAACCCAGACTAAGTCCCCCTTTCTCCCATACTAAGCCCCCTTTTTCCTCTGCTTCTCCTCCCCTCCCCACCCCAAAGCACTTGTGAGTATATGTACATATTTATTATTCTATTTATTTTATTAATGATGTGTATATATCTACAACTCTAGTTATTCATATTGATTCTATTGATGTCTGTTTACTTGTTCTGATGTCTGTCTCCCCTCTTTTAGACTGTGAGCCCATTGTTGGGTAGGGACCGTCTCTCTATGTTGCTGACTTGTACTTCCCAAGCTCTTAGTACAGTGCTGTGCACACAGTAAGCGCACAATAAATACGATTGAATGAATGAATAATAAATACTAAATATAAATAAATAAATAATAAATAATAAATAAATAAATGAATCAATAAATACGATTGATGATGATGATGATGAATGAATGAATGAATGAGAGGGGAGACAGACATTAACAGTGATCTGCACACAGTAAGTGCTCAATAAATACGATTGAATGAATGAATAATAAATACTAAATATAAATAAATAAATAATAAATAATAAATAAATAAATGAATCAATAAATACGATTGATGATGATGATGAATGAATGAATGAGAGGGGAGACAGACATTAACAGTGATCTGCACACAGTAAGTGCTCAATAACTACGACTGAATGAATGAATTAACAGACCGACATGGGGCTCACAGTCTAAGTGGAAGGGAGCGGAGATTTCTTGTCCCCATTTTACAGATGAGAAATCTGAGGCTTAGAGAGGAAAAGTGACTTGCCAATGTCACACAGCAGACAAGTGGTAGAGCTGGGACTAATAATAATAATAATAATAATTGGCATTTGTTAAGCGCTTATTATGTGCAAAGCACTGTTCTAAGCGCTGGGGAGGATACAGGGTGATCAGGTTGCCCCACGTGGGGCTCACAGTCTTCATCCCCGTTTTACAGATGAGGGAACTGAGGCTCAGAGAAGTTAAGTGACTTGCCCAAGATCACACAGCAGACACGTGGCGGAGCCGGGATTTGAACCCATGACCTCTGACTCCGAAGCCCGGGCTCTTTCCACTGAGCCACGCTGCTTCTCTAAACTTGGTGGCTAGAACTTGGTGGCTGAAGTGGAATTAGAACCCAGGTCCCCATCATCACTACCTTGAGGAATCAAAAGTCTGCCCTGTTCTCTTCACCACTGGTGTCTGAGCAATGTCAGGAAACGAGCATTAGAGTACTTTCACTGGCCCAGGATGAAATTCCGAATACCACCAGCCTCTCATGGCTACACCCACGCCATCAGAAACATCATCTTCGAACCGCACCCTCACATAATTGTTGCCAAAGGGATTCCAGGTGAAATAATTACCGTGGCATTTGTTAAGCGCTTACTGTGTGTGTGCCAGGAACTGCGGTAAATACCAGCTAATCAGGCTGGATACAGTCCCAATCCCACTTGGGGCTCACAGTCTTAATCCCCGTTTTACAGATGAGGAAAGGAAGGCACAGAGAAGTCACACAGCAGATGAATGGTGGAGTTGGGATTAGAATCCAGGGCCTCTGACTCCCAAGCTCTTTGCTCTATGCCCTAGGTCATGCTGTTTGTCACCATTATTCCATCATCAGATCCCATCTTTATTTAAAAAAACAAAGAACGCCTCTGTCAGGGTTGTGACATGGATTTGCCAAAGTCCTTTTTTCCCCACCGCAGCCTGGCCCAGCCCAGGCCTCTGACAATCAATCAATCAGCCGTATTTAGCAAGTGCTTACTGTGTGCAGAGCACTGTACTGAGCGCTTGGGAGAGTACAATATAACAATAAAACAGAGACATTCCCTGCCCACAAGGAGCAGGGATCGTTCTAGCAGGGCTGAAGAAGTCTCACTTTCCAGGCACGACTAGTCATAAGCACCTGAAGGAGCCCCAACCATCACTCCATCAATGGCTAGTATTTATTGAGCGCTTGCCTTGCGGCGAGGCTTATACTTATTGTCCGCTCCCCGGCACCCTCACGGCACCCAGCGAACACTGGACTGCAAATCAAGGAACGACCGAACCGCAAACCCGTTAACTTGTCAAAGTCCACCGTCTGCTCCCTCGCCCCAGGCTGCTTCCCTTATTATTGTATTTCTACTGGTATTTATTAGGCGCCTACCAAGGGAAGACTCCACCATCGCTAGGCGCTAAGCTCTGGGGTCAACACCCCCCGACGCACACATTCACACAATGCAAAGTTGGTCCCCTGACCCTTTCCCATAGCCCGGCAGATGGATTCATTCATTTGTTCATTCATTCAAGCGGATTTATTGAGTGCTTACTGAATGCAGAGCAGTGTACTAAGCACTTGGGAGAGTCCAATATGATGATAAACAGACACATTCCCTGTTCACAATGAATTTATAGCGTAGAGGAGTTTGCGCTTCAGTGGAAGCCATAGGCCGACCCTAATGGTCCATTGGGGCACCATAAAATGGCCCCAGGATGGACACCTTCTTCTTCAACACTTGGTCTCCCAAGCGCTTAGTACAGTGCTCTGCACACAGTAAGCACTCAATAAATCCGATTGAATGAACAAATGAATGACTCCAGCTGCTTAATAAATGATTGAATGAATGAACGAATGGAGAGGGGAGACAGACATAAATACGATTGAATGAATGAATGAATGAATGCTCCGCACATAGTCAATAAATATGTCTCTGTCTCTGTTGCCGAATTGTACTTTCCAAGCGCTTACTACAGTGCCCTGCACACAGTAAGCGCTCAGTAAATACGATTGAATGAATCATCATCATCATCATCATCAATCGTATTTATTGAGCGCTTACTCAATATGAATGAATGAATTAATGAATTAATGAATTAATGAATTAACAGTGATCTGCACACAGTAAGTGCTCAATAAATACGATTGAGTGAATGAATTAACAGGCAGACATGGGGCTCATGGTCTAATAAATCTGACTGAAAGAATGAAAGCAGAGGCCAAAGTCCTCGCCAAACCAGATAACCGCCCAACAGCCTCACGGGCCAAACCCGAACAACCGGTCACCGCCAGTCTGACCCACCCCGGGCGGGTTCGGAGTGGCATGGCCAAGGAACCGTGGTCCGTTCAGATGCCGTCCACCACATAGGACCATACCTTTCATCCACGTGGTCACCTGCTTGGCTGTCCACTTGCTAATGGGCTCCATCACCAGTGCCATCTTTGGTCTCGGGGGATCACGCTGAAATGAAAAGGGACATATTTATTTATTTACTTTGTTATAATAATAATGATGGCATTTATTAAGCGCTTACTATGTGCAAAGTACTGTTCTAAGCGCTGGGGAGTTTACAAGGTGATCAGGTTGTTCCACGGGGGGCTCACAGTCTTAATCCCCATTTTACAGATGAGGGAACTGAGGCCCAGAGAAGTGAAGTGGCTTGCCCAAAGTCACACAGCTGACAAGTGGCGGAGCCGGGATTTGAACCCGTGACCTCTGACTCCAAAGCCCGGGCTCTTTCCACTGAGCCACGCTGCTTCCACTGCTGCTTTATGGAAAGGAGGGGCGGAAGCTCACAGTTTAGACTGTGAGCCCGCTGTTGGGTAGGGACCGTCTCTATACGTTGTCAACTTGTACTTCCCAAGCGCTTAGTACAGTGCTCTGCACACAGTAAGCGCTCAATAAATACGACTGAATGGGGCTTTGAAGTGGGGAAGAGTTATTGTCTGTCGGACTTGAGGAGGGAGGGAGGTCCAAGCCAGAGGCAGGAGGTGGTTGAGGGGTCAGCCCCTTTTTCCTCTCCTCCTCCCCATCCCCCCTGCGCTACCTCCTTCCCCTCCCCACAGCACCTGTATATATGTTTCTACAGATTTATTACTCTATTTTACTTGTACATATTTACTATTTTATTTTATTAATGATGTGCATTTAGCTTTAATTCTATTTGCTCTGACGACCTGACACCTGTCCACGTGTTTTGTTTGTTGTCCGTCTCCCCCTTCTAGACCGTGAGCCCGTTGGTGGGTAGGGACCGTCTCTATATGTTGCTGACTTGTACTTCCCAAGCGCTTAGTACAGTGCTCTGCACACAGTAAGTGCTCAATGAATACGACTGGAATGAATGAATGAGAGAGAGATGAGAATGAGGTACAGTGAGAAGGTTAGCATTAGAGGAGCGATCAGTTGGATCAACCCAAAAGTCCCAACACAAATATAATAACAATAATAATAATAATAATAATAATAATAATAATGGCATTTGTTAAGCGCTTACTATGTGCAAAGCACTGTTCTAATCACTGGGGAGGATACAAGTTGAACAGGTTGTCCCACGTGGGGCTCACAGTCATCCTCCCCATTTTACAGATGAGGTAACTGAGGCTCCTAGAAGTTAAGTGACTTGCCCAACGTCACTCAGCAGACATGTGGCGGAGCTGGGATTCGAACCAACCGCCATGCTACTGTGCCTAAGTGTATTCAGATGGACTTTCATTCCCAATATTAAAAGTAGCACAGCATAGTGGATAGAGCCCGGGCCTGAGAGTCAGAAGGTCATGGGTTCTAATCCTGGCTCCACCACTTGTCTGCTGGGTAACCTTGGGCAAGTCACCTCACTTCTAGATGCCTCAGTTACCTCATTTTAAAAACGGGAATTGAGGCTGTGAGCCCCTTGTGAGACAGGAAGTGGGTCTAACCCAATTTGACGTGGCTCAGTGGAAAGAGCCTGGGATTGGGAGTCAGAGGTCATGGGTTCTAATCCCGGTTCCACCACTCGTCTGCTGTGTGACCTTGGGCAAGCCACTTAATTCCTCTGTGCCTCAGTTCCCAAAATGGGGATTAAGATTGTGAGCACCATGTGGGACAACCTGATTACCTTGTATTTACCCCAGAGATTAAACAGTGCTTGGTACATAGTAAGCACTTAACAAATACCATTATTATTATTATTATTTCAATTAGTTCATCCCCCACCTCTGGAATCCTTTAAATTCCTTACGGGCAGGGAGGGTGTCCGCCAACTCACAAGCCCTGAGACCACGGCTCTGCAACATAGGACTAACAACCGTGGATCAATCGATTGATTAATTGGGATTGATTGATCCCAAGCTGTGCACAAACGCGCACACTGTACAGTGCTTTGCACACATCACGTACATACACGCAGTTGCCCTTCCTAGAAAGACTCCAAGAAGACACCACTGGCATTGTGGTGAGCCCACAACAAGCTGCCTTGTTAGCGACTGTTTGTGATCTCGCAAACAACGACAAGGAAGATATTGGTGAAGGAAATGTTGGGCTGTACTTGAGCGGGCCTGGACGGGCAGGGCATGGAGGGAAGTGTGGCTTTCTCTCCCTGTTCTATCCAGTAACGGGGCCTGGACCAATTGATTACTATTACGTAGAGCCACAGCTGCGACACCTTAGCCAGATAAAAGGTGGTCGCTGTGAATCACAGCGGGGCAGGTATCAGAAGCAGAAGCAAGCATCAGGAGCAGAAGCATGCAGAGAAGCAAGAAGGAAACATGCTTAGAGTAGCAGGAGAGCAGCAGCACTTGGAAGCAGAAAGAAGCAGAATGGGCAGAAGGGGGTCCTTTGACCACAGACTGGTATTGGACCCTTGGTGGAGCAGGGGTGTGTACGTGTCACTCCCTTGCATCCTGCTAAAACCAAGTGAAAACTTTCCACAGTAACCCTGGTGATCAGAGGTGTGGTTTGAACTCTACTCCGTGTCACCGAGGCTCCCCCGGTCCAAGAAGGTCCTGGTTGGTACAAACCGGGGGCTCGCGACAGCAGTGACATGTGCGTGTTGATGAATGTCACCTGTGTACCGTGAGCTTCTCGTAGGCAGGAATTGTGACTGCCGCCTCGATTGTATTGCACATCCCCAAATTCATTCATTCGATCGTATTTATTGAGCACTTACTGTGTGCAGAGCTTGGGAGAGTACAATGTAACAAGACACATTCCCTGCCCACAACAAACATAGAGTCTAGTGGGGGAGTTAGACATTAATATAAATAAATCAGTGACAGGTATGGACATAAGTGCTGTGGGGCTGGGATGGGGAGGAAAAATAAAGGGGGTGAGTCAGGGAAATGCAGAAGGGAGAAGAGTGGGATTAGGTAGGGAAGAGATCCAGGAGGAGATGGCTTTGAAGTGGGGGGAGTAATTGTCTTGTCAGATGTTCAGTACTCTGCATGTAGTAAGTGCTCAAAAAATACCACTGATGGGTGCACATATAGCTGAACATATAGCTATATATAAAGCCCAATGTGGGACTCCTCCTTCCCCCAGTCCTGACCATACAGAACACAAACACACAAGACAATCCCCAGTTGTGCTGTTGTGTTTGATGGCAGCCCCGGTGCTGTTTTGGCTTTGTCCTGCTTAGTAGGAGCTTAGTATAGTGTTCTGTGCTCACTACACTGCCCTGCATGTAGTAGATGTCACGGCAAGGCAGTGTGAGCTAGTGGAAAGAACCGGGAGTCCCAGCTTCTAGTCCCGCCTCAGCCACAGGCCTGTTGTGTGACCTTGGGTAGGTCACTTCACCTCTCTGGACTCAGTTTCTCCATCTCTGGGGGTAAATAACCCACTATGCCGCCTCCAGACCAGGAGCCCTGCGTGGGACAGGGATGGGGTCTGATCTGACTATCTAGTCTTTGCCCAGAAATGCGAGGGTGAAGCAGAAGGGAATAGGAGAAGAGGCAAGGAGGGCTTAGTTGGGGAAGGCCTCTTCGAGGAGATGTGCCTTGAATAAGGCTTTGAAGACGGGGAGAGTGATCATCAGTTGGCTATAAAGAGGGAGAATTCATTCATTGAATCGTATTCATTGAGTGCTTACTGTGTGCAGAGAACTGCACTAAGCGCTTGGAAAGTATGTGGCCAAGAGGTCAATGGCATATAAATAAGATGGTTAGGTTGGCATTAGAGGAACCAGAGCTCTTAGCACTGTGTTGGGCCTAGAGGAAGCGCTGAATAAATACCATCCTGCAAACCGTGTGTTGGTATCTTTCCCCCCATCATCCCTGACTCAAAGTAGCCACTCAAGTGGCTTGGCAAACATTCCCTTGGATGCCCAGATGACAAGAGCTTTAGGGGGATGGGAGAGGCATTCTCCTCCCCAAAAGATCCATCTTGGTCATGTGTGACTGGAAAATGACCACAGCTGAGGACTTTGCATTTGAAAAAACCTCTCAGCTGAAGATTTTGCATTTGAAAAAAAGCTCTCTGATGAGACGGTGGAGCCAGCTCCCACACTGATTTTTTCCTATCAAGCAAATTCCCCGTTGTTCTTGCCCTGTTGATGGTTATAATGCAAAGCAAACGCTGTGTGTGCACATTAGCACTCTTTGTGACTTCCCGAGCCGCGAGCTGCGAGCTGTATTAAAAATGTGAATAGGGGAGAGAGATTTTCCTGCAAACAGTAAAACAATGTGTCAAACCAAGTTACCTCACTCTGCCAAGACAGGAGCAAGGGAGAAGGAGGATGGAGATTCCAGGTAGGGACTCTCGACCTTGTTCCTTTATCCTGAGTCACTGAAATCCTCCACTCTCCCCAAGAGCTGACTAACCCCTTCCCTCCACAACAGCTGGCTGAGGAAGAGGAGGAGGTGCATTTTTAGAGCACACACTTTGTGCTGTACTGAACCAAGCAAGTGGGAAGTATAGAATCAATTAATCATACTTATTGAGCGCTTACTATGTGTAGAGCACTATTCTAGACTCTTGGGAGAGTAAACTACAACAGCATTAGCAGATACGGTCCCAGTCTTACAATGAGCTTGCAGTCTGGACGAGGAGACAGACATTAAAAGAAATCAATTACAGATATAGACATAAGTGCTGTAGGGCTGAGAGAAGGGTGAATAAAGGGTGGAAATGCAAGGGTGGTGATGCAGGAGGGAATGGGAGAAAGAGGAAAGGAGGGCTTAGTTGGGAAAGGCCTCTTGGAGGAGACGTGCTTTTAGTTCAGTTTTGAAGGCAACGAGGGTGATGGTCTGTTGGAGATGAAGAGGGAGGGCATTCCAGGTCAGAGGCAGGATGTGGGAAAGTGGTGAGACAAATAAGATCAGTAGGTTGGTATTAGGGGAACAAAATATGCAGTCTGGGTTGTATGGATGCTCTGCACATAGTAAGCGCTCAATAAATACGATTGATTGATTGGATGGGGGCAAGGTGATTAAGAGTTTCTGCTTGATGCAGAGTTGGATGCACAACCACTGGATGTTCCGGAGGAGTGTAGAAACTTGGACTGAATGTTTTTGTAGATAAATGATTGGGGACAGCAGAGTGAAGTATGGACTGGAGTGGGGAGAAGCAAGAGGCGGGAAGGTTAGTAAAGAGGCTGATACATTAATCAAGGCAGGATAGGATAAGAGCTTGGATTAACAGGGAAGCAGTTTGGACGGAGAGAAAAGAGCAGGTAACAGCAATGTTGTGAAGATTGAACTGACAGGATTTGGCGACAGGTTAAATATGTGGGTTGAATGAGAGAGATGAGTCAAGGATGATGCCAAGGTTACGGGCTTTTGAGACAGGAAGGATGGTGGGCCTGTTGACGGTGATGGGAAAGTCAGTGGGAGGACAGCGTTTGGGTGGGAAGATGAGGATTTCTGTTCTGGACATGTTAAGTTCGAGGTGTCAGTGATGCATGACCAAGAGGTACATTCCCTGCCCACAGGGAGCTTCCACTCCAATGCGGAGGCAAACGTTTCATAAGGAGAGTGGTCAAAATCAATACATTGTACTTCCCAAGCGCTTAGTCCAGTGCTCTGCACACAGTAAGTGCTCAATAAATACAATTGAATGAATGAATGGAGTGGACACAGCTGCTCAAGTGCTGAGGAGTGCAAAAATAAGTCCATAAAAGCTCGTGATGCCTGAAGGGCTGGGATGGCTCCCGCTCAAGCCTGGAAGGTCGTTATAGGCAGAGGATGTGTCTACCAACTCTGTTGTACTCTCCCAAGAGCTTAGTACAGTGCCATTGACTGATTAATAATAATAATAATAATAATAATAATAATGGCATTTGTTAAGCGCTTACTATGTGCAAAGCACTGTTCTAAGCGCTGGGGAGGTTACAAGGTGATCAGATTGTCCCATGGGGGGCTCACGGTTTTAATCCCCATTTTTCAGATGAGGTAACTGAGGCTCAGAGAAGTTAAGTGACTTGCCCAAAGTCACACAGCTGATAGTTGGCAGAGTCGGGATTTGAACCCACGACCTCTGACTCCGAAGCCCGGGCTCTTTCCACTGAGCCACGCTGCTTCTCCTATTGATTGATTAATAGATACGGCTCAGGCTGCTGGGAAATTTATCGGGAAAGATCTGTTGGAGGAGGTGTGATTTCCTCTAGACTTTAAGCTCATTGTGGGCAAGAATTTTCTCTCTCTTGCTGTACCGTACTTTCCAAGCACTTAGTACAGTGCTCTACTCATAGTAAACACTCAATAAATGATTGAATGAATGGATGGAGGGGTCTGAACGTGGGGAGAGTTGAGCCCCACCTGGTGTGGGACAGGGAGAGGGAATTCCAAGCGGGAGAACTCGGCTCTATTTCCATAGCTCCCAATAAGAATGTGAGTGTTCCTTTGATTGATAAATACGGACTACCCTACTCACGGAGAGCACTGTTAATTTCCCCTACGTCTGTTTGAAATATCCAAGAGCAACATGAGGTTTGGAAGCAACCAAGCATCACGTAGTGGGAAGGAGGGGAGAGGGGAGGAAGGGAGGAGGTGGCTTCTGCTTATTTAGGCCGTGCCAATTCCATCCCAGCACCCAAGCGCTTTACTACTTCGAGTAAATAGCTGACAATAACTGCGGCCCTGAGGAGCGCAGACGTCTGCCCCCACTCTCTCTCTCTCCCCGGCTGTCAAAAATAGAAAGAGTCGGAAGCCCACGCTCTCAGTTCCCTGGAATGACTGTGGGTGCGGAGCTTCAGAGCAGGCTGGTTGTCTCTGAAATCCAAACCCCACTGAGAACGCGTTTTTGATCGAGAGGAGTGTAAGGGAGCAGCGCCTGCAACAGGAATCCCCAGATTAGCCCCTTTCGGGACTCTTCTGGATCCTTTATTTCCGCCTCTAACCCCCACCTTGCTTATTTATTGTTCTATAGCCTTTTTGGTTTATTATTGTATGGGATGATCCTAGCACTCATTAAGCACTTACTCTGTGCCAAGTTCGGGGTAGATACAAGATGAGAATGATAATGATGATGGTAAGTAGAAGCAGCATGGATCAATGGAAAGTAGACGGGCTTGGGAGTCAGAGGTCATGGGTTCTAATCCCAGCTCTGCCACATGTCTGCTGTGTGATCTTGGGCAAGTCACTTAACTTCTCTGACCTCATCTGTAAAATGGGGATGAAGACCGTGAGCCCCACGTGGGGCAACCTGATCACCTTGTATCCCTCCCAGCACTTAGAACAGTGCTTGGCACATAGTAAGCGCTTAACAAACGCCATCATCATCATCACCATCATCATCATCATCAATCGTATTTATTGAGCACTTACTGTGTGCAGAGCACTGTACTAAGCGCTTGGGAAGTACAAGGTGGTAACATATAGAGACAGTCCCTACCCAACAGTGGGCTCACAGTTTAAAAGGGGGAGACAGAGAACAAAACCAAACATACTAACAAAATAAAATAAATAGAATTATTTAGTATCATTATCATTATCATTATTATCATTATCATCATCATTATTATTATTATTTGTTAAGCACTTACTATGTGCCAAGCACTGTTCTAAATACTGGGGTAGATACAAGGTAAGCAGGTTGTCCCACATGGGGCTCACAGTCTTAATAGCGTGGCTTAGTGGAAAGAACACGGGGCTTGGGCGTCAGAAGTCATGGGCTCTAATCCCGCTCCGCCACTTGTCAACTGTGTGACTTTGGGCAAGTCACTTAACTTCTCTGTGCCTCAGTTACCTCATCTGGAAAATGGGGATTAAGACTGCGAGCTCCACCTGGGACAACCTGATAACCTCGTATCTCACCCAGTAACAGGAGCGAGTCAGGGTGTCCCAGAAGGGAGTGAGAGAAGAGGAAATGAGGGTTCAGTCAGGGAAGGCCTCGTGAAGGAGATGTGCTCTCAGTAAGTCTTTGAATCAATCAATGATATTTATTGAGCGCTTACTGTGTGCAGAGCCCTATACTAAGCACTTGGGAGAGTACAATCTAACAGAGTTGGTAGGTTCATTCTCTCCAACTTGTACTTCCCAAGCGCTTAGTACAGTGCTCTGCACACAGTAAGCACTCAATAAATACGATTGATTGGATGAATGAATGAATGCTCACAACCTGCTGGTTTGTACATATTTATTACTCTATTTATTTATTTATTTTACTTGTACATATCTATTCTATTTTATTTTGTTAGTATGTTTGGTTTTGTTCTCTGTCTCCCCCTTTTAGACTGTGAGCCCACTGTTGGGTAGGGACTGTCTCTATATGTTGCCAAATTGTACTTCCCAAGCGCTTAGTACAGTGCTCTGCACACAGTAAGCGCTCAATAAATACGATTGATTGATTGATTGATTGATCTTGTAGAGAAGCAGCAGAGCCTAGTGTCAAGAGCACCGGCTTGGAAGTCAGAGGACGTGAGTGTGCTTGGCACATAGTAAGTGCTTAACAAATACTATTATTATTATTATTTGCCATTTACAGATGAGGGAACTGAGGCATAGAGAAGTTAAGTGACTTGCCAAAGGTCGTGCAGCTGACAAGTGGCGGAGCCGGAATTAGAACTCACGTCCTCTGACTTCCAAGCCTGTGCTCTAGACACTAGGCTCTGCTTGCTTCTCTACAACAGTTCCCTCATCTGTAAATTGGAGATTAAAAGACTGTGAGCCCCACACGGGACAACCTGATCACCTTGTATCCCCCCAGCGATTAGAACAGTGCTTTGCACATAGTAAGCGCTTAACAAGCGCCATTATTATTATTATTATTATTATTAAAACAAGATCACCAGCTCGTTGTGAGCACAGGGAATGAATCTACCAACTCTGTTAGATTGTACTCTCCCAAGTGCTCAGTATAGGGCTCTGCACACAGTAAGTGCTCAATAAATATCATTGATTCAAAGACTTATTGAGAGCACATCTCCTCCAAGAGGCCTTCCCTGACTGAGTCCTCATTTCCACTTCTCTCACTCCCTTCTGGGACATGCTGGTTTGCTCCCATTATCCTCCACTCCCTTAGTCCCATGGTATTTATGTCCATATCCATCATTTAGTTATTTCTATTAATATCTGTCTCCCCCATCTAGACTGTAAGCACCTTTTTTTATAGTGGCATTTATTAAGTGCTTACTATGTGCAAAGCACTGTTCTAAGCACTGGGGAGGTTACAAGGTGATCAGGTTGTCCCACGTGGGGCTCACAGTCTTAATCCCCATTTTACAGATGAGGTAACTGAGGCACAGAGAAGTTAAGTCATGGGTTCGAATCCCGGCTCCTCCAATTGTCAGCTGTGTGACTTTGGGCAAGTCACTTCACTTCTCTGGGCCTCAGTTACCTCATCTGTAAAATGGGGATTAAAACTGTGAGCCCTCCGAGGGACAACCTGATCACCTTGTAACTCCCCAGCGCTTAGAATGGTGCTTTGCACATAGTAAGCGCTTAATAAATGCCATTATCATTACAATAATAATAATAGTAATGATGGCATTTATTAAGCACTTACTATGTGCAAAGCACTGTTCTAAGCGCTGGGGAGATACAAGGTCATGAGGTTGTCCCACGTGGGGCTCACAGTCCCATTTTCCAGATGAGGGAACTGAGGCCCAGAGAAGTGAAGTGACTTGCCCAAAGTCACACAGCTGACAAGTGGCAGAGCCGGAATTTGAACCCATGACCTCTGACTCCAAAGCCCGGGCTCTTTTCCACTGAGCCACGCTGCTTCTCCTTGTGGGCAGGGAATGGGTCTACCAACTTTGTCACATTGTACTTACCCAAGTGCTTAGTCCAGTGTCTGCTCACAGAAAATGCTCAATTAAAACCATTGATTGATTGACTGATTGATCACCAGATTGGACCCAGTCCCCGCCCCAGGGCTCACAGACTGAGCGTGAGGGAGAGTGGGAAGACGCGTCTCCTATCCCCATTTTATAGATGGGGGAACTGAGGCCACAGAGCAGACCAGAGGTGGAGCCAGGATTAGAACTTGGGTCTCCTGACACCCCAGGCCCGGGCTCTTTCCGCGAGGGCCCTGTGTTTCTGACCAGATTCCCGGGGAGGAAGTTCTCCGTAACCTGACATCAGTCCACCCTTTCTCCACTCTCCCGCATGATTCACTCCACTAATTGTGTCTACAACTGAATCACTGTTTCGCAGGGCACCTGAACTAGACACCTCAGGAGCCATCCTGGGTTATTTATAACTGGCAAAGGGGGTGGCAACGTGACTTCTGAAATAGATGGGTGCCAGCCACCCACCACCCTCCCTCTCCCACCCTTCTGAGATGACTGGCAACAGTGGCAACCACACGGTCTATTGGCCACATGGGACTCACAGTACTTACTATGTGCCAGGCACTGTACTAAGCGCTGAGGTGGATACAAGCAAATCAGAGTTCAAAGAAGCAGTGTGGCTTAATGGATAGAGCAGGGGCCCAGGATTTAGAAACTCCTGGGTTCTAATCCCGGCTCCGCCCCATGTCTGCTTCATGACCTTGACCCTTTCTCAGCCTCAGTTCCTTCACCTGTAAAATGGGGATTCAGATGATAATGATGATGGCACTGGTTAAGTGCTCACTATGTGCAAAGCACTGTTCTAAGCTCTGGGGGGGGATACAAGGTGATCAGGTTGTCCCACGTGGGGCTCACAGTCTTCATCCCCATTTTACAGTTGAGGTTACTGAGGCACAGAGAAGTGAAGTGACTTGCCCAAAGTCACACAGCTGACGAGTGGCAGAGCCGGGATTAGAACCCACGACCTCTGACTCCCAAGCCTGGGCTCTTTCCACTAAGCCACACTGCTTCTCGATTAAGAGTGTGAGCCCCATGTGGGACAGGGACTGTGTCCAACCTAACTCGTATCTTCCCCAGCCCTTAGTATAGTGCTTGGCACATAGTAAATGCTTAACAAGTATCATAATTATTACTAAGCCCAGCTTCAGACCTTCTGACTGACCTCGGGCAAGACACTGAATCTCTATGTTCCTCAGTTTCCCCATCTGTTAAATGGAGATAATCAATCCCTCTTTTAACCAGGAGCCCCGTGTGGGACAGTGACTGTGAACGATCCGATGATCCTGGATCCCCCCCCACCCGATCCCACCCCCGACGAACACTTAGCACAGTGCTTGGCACAGAGTAAGCACTTAATAAATACCCAACGGATTCAACCGACACTCATGCTCAAGACCTTGCTGCTCTTTCCAATTTTGATGTGTTTTTTGGGCGTTTGGGGGGCGAGGCTGAGGGCCGCCAGGGTCACAATCCGGATCAGGGACAAGTGTCAGCTGAACCAGGTAAGAAGAGGAAAACGGATCAAGATGTGGGAAATGCAGTCAACCAATCAATCGATCAATGGTATTTACTGAGTGCTTCCTCTGTACAGAGCACTCTCCTAAGTGCTTGGGAGAGTACAACACAACAGAGTTGGTAAGCATGTTCCCTGCCCACATTATTATTATTTGTTAAGCGCTTACTATGTGCCAAGGACTGTTCTAAATGCTGGGATAGATACAAGGTAAGCAGGTTGTCTCACATGGGGCTCACAGTCTTAATAGCTGGAAAGAGCACAGGCTTGGGCGTCAGAAGTCCTGGGTTCTAATCCCGGCTCCGCCACTTGTCAGCCGTGTGACTTTGGGCAACTCACTTAACTTCTCTGTGCCTCAGTTACCTCATCTGGAAAATGGGGATTAAGACTGGGGCAACCTGATAATCTTGTATTCCCCCAGCGCTTAGAATAGTGCCTAGTGGCGAGGGCTCATATAAATAAATTATAAATGTATAAATAAAGGCCTGCCGAGGAGTCCGGGTCTTCTCGGTACGTGAGGAGATGGGAGGGGGTTCGTCAGGGTCCTGTGTGATGAGAATGTTAACAAGCCTGCCCCCCTCATCCACAGCCCGCTCTCTACCCCTCCAACCTCCCTCCCTCCTTCCCCTCTTTCCTTCCTCTCTCTCCCTCCCCTCCTTCTCTCTCAGGAGCCAGCTTGAAATCAGGGAATTACATGCTAAGGAAAGCCCTTCATCTAAACCCATAATTATTCTGAACAGGATCAATGCAGCACAGCTAATCAGTTTACCAACTGAATTAATTTCTATTTTTTCCCCACCGGTAGTGGGCTGTGATCTGGAGGCATCAAAGAGGACGAGGCGGCGGGTGGCGAGAAGAGGGCTGGGAAGCCAACGGTCCTGACGGAATTCCCTTTTCCATAGTCAGACACCACGCCACGGGAAGGGTCGGACAGAGGAATGCCAGGGGGTTAACCCCACTGCATTCAGAATCCTCAGGCTTCCTGCTGCAAGAGACCACTAATAATTGTAATAATGGTATTTGTTAAGCACTTCCTATGTGTCAAGTGCCGTTTTAAGCCCTGGGGTAGATACAAATGAATCAGATTGGACATAATCCCTGTCCCATTTAGGGTGCAGTCTTAATCCCCATTTTGCAGATGAGGTAACTGAGGCAGAGAAGTGAAGTGACTTAATAATAATAATGATAATATTTGTTAAGTGTAAGCAGGCCCAGAGAAGTTAAGTGACTTGCCCGAAGTCACACAGCTGACAAGCGGCGGAGCTGGGATTCCAAGCACTTAGTGGAAAGAGCATGGGCTTTGGAGTCAGAGGTCAGGGGTTTGAATCCTGGCTCCACCACATGTCTGCTGTGTGACCTTGGGCAAGTCACTTAACTTCTCGGAGCCTCAGTTACCGCATCTGGAAAATGGGGATTAAAACTGTGAGCCCCACGTGGGACAACCTGATCACCTTGTACCCCCACCAGCGCTTAGGACAGCGCTTTGCACATAGTAAGCGCTTAACAAATGCCATCACTATTATTATTAGTAGAAGTAAGCGCTCAATAAATACGAATGAATGAATTTGAACCCACGACTTCTGAATCCCAAGCTCGTGCACTTTCCACTGAGCCACGCTGCTTCTCTTAAGCACTGTTCTAAGCACTGGGGTAGATACAAGGTAATCAGGTTGTCCCACGAGGGGCTCACAGTCTTAAAATGGGGATGAAGACTGTGAGCCCCCCGTGGGACAACCTGATCACCTTGTAACCTCGCCAGTGCTTAGAACAGTGCTTTGCACATAGTAAACCTTAATAAATGCCATTATTATTATTATTATTATTATTATTATTATTATTATTATTATTATTATTAATCCCCTTGGTAGAGTCCGATACAACAGTAAACAGACACAGTCCCTGCCCACAATGAGTTCACAGTCCAGAGGGGGAGATAGACATTAATATAAATAAATCAATGACAGAAATGGATGTAAGTGCTGTGGGGATGGGACGGGGGATGAACAAAGGGAGCAAGTCAGGGTAATGCAGAAGGGAGAGGGAAAAGCGGAAAGGGGATATTCTCCAAGCCTGGAACAGAGATTCCAGCTGTTCCACCTGGGCTTTCTCTCTCTAGCTCCCTGCTGATCCCAACCATCATTCCAGGTCGCCAGCCCTGCCCCAATCAGGATTAATCAATCAATCGGTCAATCAATCGTCGGTATTTACTAATTGCTGGAGATAGGCCGACCTCCCCATTTTGAATGGGCCGCTGTCGGTCCTGGGCTCTGGAGTAGTGATTCCAGATGATCTGGGGGAAGGTTGTTGTTGGGTTTTTTTAATGGTTTTTGTTACTTACTTTTTGTACTTTTTGGTTTTTGTAATGCTTACTTTGTACCGGGCAGGGTACTAAGCACAGGGGTAGTTAAGAGAATCAGAGTGGACACGATCCATGTCCCCATATGGGGTTCACAGTCTTAATCCCCATTTTACAGATGAGGTCACTGAGGTACAAAGAATTGAACTGATTTGCCCAAGGTCACACAGCAGACAACTGGCAGATCCAAGTTTAAGACCCAGTACCTTCTTACTCTCAGGTCCGGGCTCTTTACACTAATAATAATAATAATGATGGCATTTATTAAGTGCTTACTATGTGCAAAGCACTGTTCTAAGCACTGGGGAGGTTACAAGGTGATCAGGTTGTCCCACAAGGGGCTCACAGTCTTCATCCCCATTTTCCAGATGAGAGAACTGAGGTCCAGAGAAGTTAAGTGACTTGCCCAAAGTCACACAGCTGACTATTGGCAGAGCTGGAATTTGAACCCATGACCTCTGACTCCAAAGCCCGGGCTCTTTCCACTGAGCCACGCTGCTTCTCTAGACCACGTTGCTTTTCTCCCAAGCCAATTGATCAGTGGTAATTATTGAGAATTTACTATGTGTAGAGCATTGTACTAAGCGCTGAAGAGTGTATGATGTAACAGCTGGTAGACATGTACCCTGCCCACAAGGAGCTTCCAGTCTAGAGAATGGGCCCAATGCCTGGTTCCCGTCTCCTCTCTCCAGACCGTCTTCACGTCCATGTGACACAGGGTAGCAAGACCTGGGAGAGTCCAGGAATTTAGGAATCCTCTAGACTGTAAACTCAATGCAGGCAGGGAACGTGTTGTGTATTTTCCCTACAGTGCTCCACATAAACTCTCAATAAATACAACTAGTTGGTTGATCGATGGACTGACATGGGATTTCTCTGGCTGCTCTCGTTTCCCATGCTGGGATGCTTGGCCTTAGGATGATTTGGACACATTTCCAGCTCTTCCCTGCCTGTCTCCCTCGTTTTCTCTCCCCATGTCCTCTCTCCCACTCTCCCCAGTCTCTCTCTCTCTCTTTCTCTCTCTCATTACATTACATATTTATTACTCTATTTATTTATTTATTTATTTTACTTGTACATATCTATCCTATTTATTTTATTTTGTTGGTATGTTTGGTTTTGTTCTCCGTCTCCCCCTTTTAAACTGTGAGCCCACTGTTGGGTAGGGACTGTCTCTATATGTTGCCAATTTGTACTTCCCAAGTGCTTAGTACAGTGCTCTGCACATAGTAAGCGCTCAATAAATGCAATTGATGCTAATGATGATTACGCAGAACTCTACCATCCGGACAGCCATCCCAGCGCATTTGGGAACTTAAATCTAACAGAGAGAAGTCACGGTACCGAAGAGAACTTTAAACTACTAAGGAGGCCGGACGGTCCGCCGTTAACATCGTAAAGCGGAGCAACGTTGACAGTTTTCTCTCATTTGAAAGTCATTTTTGGAAAAAACGAAACAAAACAGGGATTTAAAAAAGTTATTTTAATCCTGAGCCCCTACTGCGATGTCACAGAGGAGCTCTCTCCCCAGCAGCCAGCCCAAACCTTGGCTCCTAAAATTGAACAGTACAAATGTTCCCTCCTGGGGTTTAGCCTTGAAGAGCTGGCAGTTTCACATATGTATTTATTTACTGTGTATGTTTGTTTCTTCAATTGTACGTTTTAACTGAACGGCTCTTTTCAAGCCGTCTAGTAAGGAATGGGAGACGGAGACAAGAGAGGAAACCATGCCAGGCACGACAATTGAACATGGCAACCCCACAAGGGAGAGACTTTTGGTGCGCCCAATAAGGCCAGGACAGTGGGTCCACTCTGGCCTTTCCTATTTATTTGATTTTGTTAATATGTTTGGTTTTGTTCTCTGTCTCCCCCTTTTAGACTGTGAGCCCACTGTTGGGTAGGGACCGTCTCTATATGTTGCCAACTTGTACTTCCCAAGCGCTTAGTACAGTGCTCTGCACACAGTAAGCGCTCAATAAATACGATTGATTGATTGATTTCCAGCGCCTGACGCATACACAGAGAAGCAGCGTGGCCTAATAGAAGGCACTCGGGCCTGGGAATCAGGGGACCTGGGTTCTAATCCTGCCTCAGACAATTGCTTTCTGCGTGACCTTGGACAAGTCACTTCACTTCTCTGTGCCTCAGTTTCCTGAACTGTAAAATGGGGATTAAATCCTACTCCCTCCTGCTTAGACTGTGAGCCCCATGTGGGACAGGAGCTGTGTCCAACCTGACACACTCATATCCATCCTAGGACTTAGAACAGTGCTTGGCCCATAGTAAGCGCTTCAACAAATACCAAAAAACAAAAAACACACGCTCTCATAAATTAATCTTACCAAAAGTGGGATCTTTTCCCTTCCAAAGGACAACTCCATGGACTTTCAATTATTTCTCTTGATTACTCCTGTGAGAAATGTCTTTATGTCTGTCTCCCCCATTACAGTTGAAGAGTTTAAGCTCCTCATGGGTAGGAAACATGTCCATTTCTTGGCCTGGTAGTTCCCAGATGCTTAGTTCAGTGCATTTTTTATGGTATTTGTTAAGGGCTTACTATGTGTCAAACACTCTTCTAAACTCTGGGGTAGATACAAGTTAGTTAGGTTGGACACAGTCCCAGTCCCACGGGGAGCTCACAGTCTAAGAAGCAGGAAGAAGAGGAGAACTGAGGCACAAAGACTATTGCTAATAATAATTGTCATTTATTGAGCACTTACTATGTGCTTAGAACAGTGTTTTGCACATAGTAAGCGCTTAATAAATGCCATTATTATTATTATTATTATTATTCTATGTGCCGCAGTGACCTCATCTGTAAAGTGGGGATTGAGACTGTGAGCCCACCGTAGGACAACCTGATCACCTTGTAACCTCCCCAGCGCTTAGAACAGTGTTTTGCACATAGTAAGCGCTTAATAAATGCCATCATTATTATTATTATTATTATTCTCTGTGCCTCAGTGACCTCATCTATAAAGTGGAGATTGAGACTGTGAACCCACCATAGGACAACCTGATCACCTTGTAACCTCCCCAGCGCTTAGAACAGTGTTTTGCACATAGTAAGCGCTTAATAAATGCCGTTATTATTATGTGCCAGGCTTACTGGCGTTGAGGTGGATACAAGCAAATCAGGTTGGACATGGTCCCTGTCCCATGAGGGGCTCTCAGACTCAATCCCTATTTCACAGATGAGGTAACTGAGGCACAGAGAAACAAAGTGACTAGTCCGAAGTCCTACAGCAGGAAGATGTCTATATCCTCTTCTAGACTGTAAGCTCACTGTTGCCAGGGAACGTGTTTCTGTTTATTGCTATATTGTACTCTCCCAATCCCCTCTCAGGGTCACACCTGGAGAGTTTCCAGTCCTCTAACAGTCTCGGCTGTGGGAGGTAGTCGAGCAGAGGCCTACCCATTCCATTCCTAGCTTGGCCAGTGGCTAGTGAGTGGACGGCCATATACGACAAGTCAAAACTCACCCATGCTGGGCAGCAGCGACACGGGAGAGAGTCGAGGGTGGAGACTCGAGTCTGCGTGGAAGGCGGCAATGGTAAACTGTTTCTGTATTTTTACCAAGAAAACTCTACGGATCCACAACCGGAGCGATTGCAGTTGGAGAACGGGGCGTTCTGGGAGAGACGGGTTCGTGGTATCGCTATGGGTCGGAAATGACTCAACGGCCTAAGACATGCCTCTCCCAGGCAGTTGTTGGTCCAGTGCTCTGCACCCAGTAAGTGCTTAATAAATGCGACTGAATAAATGAAAGAATGAAAAAAGATGGAGCCAGAATTAGAACCCACATCCTCGGACTCCCGCTCTAAGCAGCGTGGCTCAATGGAAAGAGCCCGGGCTTTGGAGTCAGAGGTCATGGATTCAAACCCCGGCTCCGCCAGTTGTCAGCTGTGTGACTTTGGGCGAGTCACTTCACTTCTCTGGGCCTCAGTGGCCTCATCCGGAAAAGGGGGATTAAGACTGTGAGCCCCACGTGGGACAACCTGATCACCTTGTAACCTCCCCAGCGCTTTAGAACAGTGCTTTGCACATAGTAAGCGCTTAACAAATGCCATCATTATTATTATTATTATTATTATTATTATTATTATTATTATTATTATCATTATTTCCGCTAGGTTCACCCTGCTTCTGGGATTCCATGGCCTGATTATAGCCAGTGGGGTCCCAGGGAGGACCCTGATTTCCAGGGAGAGCTGACTATCTCCCCACTTGATCTCTTACCAGTCTCACCCCTGAGGTACCCGGCTACTCTCTCAAAAGAAGCAGAATCCAGGTGGATCAGAAAACCGTTTCAAATCACTCTCTCTTCGCCTTGAAATCACAGGAAATCCTACGGCCAAATCCAAGGCCTTCATGATCAATAGAGGCAAACGGCCTTCTTTGAGCACTCCCCGAATCTGCCCCTCCTCTCCAGGAATGGCTCCCTGAGGAAGATTATATCTAACAACATCTAATAATGTCTTCCACGGTCATTAATAACGTCTTCCACGGTCAACTCCCTCCTTCATTAATCTGGCCTTTGGCCTTCCTCTGCCCTTATCATCTGCTCAAGTCTTCCGTGGTCCCCTCCTGTCTCACTCGCCTGGCCTTTCTCCTTCCTCCCCCGGCCCCTCTCCTTAAAGCAGCGTGGCTCAGTGGAAAGAGCCCGGACTTTGGAGTCGGAGGTCACGGCTTCAAATCCCGGCTGTGCCAATTGTCAGCCGTGTGACTCTGGGCAAGTCACTTAACTTCTCTGTGCCTCAGTTACCTCATCTGTAAAATGGGGATTAAGACTGTGAGCCCCCCTGTGGGACAACCTGATCACCTTTTAACTTCCCCAGCGCTTAGAACGGTGCTTTGCACATAGTAAGCGCTTAATAAATCCCATCGTTATTGTTATTATCTGCCAACATCCATACTCTGGTGAGTCCCTTATGGAGAGGACAGTCCCCCCTTCTCCCCCCAACCCCCAGACCAGTCGTGATGGGCAGAAACTCTCCCTTCTCTCCCCTCCTTCCCCTCCACAGGGGTGTGTGACTCCTAGCAGTATGTAGCTAATGACACCCCCAGATTAACCTTTGCCTCATTTCCCTGAACTTGCTGAATTTTCATCCAATCTTTCCATCAATCAGTGGTATTTACTGAACCCTTCTAGTGAGCGGAGAACCATGTTAAGCGCTGGGGAGGTGCACTACAACAGAGTTGGTAGACACAGTCCCTGTCCTGAAGGATTAACCCCATTTCTTGTTGCTCCCATTACATCATAATAATAAAAATAATAATAATGGTATTTAAGGGCTTAATCAGTGCCAAGCACTGTTCTAAACACTGGGGTAGATACAAAGTAATCAGGTTGTCCCACGTGGGGCTCACAGTCTTACTCCCCATTTTACAGATGAGGTAACTGAGGCACAGAGAAGTTATGTGGCTTGCTGAAGGTCACACAGCAGACAAGTGGCAAAGTCAGGATTAGAACCCACATCCTCCGACTTCCAAGCCCGGGCTGTCGCCATTAAGCCACGCTGATTAACATCAGTGCTATTCAACGCTTAGAACAGTGCCCAGAGCTTAGAAAGGTGCTCAACACATAGTGAGCGCTTAACAAATACCGTCATCATTGTTTACCGACCACACAACATCTGTCGATCGTTTCTGTTGAGGGCTTACTCTGTGCAGAGCACTGTACTAAACGCTCGGGAGAGTACAGTGTAACAAAGCTGGCAGACACGTTCCCTGCCCACAGTGAGCTTACAGTCCAGAGGGGAAGAGAAGTAGAGTGGCCTAGTGAAAAAAGCATGGGCATGGGGGTCAAAGGACCTGGGTTCTAATCCCGGATCTTCTAATTGCTTGCTTTGTGACCTTGGGCAAGTCGCTTAACTTCTCTGTGCCGCAGTTTCCTCAACTGTAAAATGGGGTTAAATTCCTGTTCTCCGTCCTACTTAGACTGTGAGCCCCGTGCGGGATAGGGACTGTGTCTAACCTACCCCAGCGCTTAGAACAGTGTTTGACACATAGTAAAGGCGTAACAAATACCATTAAAAAAATGTTTAAAACGTGTCTGAGGGCACGTTCAGGCATTCCTACCCTCAGATAATCCCAAGATCAGATGCACCCAAGCTAAATCATTGATCTTCATTGATCACCTACTCTGTGTCAAGGCACTGTCTTCTAGACTGTGAGCCCTTTGTTAGGTAGGGATCGTCTCTATATGTTGCCGACTTGTACTTCCCAAGCGCTTAGTACAGTGCTCTGCACACAGTAAGCGCTCAATAAATATGACTGAATGAATGAATGAATGTCTTGAGTGTTTTGCCCTACCTCCTTCCCCTCCCCACAGCACTTCTATAGATTTGTACAGATTTATAACTCTATTTTACTTGTATATATTTACTATTCTCTTTATTTTGTTAATGATGTGCATATAGCTATAATTCTATTTATTCTGATGGTTTCGACACCTGTCCCCATGTTTGGTTTTGTTCTCTGTCTCCCCCTTCTAGACTGTGAGCCCGTCGTTGGGTAGGGACCGTCTCTATATGTTGCCGACTTGTACTTCCCAAGCGTTTAGTACAGTGCTCTGCACACAGTAAGCGCTCAATAAATACGATTGAATGAATGAATGAATGAATACATTGCCATCTTGGCCTCCTGTGCTTGGTTATCTATCATACGCAGCGCACTCAGCTAGGAGCCTACAGTGTGCAGAGAGCTGCAGCGTGGCTCAGTGGAAAGAGCACGGGCTTTGGAGTCAGAGGTCATGGGTTCAAATCCCAGCTCCGCCGATTGTCAGCTGTGTGACTTTGGGCAAGTCACTTCACTTCTCTGTGCCTCAGTTACCTCATCTGTAAAATGGGGATTAAGACTGTGAGCCCCCCCGTGGGACAACCTGATCATCTTGTACCCTCCCCAGCACTTAGAACAGTGCTTTGCACATAGTAAGCGCTTAATAAATGCCATCATCATCATCATCATGCCAACACTGTACTAAGCACTTAAAGCATGTAAAGGTTAATCACGCTGTGAGAAGCGGCGTGACCTAATGGTTAGAGCTCGGGTCTGGGAATCAAAAGGACCTGAGTTCTAATCCCAGCTCCGCCACTTGTCTGTTGCTTGACGACCCTGGGCAAGTCACTTCACTTCTCTGGGCCTCAGTTCCCTCATCTGGAAAATGGGGATTAAGACCGTGAGCCCCAAGTGGGGCTGGACTGTGTAATAACCCTCTGGTCGGTAATCTCGTCCTCTAAGACTGTAAACTCGTTGTGGGCAGGGAATGTGCCGGTCTATCATAGTCTATTGTACTCTCCAAAGCGCTTAGTATAGTGCTCTGCACACTGAAGGTGCTCGATAAATACTTAGACTGTGAGTTCCACACGGAACAGGGACTGTGTCTGACCTAATTAATTTGTTCCCACCCCGCGCTAAGAACAGTGATTGACACTGTAGTAAGCGCTTAACAAATACCATTTAAAAAAAATAAATAAATACGATTGAATGAATAGCCAATTAGCTTGCATCTACCCCAGCCCTTAGTAGAGTGCCTGGGACATACATAGTGAGTGTTTAACGAACTAGAAGACATCGTCCCTGTCTTTGAGGAGTTTCCATTCTAATGGGGGAGTTGAGTGAAAGACCGAAACTGGTTGGGAAATGTTTCATCATCATCATTGATCGTATTTATTGAGCGCTTACTATGTGCAGAGCACTGTACTAAGCGCTTGGGAAGTACAAATTGGCAACATATAGAGACAGTCCCTACCCAACAGTGGGCTCACAGTCTAAAAGTTTCGATTTTGGTCTCTGAGCATCTCTCTCCCCTCACCCCGCGGAGCGTTTCCAACTGCGAATGGGTTGGCTCCCAACTTCCAGAGGCCACCAGCCTCCGAAAATCCCACTCCAAGAGGACCCGGTTCGCCAGCCTCTCATTTCCATCCATCCCTTCTGGAATGCAGAATGTCCTGGCAGACGCTCTGTTCTCCCGGTGTGGTTCCACATGCTGATTCCATCTGTCCCCTCGCTAACCGGGAATGTACTACCAGATATCCGAGCGGTCTGGGTTCCCCATCAAGGGGCCAGCCTTGGCAGAGACCTAGCTTTTCTCTGGGTGCCCGTGGAAAGGGAGAGAGCAGGTCACTAATAATAATAATTATTATTACAATAATTGTAGCATTTGTTAAGCGCTTTCTATATGCCAGGCACCGAACTAAGCGCTGGTGTGGATGGAAGCAAATCGGGTTGGATGCAGTCCCTGTCCCACGTGGCGCTCACCTTTTTAATCCCCATTTTCCAGATGAGGTAACTGGGGTACAGAGAGGTCAATCAATCAATCAATTGTATTTACTGAGCGCTTACTGTGTGCAGAGCACTGTACTAAGCGCTTGGGAAGTACAAGTCGGCAACACATAGAGACAGTCCCTACCCAACAGCAGGCTCACAGTCTAGAAGTCAAAGCGCTTAGTATAGTGCTCTGCACACAGTAAGCGGCCAATAAATATGGTTGAATGAATGAATGAACTGATTGCCCAGAATCACACAGCAGACAAGTGGCAGAGCCAGGATTAGAACCCAGTTCCTTCCAACCCCAAGCCCGGGCTCTATCCACTGGGATTCCCCGAACTGGTGGTTTCAACCGCCTCCTCTCCCACCCAAACTTGGGCCGAACCCCCTAAAACAGGGCACGGATTAAAGATTGGGTCTCTTTGCCCCTTGATGTCCCTTCTCATCCCCCGGGCCTGGAATGCCCTCCCTCTGCCCATCCGCCAAGCTAGCTCTCTTCCTCCCTTCAAGGCCCTACTGAGAGCTCACCTCCTCCAGGAGGCCTTCCCAGTCTGAGCCTCTTCCTTCCTCTCCCCCTCGTCCCCCTCTCCATCCCCCCCATCTTACCTCCTTCCCTTCCCCACAGCACCTGTATATATGTATATATGTTTGTACATATTTATTACCCGATTTATTTATTTATTTATTTTACTTGTACCTATCTATTCTATTTATTTTATTTTGTTAGTATGTTTGGTTTTGTTCTCTGTCTCCCCCTTTTAGACTGTGAGCCCACTGTTGGGTAGGAATTGTCTCTATATGTTGCCAACTTGTACTTCCCAAGCGCTTAGTACAGTGCTCTGCACACAGTAAGTGCTCAATAAATGCGATTGATTGATTGATTGATTGATTGATTCCCCCAGACACCGTCGGGGTGGAGCTAATGGTCTATGGTGGGACAGAGGTAGACCAGATTGGGCCTTTGTAGGACCCTGGTCTGGGGCAGGATGGAGGTCCCCTTGGGAACAAAATTCAAGCGGAGGCTTCTCCACTTCCACAACCCGCGACCCAGGCACGGACCGCCGAGCATCTTAGTACAGCTAATTATAAGAATAATAATAATAATAATAATAATAGCACTTATTAAGAATGAGCCCCCTCCTTTCTCTCCCCCTCCTCCCCCATCCCCCCGCCTTACCTCCTTCCCCTCCCAACAGCACCTGTATATATGTTTGTACAGATTTATTACTCTATTTATTTTATTTGTACACATTTATTCTATTTATTTTATTTTGTTAATATGTTTTGTTTTGTTGTCTGTCTCCCCCTTCTAGACTGTGAGCCCGCTGTTGGGTAGGGACCGTCTCTATATGTTGCCAACTTGTACTTCCCAAGCACTTAGTACGGTGCTCTGCACACAGTAAGTGCTCAATAAATACAATTGAATGAATTAATCAATTAATTAAGCACTTCCTATGTGTAAAGCACTGTTCTAAGTGCCTGGGGGAGATACAAGGTGATCAGGTTGTCCCACATAGGGCTCACAGTCTTAATCCCCACTTTACAGATGAGGTAACTGACTCTCAGAGACTAATAATAATGACGGCATGTGTGAAGCGCTTACTATGTGCAAAGCACTGTTCTAAGCACTGGGGGGATACAAGGTGATCAGGTTGTGCCACGGAGGGCTCACAGTCTTAATCCCCATTTTACAGAGGAGGTAACTGAGGTTCAGAGAAGTTAAGTGACTTGCCCAAGGTCACACAGCAGACAAGTGGCAGAGCCGGGATTAGAACCCATGACCTCTGACTCCAAAGCTCGTGCTCCTTCCACTGTGACTTGCCCAAAGTCACCCAGCTGATAAGTGGCAGAGGCGGGATTAGAACCCACGACCTCTGACTCCCAAGCCCGGGCTCTTTCCACGGAGCCACGCTGCTTCTCTAATACCATTTCCACCTACCAGTAGCCACATTCGCATCCGTTACGGTGGCGGCGCCGTGCAACCCGGCGCGGCTTGCTTCTAAAACATGTTTTACAACAAACAGTTGGTGAAACATCTTGAAGTTAAAAACCGGTCTCCATAAAAGTTAAATTCAACTGGGAAAATGTTAAAATGGGAAAGGAGATCCTGAGGCGGGAGAGGGAGGAATGGAGTGGAGGGGAGCAGAAATCAGGGACCCCCAGTGTGACCCCACTGATACAGTCCCTCCCCTTCCCAGACTGTGAGCCCGCTGTTGGGTAGGGACCGTCTCTATATGTTGCCAACTTGTACTTCCCAAGCTCTTAGTACAGTGCTCTGCACACAGTAAGCGCTCAATAAATACGATTGAATGAATGAATTCATTCAATCGTATTTATTGAGCGCTTACTGTGTGCAGAGCACTGGTCACGGTGGGGACGAGGAAAACCCAAGGGGGCATGGATGGCCTGCAGTGCCGTTGGCCAATCTGCAGATAATGGGTATCGACTAATCAATCAATCAATCAATCGTATTTATTGAGCACTTACTGTGTGCTGAGCACTGTACTAAGCGCTTGGGAAATACAAGTTGGCAACATATAGAGACGGTCCCTACCCAACAGTGGGCTCACAGTCTAGAAATCAATTAAGACTATTTATTGAGCCCTTAGTGCGTGCACAGCACCGTACTAAGCCCTTGAGGGAGTGCAATATAACAGGCTGTAGTTTTTTGAGTTTACTTAAATGGTATTTGGTAAGCGCTTACTATGTGCCAACCCAGGCCTGGTCATTCATTCATTCAGTCGTATTTATTGAGCGCTTACTGTGTGCAGAGCACTGGTCACAGTGGGGATGAGGAAAACCCAAGGGGGCATGGATGGCCTGCAGTGCTGTTGGCCAATCTGCAGATAATGGGTATCAACTAATCAATCAATCAATCAATCAATCGTATTTATTGAGCGCTTACTGTGTGCTGAGCACTGTACTAAGCGCTTGGGAAGTACAAGTTGGCAACATATAGAGACGGTCCCTACCCAACAGTGGGCTCACAGTCTAGAAATCAATTAAGACTATTTATTGAGCCCTTAGTGTGTGCACAGCACTGCACTAAGCCCTTGAGGGAGTGCAATATAACAGGCTGTAGTTTTTTGAGTTTACTTAAATGGTATTTGGTAAGCGCTTACTATGTGCCAACCCAGGCCTGGTCATTCATTCATTCAGTCGTATTTATTGAGCGCTTATTATGTGCAGAGCACTGGTCATGGTGGGGAAGAGGAAAACCCAAGGGGGTATGGATGGCCTGCAGTGCCGTTGGCCAGTCTGCAGATAATGGGTAACGACTAATTAATTAATACTATTTATTGAGCCCTTAGTATGTGCACAGCACTGTACTAAGCCCTTGAGGGAGTGCAATATAACGGGCTGTAGTTTTTCGAGTTTCCTTAAATGGTATTTGATAAGCGCTTACTATGTGCCAGTCACTATACGACGGGCATGGGCAAATACAAGCTAATCAGGTTGGACGCAGTCCACTCACCCATTCATTCAGTCATATTTATTGAGCGCTTACTGTGTGCAGAGCACTGTACTAAGCGCTTGGGAAGTACAAGTTGGCAACATATAGAGACGGTCCCTACCCAACAGTGGGCTCAGTCCATGTCCCACACAGGGCTCACAGTCTTAATCCCCATTGTACAGATGAGGAAACCGAGACCCAATGAAGTGAAGTGAGTTGCCTACGGTCACACAGCAGACAAGTGAACCCGTTGTTGGGTAGGGACCATCTCTATATGTTGCTGACTTGTACTTCCCAAGCGCTTAGTACAGTGCTGTGCACACAGTAAGCGCTCAATAAATACGATTGAATGAATGAATGAAAGTGGCAGAGCCAGGATTGGAACTCAGGTCCGTCTGACTCCCAAGCCCAGGCTCTAACCACTGAGTCACCCTGCATCTTGAAGACTCTTGTCAAAAGTGAAGAAGCCACGCTTCCCGCTGGCATCCCTCATAGTCCAAGCACCCAGAGCAGCAGAGAAGCCAACGCTTTCGGAAAGCCGAAGACTCCTGAGGACATTTAGCCATAGGACATATGTTGCCAACTTGTACTTCCCAAGCGCTTAGTACAGTGCTCTGCACACAGTAAGCGCTCAATAAATACGAATGATTGATTTAGCGATGACATTTACTTCAAAAACAAATATTCCAGGACTAATCCAAACCCTATGCACAGCAAGTTTGAAAGCTGAGTGAATGACTATGTGGAAGAAGTGAAGAAGCACGCTAGAGAAGCAGCGTGGCTCAGTCGGAAGAGCCCAGGCTTGGGAGTCCGAGGTCCTGAGTTCTAATCCCGGCTCCGCCACTTGTCAGCTGTGTGACTTCGGGCAAGTCTCTTCACTTCTCTGTGCCTCAGTTACCACATCCGTTGAGTGGGGATGAAGACTGTGAGCCCCACGTGGGACAACCTGATTACCTTGTAACCCCGCCCCCCCAGGGCTTAGAACAGTGCTTGGCACATAGTAAGCGTTTAACAAATTCACGCATTCATTCAACTGTATTTATTGAGCGCTTACTGTGTGCAGAGCACTGGACTAAGCGCTTGGGAAGTACAAGTTGGCAACATATCCCATCACTATTATTATTATTGTATTCCTGCAAAAGGTAACTGTCCAGGTGAGGGCTAAAGGTGACTGTTGCGGGGGTGACAGGATTGGGACGATGGAATTGAGGCAAGAAATGATTCCTCACAGTCAGTCATATTTATTGAGCGCTTACAGTGCGCAGACCACTGTACTAAGCGCTTGGGAGAGAGAGTACATATTTATTCTATTTACTTTATTTTGTTAACACGTTTTGTTTTGTTCTCTGTCTCCCCCTTCTAGACTGTGAGCCCACTGTTGGGTAGGGACCGTCTCTATATGTTGCCAACTTGTACTTCCCAAGCGTTTAGTACAGTGCTCTGCACACAGTAAGCACTCAATAAATACGACTGATTGAATGAATGAATGAATAGAACAATAAAACAGAGACATTCCCTGCCCACAATGAGGTTACAGTCTCGAGTGGGAAATAGGTGGGTTTTCTGGATTAAGACGTGTACAGTCTTTCCTTGACTTTCCCATCACAGTAGACGGCACTACCATCCTTCCCGTCTCACAAACCCGCAACCTTGGTGTCATCCTCGACTCCGCTCTCTCTTTCACCCGACACATACAATCCGTCACCAAAACCTGCCGGTCTCACCTCCACAACATCACCACAAGATCAGCCCTTTCCTCTCCATCCAAACCGCTACCTTGCTGGTTCAGTCTCTCATCCTATCCCGACTGGATGACTGCATCGGCCTCCTCTCTGATCTCCCACCCTCCTGTCTCTCCCCACTTCAGTCTTTACTTCACACTGCTGCCCAGATCATCTTTGTGCAGAAATTCTCTGGGCATGTTATTCCCCTCCTTAAAAATCTCCAGTGGCTACCAGTCAACCTATACATCAGGCAAAAACTCCTCACGCTGGGCTTCAAGGCTGTCCATCACCTCGCCCCCTCCTACATCACCTCCCTTCTGTCCTTCTCCAGCCCAGCCCGCACCCTCCGCTCCTCCGCCGCTAACCTCCTCACTGTGCCTCGTTCTCGCCTGTTCCGCCATCGACCCCTGGCCCACGTCCTTCCCCTGGCCCGGAATGCCCTCCCTCCGCACAGCCCCCAAACTATCCCTCTTCCTCCTTTCAAAGCCCTACAGAGAGCTCACCTCCTCCAGGAGACCTTCCCTCACTGAGCCCCCTTTTTCCTCTCCCCCTCCCCATCTCCCCCGCCCTACCTCCTTCCCCTCCCCACAGCACTTGTATATATTTGTACAGATTTACTACTCTATTTATTTGACTTGTACATATTTACTGTTTCTATTTATTTTAATGATGTGCATTTAGCTTTAACTCTATTTGTTCTGACAGTTTTGACACCCGTTTACATGTTTTGTTTTGTTGTCTGTCTCCCCCTTCTAGACCGTGAGCCCGCTGTTGGGTAGGGACCGTCTCTAGACGTTGTCGACTTGTACTTCCCAAGCACTTAGTACAGTGCACTGCACACAGTAAGCGCTCAATAAATACAATTGAATGAATGTATGTATACAGGCCCTGACCCTCCTTCCCCCGACGAGTGGCCATCCATTCACCTCTCCCAGAACCTTCCTCTTCATCCAGTGATAATCCATCGCCCAGGAGAAAGACAGCTAAGGTGACCTGCTGGAATGCTGTTCATTTTTGTTTTCCTCTTTCAGGGCTCCCCGTCCACCTACCCTCCACCCTCCCTCCCACCCCACTCCCCAGAGTCAAAAGGAATATGATAAATACGTTTCATATAAATACGATAAATTCAATAAATACGATTGAATGAAAAGGAAGCAGCGTGGCCCATTGGATCAAGCACAGACCTGGGAATCAGAAGGACATGGGTTCTAATACCCAGCAGAAGCAGCATGGTTCAGTGGAAAGAGCCCAGGCTTGGGAGTCAGAGGTCATGGGTTCTAATCCTGCTACACCGCTTGTCAGCTGTGTGACTTTGAACAAGTCACTTAACTTCTCTGTGCCTCGGTTACCTCATCTGTAAAATGGGGATTAAGACTGTGAGTTCCACGTGGGACAACCTGATCACCTTCCCAGCACTTAGAACAGTGCTTTGCACATAGTAAGCGCTTAACAAATGCCATCATTGTTATAATACCTGCTCCGTCACTTGTCTGCTGTGTGATCGTGGGTGAGTCACTTCACTTTTCTGGGCCTCAGTTAGTTTATCCGAAAAATGGGGATTAAGACTGTGAGCACCATGTGGGACAGGGACTGTGCCCAACTTGATAGGCTTGTATCTATCCTAACACTTAAAGGAAATGCTTAACGAATACCATAAAAAATAAAAATAAAAACGGCCTCACTTGGCCTGGGCGGACAAAGTGGTGATATCGCTTGGGCCTGGGTGCTATGATTCTTCTTATTAATAATAGTAATAATGCTATTTGTGTAGTGCTTACTATATGCCAGACATTGTACTAAGTGCCCAGCAGTTGGAACAGTGCTTTGCACACAGTAAGTGCTTAATAGATGCTATTATTATCATTATTATTATTATTACTGGGGTGGATCCAAGCAAATCAGGTTGGACACGGTCCCTGTCACATGTGGGGCTCACAGTCTCAACCCCCATTTTACAGATGAGGGAACTGAGGCCCAGAGTAGTGAAGTGACTTGCCCAAGATCACATAGCAGACATGTGGAGGAGCTGGAATTAGAACCCATGACCACTCTGTCCACTATGCCATGCTGCTTCTCTTCGTCTGAGCACCCCGCGTCTTCCGCTCTTCATCATGTGGATTCATTGAGGGTAATTCGGCATGGGGCAATGATATGGAGGGAGCGTGTGGGCCTGAAAGGGGGAAGGGGGGAGAGGGGGAGGTGCAGCATCCCTTGGGCACCACTCAAACCAGGATGGACACCCTGCGTATTGTCAAGACTCCTCTGTGGCTAAAGACATTCAACCAATACATTCAGCTCCGTATCAGCCGGCTCCCGGAAATTTGTGAAAAATCCAGAAGGCGACCGGAAAGTTGGTCTGGAGCGGGTTGTCCTCTTAGTAAGCTAACGGCGGAGGTGCTGAGAGAGATTGGGCCACCAGCATAGTGCCAGGGAGGGTTTGTGGGGCCTGGCTTGGACCAAAAAAATTTTTTCCAGAGGCCTCTCACTGGCTCTTCTCTAGCAATGAGAAGCACGTGAATGGAGAAGTTCAAAGTCAACACCACGGGCTACTGCGGTGATTCAAAAATCACATTCGCATCTCAGACTTCAATAAAATCCCGGTGGCTCTTCCGATTTCCAAAAACTACTCCCTCCCCTTCACCGGGTGAGCTCTCCGGTGCAGCGGGAAGACAGGGCACAACTATTTGAAAAGGATAATCCATTTCCCACCGCTACTTTAAGCTATTTTGGTCCTGGGGGGACCCTCAGATGACATTCCACATCGCGTTAGGAGAAATCAATCGATCGACGGTATTTATTGAGTGCTCTGCGTGCCGGTGGCTCCCGGGCAGTAGCGGGACAATCCTCCTGCCACACGCCGCCCATTATGGGGAGCTAAAGGTTTTCATCCGAGGTACCTGTGTAGGTTCTGAAATCGTCACCTCAACAAGTCCTGTATTCGGGGGTCAGCCGGAGGGTGGGCCTCAGGCTTAAGGTTTACAGGTGCCCAGGCCGACCTTTCCCTGCTTCCCTCACGTGCAGTTCCGAAATGATGACAGCTCTCGACAGCTCTCGGGTTGGGGCTCTTAGCAACCCAAAGACAAGGGCTGCTTCAACGGGTGGCTGGCGAGGAGAGGAGAGAGGCTCCTCACGGGCCGGTAATCACGATGACGATAACCAAAGTCGTCACAAGAATAGTATCGATGAAGCATCCGCTCAGTGCCACAAGCCCAGAGCGAAGCAATGGGGTGGATCGGGATAATCAGCGGCGAAAAGGTCACTGTCCAACATGGGGCTCTCATTCATTCATTCATTCATTCATTCATTCATTTAATCGTCTTTATTAAGCGATTTCTGTGTGCAGAGCACAGTACTAAGTGCCGGGGAAAGTACAATACAACAATAAAGAGTGACAATCCCTGCCCACAGTGAGCTCATGGTTTAACAGGGAGGGAGAGCGGGGCTCTAACCGCCCCTGCACCTCCTTGGCTTAGTGGAAAGAACACAGGCTTGGGAGTCACAGGACGTGAGTTCTAATCCCGACTCCGCCACTTGTCTGCTGTTTGACCTTGGGCAAGCACCTTCTCTGCGCCTCTGTTATCTCGTCTGTAAAATGGGGATTAAGACTGTGAGCCCCACATGGGACGAACTGATTACCTTGAATCTACCCCAGCGCTTAGAAATTACCCTGTATCTACCCCAGCACTTAGAAGTTACCTTATATAATAATAATAATAATAATGATAGTATTTGTTAAGTGTTTACTATGTGCAAAGCACTGTCCTAAGACCTGATCTACCCCAGCGCTTAGAAATTACCTTATATAATAATAATAATAATGATGGTATTTGTTAAGTGCTTACTATGTGCAAAGCACTGTTCTAAGACCTGATCTACCCCAGAGCTTAGAATAGTGCTTGGCACAAAGAGCTTAACAAATGCTGTTATTATTATTACTATTATTTTACAAAGGAAGAAACTGAGGCGCAGAGAGGGACTTGCCCAAGGTCATACAACCGTCTTGGGTCATAGCCGGGTCTCGGCCTGGGTTGCCCCCAAACTACCCTCACCCCAGGCTCGGGACCAATCTTGGGTGAACATTTTGGGGCGTTCAGAAGGCTCCCGTCACCCGAGTGGACAGCGGCAAGGCTTGGGAGACAAACTGCATGGTTTGTCGCTTTTGGTTTGTCCCCTTTTAGACTGTGAGCCCACTGTTGGGTAGGGACTGTCTCTAGATGTTGCCAATTTGTACTTCCCAAGCGCTTAGTCCAGTGCTCTGCACACAGTAAGCGCTCAATAAATACGATCGATGATGACTGATGATGGTTCCCCCCACCCCGGGTCCCCGGCCTCGCTGTCTCCCTTCGGGCCCATTAGGGAACCCGCCGAGGACCCAATCTAGACTTTCAGACTGTGAGCCCACTGGTGGGTAGGGACTGTCTCTCTATGTTGCCAATTTGTACTTCCCAAGCGCTCAGTACAGTGCTCTGCACACAGTAAGCGCTCAATAAATACGATTGATTGATTGACTGATCGATCTAGACACATTTCCCGTTCGGGAAACAAGGCTGGGCCCCAGGAGGGATGGAGGAGGAAAGAACAAAGGCGAGGCTTGGGAACGAGAGGTTCCGAACAGACCCGGTGCCCAGCCCGGGGGGGGGCCCCTGGCCGCCCCCGCCCCTCAGCATGTGATGAAGGGGCGCTCCCCGGGGGAGGTGGACCCCACCACCCCCCCCCCAAGGTAGGGCAGCGCCAAATAAGAGGCTCGAGGCGGCCCCCGCCCCCCAGCCCGACCCCCGAGGGGGGCAATGGGGGTGGCCCGCTGCCACCCTTGCCCGTTGGCACCGGCCCGGCCCAGCCTGGCAGGCAACTGTCTCCAGTCGCCCCTGCCGCCCTCTCCTCCAACGGCACCAACTAGCGACCCCCCCCCAGGCCCCCCAGACCCCCGAGACCCCCGCCCCCAAAGCCGGCCAGAGGGTACCCTATGGGGGGGGGGGCGGAGGGGAAAAGGGCGAGGGGTGGCCCCCGTCCGGGGACCCGGGGGGGCCAGGAGGGGTCCAGGGGAGGGTCCGGGGGGGATCCAGGAGAGGGGTCCAGGGAAGGGGGCCCGAGGAGGGTCCAGGTGGGGTCCGGGAGGAGGGTCTGGGGGAGGGTCCGGGGGGGGGGTCCGGGGACGGGGGCCGGGGGAGGGGGTCCAGGGGAGGGTCCGAGAGAGGGTCCGGGGGGGCCAGGGGAGGGGATTCGGGGGAGGGTCTGGGGGGGTCCAGGGGAGGGGATTCGGGGGAGGGTCTGAGGGAGGGTCCGGAGGAGGGGGTCTAGGAGAGGGTCCGGGAGAGGGTCCGAGGGGTCCAGGGAAGGGGGTCTAAGGGAGGGAATTCGGGGGAGAGTCTGGGTGAGGGCCTGGGGAGGGGGTCCAGAGGGGGTCCGGGGGGAAGGGGGTCCGGGAGAGGGTCCAGGAGGGGTCCTGGGGGAGGGTCTGGGGGAGGGTCCCGGAGGGTCCGAGGAGGGGTCCAGGGGAGGGTCCTGGAGGGTCCGAGGAGGGGTCCAGGGGAGGGTACGGGGCGGGGGGGGTCCAGGGGAGGGAACGGGGGGGGGTCCAAGGGAGGGGGCCCGAGAAGAGGGTCCGGGGAGGGGGTCCGGGGAGGGGGTCCAGAGGGGGTCCGGGGGGAGGATCTGGGGCAGGGTCCGGGAGGGTCCAGGGCAGAGGGTCCGGGGAAGGGGGTCCGGGGAAGGGTCCCGAGGGCGTCCAGGGGAAGGGGGTCCGGGGAAGGGTCCGGGGGGGGTCCAGGGGAGAGGGTCCGGGGGAGGGTCCGGGGGGGGTCCAGGGGAGAGGGTCCGGGGGAGGCTCTGGGGGAGGGTCCAGGAGGGGTCCTGGGGGCAGGGTCTGGGGGAGGGTCCTGGCGGGTCCGAGGAGGGGTCCGGGGGAGGGTCCGGGGGAGGGAACGGGGGGGTCCAAGGGAGGGGGGGTCCCGGGGGTCGGGGGCAGGACCGTACCTCCCGTCCGCTGGGCTACTGGGCGGTGGGCGGGCCGGCTCGAAGCCTCTGCGGCCGGGACCCCCGAGCCCGCCCGGCCGGCCGGCATGGGCGGCCGGGGGGCTTCTCCGGACCGACCCGCCTCCTGCTCCGCGAGGCTGCTGCCGCCGCTGCTGCTGCTGCTGCTGCTGTGCGGTGCGGTGTGGTGTGGTGTGCTCGGTGCGGGCCGGTGCTGCTGTGCGGGGCGCTGCGCGGCGCGGCGCTGCGGAGAGGCTCCCGCACGGAGCCCGGGAGGGAGACAGGCGCCTGTCTCTCTCTCTCTGTGTGGTGTGTGTGTGTGTGTCTCTGTCTGACTGTGTGTGTGTGTGTGTCCGTGTGTGTGTGTGTGTGTGTGTGTGCGCCCCCCGCCCCCCGTCCCTCCCTCCCCCGCCAGCCCAGAAATGGTGCAGTGGGGGACGCGCCCCCCGTCCCCCGCCCCCCCAGGGAGGGATGGGGGGGGGTCCGGGCTGGCAGGGGAGGGTCCCGGGGGTCGGCTCGGGGTGAGGAGAGGAGAGGAGAGGAGAGGAGAGGAGAGGAGAGGAGAGGAGAGAAGAGAGGAGAAGAGAGGAGAGGAGACCCCCCCTCTCCCCCTCACCCCCACCTGGCCCCACCGCCGGGGGTGGGTTGGGGGGCGGTGGGAAGGGGCTGAGTGGGCAGGCTGGCGGGCCTCGCCGCGGCTCCGCCTCTTGCCGCCCAGCCCGGCCCGGCCCGGCCCGGCCCGGCCCGGCTCTGCCCTGCCCTGCCCTGCCCTGCCCTGCCCTGCCCGTCCCCGGCCGGGATGGAGCCGGCCCCCGGAGCCCGCCGCTGCCCGCCGCCGCCGCCTGCCCCACCGCCCCAAGGGCACCAAGCGGGGCTGGGGGCTGGGGACTGGGGGGCCGGGAGCCCGGGGGGCCGGGAGCCCGGGGGGCCGGGAGACCGGGGGGCGGGGGCTGGGGGGCTGGGAGCCGGGGGGCTGGGGGGCCGGGAGCCCTGGGGGCTGGAGGGCTGGGGGGCTGGGAGCTGGGAGGGTGGGGGGGGCTGGAGGCTTGGAGGGCTGGAGGCTGGGGGGCTGGAGGCTGGGGGGCTGGAGGCTAGGAGGGCTGGGAGCTGGGAGGGTGGGGGGCTGGAGGCTTGGGGGGCTGGGAGCTGGGAGGGTGGGGGGCTGGAGGCTTGGAGGGCTGGAGGCTGGGGGGCTGGAGGCTGGGGGGCTGGAGGCTAGGAGGGCTGGGAGCTGGGAGGGTGGGGGGCTGGAGGCTTGGAGGGCTGGAGGCTGGAGGGCTGGAGGCTGGGGGGAGCTGGAGGCTGGGGGGGCTGGAGGCTGGGGGGAGCTGGAGGCTGGGGGGGCTGGGGAGCTGGGGGCCTGGGGAGCTGGGGGGCTGGGGGGCTGGAGGCTGGGGGGGCTGAAGACTTGGGGGGCTGGAGGCTGGGGGGGCTGGAGGCTGGGGGGCTGGGAGCTGGGAGGGTGGGGGGCTGGAGGCTTGGAGGGCTGGAGGATGGGGGTGCTGAGAGCAGGGGGGCTGGGAGGCTGGAGGCTGGGAGCTGGGGGGCTGGAGGATGGGGGTGCTGGGAGCTGGGAGGCGGGGGGCCTAGGAGGCTGGGGGGTTGGGGACTAAAAGACTGGAGGCTGAGGACGGGGTCTTGGGGGGCTGGGGGGGGCCGGGACCCCTCCCGCTCCGGGGTCTGCCGGGCGCCCGCTCCCCTGGCCCTTCAGCACGGCGCCCCTCCCTCCCTCCCCCCCCACCCCGGCCTCCCCTGGAAGCCCCCAGCCCCCAGCTCCCAGCCTTCCAGCCCCCCAGCCTCCCAAGCCCCCAGCCTCCCAGGCTGGCGCTTTGCACCCCACTTTGAACTGGGGTTTGCACCCAGGGCTGCTGCAGCTATTTCTTTGTACTTCCAATAATAATAGTGATAGTACTTACTATGTGCCAAGCACTGTTTTAAGCACTGGGGTAGATAGAGAAGCAGCGTGGTTTAGGGGAAAGAGCACGGGCTTGGGAGTCAGAGGTCATGGGTTTAATCCCGGCTCCGCCACTCGCCAGCTGCGTGACCTCGGGCAAGTCACTTCACTTCTCTGTGCCTCAGTTCCCTCTCATCTGTAAAATGGGGATTAAGACTGAGCCCCTCATGGGACAACCTGATTACCTTGTATCTACCCCAGGGCTCAGAACAGTGCTTGGCACATAGTAAGTGCTTAACAAATACCGTCATTATCATCATCATCATCTAACTTAATCAGGTTGGACACAGTCCCCCGGTCCCCCAGGAATAAAATCTTATCCCCATTTTACAGATGAGGTAAATGAGGCCCAGAGGAATGAAGTAACTTGCCCAAGGGCACACAGCAGATGTGTGGCAGAGCTGGGATTAGAACACAGATCCTTCTTACTCCCAGACTCGAGCTCTCTCCGCTAGACTATGCTACAGTTTTCTGCACATAGTAAGCGCTCAGCAAATACCACTGATGATGATGATGACTACCTTGAGGGGCCGGGTTGGGAGGGGGGACACCCCCATAGATGCTTCCTCTGCTTGGATGATGGCACTGGTTGGGAGGATGTCGGGGGTGCTCTGATCATCAAAGGTGAAAACCTATTCATTCGTTCATTCAATCGTATTTATTGAGCACTTACTGTGTGCAGGGCACTGTACTAAGCGCTTGGGAAATACAAGTTGGCAACGTATAGAGACGGTCCTTATCCAACAACAGGCTCACAGTCTATAAGGAGGAGACAGACAACAAAACAAAACACATTCCCTTACCGTGTGCAGAGCACTGTACTAAGGGCCTGGGAAATAACAATATGACATTAAACAGTGACATCCCCTGCCCACAGCAAGCTCGCAGTCTATTCCTTCATTCATTCAATCATATTTATTGAGGGCTTACCGTGTGCAAAGCACTGTACTAAGCGCTTGGGAGTTTACAATACAACAGTAAAGAGACACATTCCCTGGCCATAACAAACTTAAAATCAATCAACCACAGGTGAACTTCTCCCCAAAGCCTAGTACGGTGCCATGCAAGCGGTAACCAGTCGATCCATCAATGGCATTCATTGAGCGCTTATTATGTGCAGAACACTGTACTAAGCGCTTGGGAGAGTACAGCGCAACAGAATCAGCAACGTTTCCAGCCCATAACGAGCTTCCAGTCTAGGGGAAGAGGAGAAGAAATGCAGAGAAGGGGTCTGAGGGCTGACTGTGGTCAAGGAAAGTGTTTATTGTTATCTCCCAAGGGCTTCATATGATGCTTTGCGTACCATAAACGCTCAATAAATATGATTGAAGGAGTGAAGGAATGAGGAGAGACGGCTATAGAGGTCTAATTCTTCCATTCCTTCACTGTGCCATTTATTAATCCAGTAACAGAGCCTCGGACTCATCTTTGATACAATCGATATCGTGAAGTGTCCATTTGGGAAGGAAGTTCTAAGCAGTGGTAATGCTTAATAAAAACTATAGCTACTATTTATTGAGTACCTACTGATTGTAAAGTGCAGTATTAGTGCGCTTAAAGTACGCTTGGGCGTGTACAGCGAGAAGCAGCATGGTGTAGTGGAGAGAGCAAGGGCCCGGGAGTTAGAAGGACTTGGGTTCTAATCCCAGCTCCGCCCCTTGTCTGTGGGGGTTCTTGGGCAAGTCATTTCACTTCCAAGTGCCTCAGTTATCTCATCTGTAAAATGGGGATTGAGACGGTGATCCCCATATGGGACAGGGACTACGTCCAATCCGGTTTGCTGGTATCCACCCCAGTGCTTAGTACAGTGCCTGGCACATAGTGCTTAAGAAATGCCATTATTATTATTCTCATTATTATTACAATGGAAGCAAGACATCTTCTAGACTGTGAGCCCGCTGTTGGGTAGGGACCGTCTCTATACGTTGCCAACTTGGACTTCCCAAGCGCTTAGTACAGTGCTCTGCACACAGTAAGTGCTCAATAAATACGATTGAATGAATGAATATGGGGAAACTCTTGGTGTAATCTCATAGCCCCAAACTCATACATTCCCCCCCAGAGCCTGGGGTTTGGGGCGGGGTGAGGGAGAGAAGAATATCTTCTCCCTCAAAAACTCTTCTGCTTTCAAGAGGAGAGTGTCTAGAGACTGCCCAGCGTGGCTCAGTGGAAAAAACCCGGGCTTTGGAGTCAAAGGTCGTGAGTTCAAAACCCGGCTCCGCCACTTGTCAGCTGTGTGACTTTGGGCGAGTCACTTCACTTCTCTGGGCCCCAGTTACCGCATCTGTAAAATGGGGATGAAGACTGTGAGCCCCCCGTGGGACAACCTGATCACCTTGTAATATGATAATATGATATGATAATATGATAATATGATATGATAATATGATGGCATTTATTAAGCGCTTACTATGTGCAAAGCACTGTTCTTGTAACCTCCCCAGTGCTTAGAACAGTGCTGTGCACATAGTAAGCGCTTAATAAATGCCATCATTATTATAAGGATGGCTGTTGGGTTGGCACAATGTCCCTGGGGTGTAGATGATGATGACTGTGGTATTTGTTAAGTGCTTACTACATGCCAGGCACTGTACTAAGCTCTGGGGTGGATCCAAGCCAACCGGGTTGGACACAGTCCCTGTCCTACCTGAGGATCACAGTCTCAATCCTCATTTTCCAGATGAGGTAACTGAGGCCCAGAGAAGTGAAGTGACTTGCCCGACGTCACACCGCAGACACGTGGTGGAGCCGAGATTAGAACCCATGACCTTCAGACTCCCAGGACCGGGCTCTAGATCCCAAGCCACGCTGAACACTTGGGCAATTATCCCCTCATCCTCAGCTCTCGTGTACATACCACATGGCTCAGCGGAAAGAGCCCAGGCTTTGGAGTCAGAGGTCATGGGTTCAAATCCCGGCTCCACCACTTGTCAGCTGTGTGACTTTGGGCAAGTCACTTCACTTCTCTGGGCCTCAGTGACCTCATCTGTAAAATGGGAATGAAGACTGTGAGCCCCCTGTGGGACAACCTGATCACTTTGTAACCTCCCCAGCGCTTAGGACAGTGCTTTGCACATAGTAAGCGCTCAATAAATGCCATTATTATTATTATTATACCAATCAATCCTATTTATTGAGTGCTGACTGTGTGCTGTGACTTCTAGACTGTGAGCCCACTGTTGGGTAGGGACTGTCTCTATATGTTGACAACTTGAACTTCCCAAGCGCTTAGTACAGTGCTCTGCACACAGTAAGTGCTCAATAAATATGATTGATTGATTGATTGATTGTGACTGTGCCTGTACTAAGCACTTGGAAGAGTGCAATAGAACAATAGAATGGACACATCCCCTGCCCACAGTGAGCTTACATTCTAGAGGGGGTGAACATCTACCTACATCTACACAGTCAACCATTCAATCAATTGTATTTATTGAGCCCTTACTGTGTGCAGAGCAATGTACTAAGCGCTTGGGAGAGTACAATATATGATCCCTGCCCTCAAGGGGCTTAGAGACTAATAATAATAATAATAATGATGGTATTTGTACAAAGCACTGTTCTAAGCGCTGGGGAGTTTACAAGGTGATCAGGTTGTCCCACGGGGGGCTCACAGTTTTAATGCCCATTCTACAGATGAGGTACCTGAGGCCCAGAGAAGTGAAGTGAGTTGCCCAAAGTCACACAGCTGACAGTTGGCAGAGCCGGGATTTGAACGCATGACCTCTGAGTCCAAAGCCCGGGCTCTTTCCACTGAGCCACGCTGCTACTCAGAGGGGGAGACAGACATTAAAATTAATTACCGATGGATACGTACATAAATGCTCTAAGAAGGGAAAGGGGGAATATCAAAACGTTTAAGGGGTACCCTCCTAAGTGCCTAGGTGATACGGAATCAATCAATCAATCAATCAATCAATCAATCATATTTATTGAGCGCTTACTATACGCAGAGCACTGTATTAAGCGCTTGGGAAGTACAGATTGGCAACACATAGAGACAGTCCCTACCCAACAGTGGGCTCACAGTCTAAAAGGGGGAGACAGAGAACAGAACCAAACATACCAACAAAATAAAATAAATAGGAGAGAAATGTACAAGTAAAATAAATAAATAAATAAATAAATAAATAGAGTAATAAATATGTATGTACATAAATATATGTATATTTATTTAAAAATAAATATATGTATGTATGTACGGAAGGGAGGACTAACAGAGGGCTTAGACACAGTTCTATTTTCATTCATTTAATCACATTTATTGAGTGCTTACGTGTGCAGAGCACTGTACTAAGCACTTGAGAAGTACAGTTCAGCAACAGGTAGGGACTGTTCTGCTATTTCATCTTGACTTATTCACACTACTACCTGTTAAACCCTTGTCCTTCCTCCTGCCCTCACTAATTGTAAATATTTGTCTGTGCCCCCCCCATTAAATTGTAAGCTCTTCTATCAATCAGTCAATCAATCAATTGTATTTATTGAGCGCTTACTGTGTGCAGAGCACTGTACTAAGCGCTTGGGAAGTCCAAGTTGGCAACGTATAGAGACGGTCCCTACCCAACAGTGGGCTCACAGTCTAAACGGGGGAGAAGGAGAACAAAACCAAACATACTAACAAAATAAAATAAATAGAATAGATATGTACAAGTAAGATAAATAAATCAATAAATAGAGTAATAAATATGTACAAACATATATACATATATACAGGTGCTGTGGGGAAGGGAAGGAGGTAAGATGAGGGGGATGGAGGGGGGGGACTAAGAACACAGTTCTTGCTTCTGGTGTAGTCTCCCAAGGGCTGCTTAGCACTCCATAGATCCTCAAGAAATTCCATTGATTGATTGATTGATTGATTAATTGATTACATATTTTGAAAGGTACTGAGAGCTCTGATTCATTGACACATTTGGTCTTCAGGTAAATTTCCATCTCCAATTCTTGTATGGCATTTGTGAAACGCTTGCAACATGCCAAGCACAGTACTGAGCCACAGAGAAACAGCGTGGTTTAGTGGGAAGAGACCAGGCTTGGGAGTCAGAGGTTATGGGTTCGAATTCTGGCCCTGCCACTTGCCAGCTGTGTGACCTTGGGCAAGTCACTTCACTTCTCTGCACCTCAGTGACCTCATCTGTAAAATGGGGGATGAAGACTGTGAGCCCCATGTGGGACGACTGATTATGTTATATCTACCCCAGCGCTTAGAACAGTGCCTGGCACATAGTAAGCGCTGAACAAATACCAACATTGTTACTAAGCCCTGGGGCAGATACAAGTGCTTAGAACAGTGCTTTGCACATAGTAAGCGCTTAATTAATTAATGATGGCATTTGTTAAGCGCTTACTATGTGCAGAGCACTGTTCTAAGTGCTGGGGGGAGATACAAGGTGATCAAGTTGTCCCACGTGGGGCTCACAGTCTTCATCCCCACTTTACAGCTGAGGTAACTGAGGCTTAGAGAAGTTAAGTGACTTGCCCAAGGTCACACAGCAGACATGTGGTGGAGCTGGGATTCGAACCCATGACCTCTGGCTCCAAAGCCCGTGCTCTTTCCACTGAGCCACGCTGCTTCCCAACTGCTTAATCAACACCATCAATCAATAATACAAGGTTGTCAGGTTACACAGTCCCTATCTCACATGGGGCTCAGGGTCTTAATCCCCATTTTCCAGATGAGGTAACTGAGGCCCAGAGAAGTGAAATGACTTGCCCAAAGTCACACAGCAGACACGTGGCAGAGCTGCGATCAGAACCCAGGTCCTTCTGAGTCTCAGGTCCGAGATCTCTCTGTTGGGCCGCGCCGCTTCTCGTGTTTGCCCGCCGGCCCCCGCCTTGAGATTGTGAACCCTTTGTGGGCCAGGGATCTGCCAGAGTTGGTAGACACGTTTCCTGCCCACAAGGAGCTTACAGTCAAGAGGGAGCGACAGATATTAAACTAAATAAAAAAATCGTGGATTGGTACAGTGCATTGTTCCAAAGGGAGATCGGCAAATACTATTACTGTAAAAACAATTGGTGCTAGTACTCCTAATAATCTTTTTTATAACTGACAATGAAGCCAGTGGGAAATGATGATGATGATGATGGCATTAATTAAGCACTTACTATGTGCAAAGCGCTGTTCTGAGTGCTGGGGAGGACACAAGGTGATCAGGTTGTCCCACGTGGGGCTCACAGTCTTAATCCCCATTTTACAGATAACTGAGGCCCGGAGAAGTTAAGCGACTTGCCCAAAGTCACACAGCTGACAAGCAGCCGAGATTTGAACCCATGACCTCCGATTCCCAAGGCCACGCTCTCGCCACTGAGCCACACTGAAAAACACCAGTTTGGGGATTCTGCAAAAGCTCTCCTCTCACGCAAACATTTCGACCGGAGGGCCGCCAACCAGGCTTATTCAAGGCACAGGTTCAGCTGGGGACCCCCCTCAGAAATTGGGGTTCAAATGTCTGCCGGGGAAACGGAGCAAAACAAGCGATCCCATAACGGAGACCTGTGAAACCCTATTCCCTGACCTGACTTGCATCAGGGTAATTCGTGGCTTTCAAAGACAACCCTAGACCGTGAGCCCACTGTTGGGGAGGGACCGTCTCTATGTGTTGCCAACTTCCCAAGCGCTTAGTACAGTGCTCTGCACACAGTAAGCGCTCAATAAATACGATTGATTGACCCTGGAGAACGCCCAGGGCTTTTCTGACATTAACCAGCCACCTTTCCAGAACTGGCCCAGTTCGGGAGGGAGTAAATACGGCTAATTAGCCACCAGATTGGCTAATTAAAGATTGGTCACTAAAACCAGCTGAGGGACCACTCTTTGATGGGGATGAAGGGTCTCTTGATGGGGGAGATTAATTCACAACAACCCACACCCACCCCTGCCACTCATAGGCTTCTCTTCCTCCCTTCAAGGCCCTACTGAGAGTTCACCTCCTCCAGGAGGCCTTCCCAGACTGAGTCCCCTCCTTCCTCTTCCCCTCCTCCCCCTCCCCACTGCACCTGTATATATGTACAGATTTGTACGGATTTATTACTCTATTTATTTATTTTATTTGTACATATTTATTCTATTTTGGTAATATGTTTTGTTCATGTTTGTACATATTTATTACTCTATTTATTTATCTATTTCATTTATACTTATTGATTCTATTTATTTTATTTTGTTAGTATGTTTTGTTTTGTTCATGTTTGTACATATTTATTACTCTATTTATTTTATTTGTACATATTTGTTCTATGTATTTTATTTGGTTAATAAATAAACAAATAAACAAATAAACAACAATACACAAATAAACAAATTTTTATTGTTTTGATGTTTATTGTTTAATTTTTAATGTTTATTGTTGTGAACAAATAAATGTTTTGTTCATGTTTGTACATATTTATTACTCTATTTATTTATTTTATTTGTACAGATTTATTCTATTTATTTTATTTTGTTAATGTTTTGTTTTGTTCATGTTTGTACATATTAATTACTCTATTTATTTATTTGTACATATTTATTCTATTAATTTTATTTTGTTAATATGTTTTGTTTTGTTCATGTTTGTACATATTTATTACTCTATTTTATTTGTACATATCTATTCTATTTATTTTATTTTGTTAATATGTTTTGTTTTGTTCATGCTTGTACATATTTATTACTCTATTTATTTATTTTATTTGTACATATTTATTCTATTTATTTTATTCTGTTAATATGTTTTGTTCTGTTCATGTTTGTACATATTTATTACTTTATTTATTTATTTTATTTGTACATATTTATTCTATTCTGTTAATATGTTTTGTTCTGTTCATGTTTGTACATATTTATTACTCTATTTATTTATTTATTTATTTTTACATATTTATTCTATTTATTTTATTTTGTTAATGTTTTGTTTTGTTCATGTTTGTACATGTTTATTACTCTATTTATTTATTTTATTTGTACATATGTATTCTATTTATTTTATTTTGTTAATATGTTTTGTTTTGTTCATGTTTGTACATATTTATTACTCTATTTATTTATTTATTTATTTATTTGTACATATTTATTCTATTTATTTTATTTTGTTAATATGTTTTGTTTTGTTCATGTTTGTACATATTTATTACTCTGTTTATTTATTTATTTTATTTGTACATATCTATTCTATTTATTTTATTTTGTTAATATGTTTTGCTTTGTTCATGTTTGTACATATTTATTACTCTGTTTTATTTGTACATATTCTATTTATTTTATTTTGCTAATATTTTGTTTTGTTCATGTTTGTACATATTTATTACTCTATTTATTTTATTTGTACATATTTATTACTCTATTTATTTATTTTATTTGTACATATTTATTCTATTTATTTTATTTTGTTAATATGTTTTGTTCATGCTTGTACTTTTTATTACTCTATTTATTTATTTATTTTATTTGTACATATTTATTCTATTTATTTTATTTTGTTAATATGTTTTGTTTTGTTCGTGTTTGTACGTATTTATTACTCTATTTATTTATTTTACTTGTACATATTTATTCTGTTTATTTTATTCTGTTAATATGTTTTGTTTTGTTCTCTGTCTCCCCCTTCTAGACTGTGAGCCCACTGTTGGGTAGGGACCGTCTCTAGATGTTGCCACCTTGTACTTCCCAAGCGCCTAGTACAGTGCTCTGCACACAGTAAGCGCTCAATAAATACGATTGAATGAATGAATGAATGAATAAGCTTACAGTCTAGTGGGAGAAGCAGCATGGCTCAGTGGAAAGAGCACGGGCTTTAGCGACAGAAGTCATGGGTTCAAATCCCCCCTCCACCAATTGTCAGTTGTGTTACTTTGGGCAAGTCACTTAAGTTCTCTGGGCCTCAGTTACCTCACCTATGAAATGGGGATGAAGACTGTGAGCCCCCCGTGGGACAACCTGATCACCTTGTATCCTCCCCAGCGCTTAGAACAGTGCTTTGCACATAGTAAGCACTTAACAAATGCCATCATTATTATTATTACCTCATCTGTAAAATGGAGATTAAGACTGTGAGCCCCCCGTGGGACAACCTGATCACCTTGTAACCTCCCCAGCGCTTAGAACAGTCCTTGCACATAGTAAGCGCTTAATAAATGCCATCATTATTATAAGCTCCTTCCTGGCAGGGAATGTGTCTGTTTATTGTTATATTGTACTCTCCCAAGCACTTAGGAGAGTGTTCTGCATGCAGTAAGCGCTCAATAAATGCAATCGAATGAATGAATTAATTACATACAAGATCCTCAGCACCTCCCTCTGCCCATCCGCCAAGCTCGCTCTCTTCCTCCCTTCAAGGCCCTACTGAGAGCTCACCTCCTCCAGGAGGCCTTCCCAGACTGAGCCCCTTCCTTCCTCTCCCCCTCGTCCCCCTCTCCATCCCCCCATCTTACCTCCTTCCCTTCCCCACGGCACCTGTATATATGTTTGTACATATTTATTACTCTATTTATTTTACTTGTACATATCTATTCTATTTATTTTATTTTGTTAGTATGTTTGGTTTTGTTCTGTCTCCCCCTTTTAGACTGTGAGCCCACTGTTAGGTAGGGACTGTCTCTATATGTTGCCAACTTGGACTTCCCAAGCGCTTAGTACAGTGCTCTGCACACAGTAAGTGCTCAATAAATACGATTGATTGATTGTTCACACGTATATTTTTAATCGTTACACATTTACTTTTTATATTTATTTGTGCTTCCAATTATCCGCAGAGAAGCAGCATGGCCTAGTGGAAAGAGCAGGGGCCTGGAGCCAGAGGACCTGGGTTCTAATTGCAGCTCCGCCACTTGTCTGCTGTGTGACGTTGGGCAAATCACTTCACTTCTCCGGGCCTCAGTTCCCTCATCTGCAAAATGGGAATCTGATACCTGTGTTCCCTTCTACTTAGACTGTGAGTCCCAAGTGGGACTTGCTTATTCTCTATCAACCCCGGCGCATAGTATTCATTCATTCATTCATTCAGTTGCATTTACTGAGCGCTTACTGTGTGCAGAGCGCTGTACTAAGCGCTTGGGAAGTACAAGTAGGCAACATTTAGAGACGGTCCCTACCCAATAAGGGACTCACAGTCTAGAAGGGGGAGACAGACAGCAAAACAAACGTGTAAATAGGTGTCAAAACCATCACATAGTTAGCAAATAGCACAATAGAGAAGCAGATGGCTCAGTGGAAAAAGCCCGGCCTTTGGAGTCAGTGGTCATGGGTTCAAATCCCGACTCCGCCAATTGTCAGCTGTGTGACTTTGGGCAAGTCACTTAACTTCTCTGTGCCTCTGTAAAATGAGGATGAAGACTGTGAGCCCCACGTGGGACAACCTGATCGCCTTGTAGCCTCCCCAGCGCTTAGAACAGTGCTTTGCACATAGTAAGCGCTTAATAAATGCCATCATTAATTATTCAATCAACAGATCAATGGTATTTATTGAGTGCTTACTTGTGCAGGTCACTGCACTAAGTGCATGGAAGAGTGGAACAGAATTAGCAGATATGTTCCTTGCTCCTAATGAGCTCACTGTCTAGTGGGAAATGCAGACATTATTATGCAGAGAATTAATGCAGAGAAGCAGCATGGCCCAGTGGATACCTGAGAGTCAGAAGGTCATGGGTTCTAATCCCGACTCCGCCACTTGCCTGCTGTGTGACCTTAGGCAAGTCACTTAACCTCTCTGTGTCTCAGTTCCCTCATCTGTAAAATGGGGAGTAAGACTGTGAGCCCTAGGTGGGATAGGCACTGTGTTCAACCCAATTACCTTGTATCTACCCCAGCGCTTAGGACAGCGGCTGGTACATAGTAAGCACTTAACAAATACAGTAATAATAATGAATAAATAAATAATTTATAATAGAGAAGCAGTGTGGCTCAGTGGAAAGAGCACGGGTTTAGGAGTCAGAGGTCATGGGTTCAAATCCCAGCTCCGCTGCTTGTCAGCTGTGTGACTTTGGGCAAGTCATTTAACTTCTCTGTGCTTCAGTTACCTCATCTGTAAAATGGGGATGAAGACTGTGAGCCCCATGTGGGACAACCTGATCACCTTGTAACCTCTCCAGTGCTTAGAACAGTGCTTTGCACATAGTAAGCACTTAACAAATGCCATCTTTATTTAGGGAAGCAGCGTGGCTCAGTGGAAAGAGCCCGGGCTTGGGAGTCAGAGGTCATGAGTTCTAATCTGGGCCCAGACTGAACTCCCTCCTTCCTCTCCCCCCTCCACCCCCACCTTACCTCCTTCCCTTCTCCACAGCACCTGTATATATGTATATATGTTTGTACGTATTTATTACTCTATTCATTTATTTATTTTACTTGTACATATCTATTCTATTTATTTTATTTTGTTAATATGTTTTGTTTTGTTCTCTGTCTCCCCCTTCTAGACTGTGAGTCCACTGTTGGGCAGGGACCATCTCTATATGTTGCCAACTTGCACTTCCCAAGTGCTTAGTACAGTGCTCTGCACATAGTAAGCGCTCAATAAATATGATTGATTGCGTCAGAGGTCGTGGGTTCTAATCCCGGCTCCACCACTTGTCAGCTGTGTGACTTTGGGCAAGTCGCTTGGCTTCTCGGTGCCTCACTTACCTCATCTGTAAAATGGGGATAAAGAGAAGCAGCGTGGCTCAGTGGAAAAGAGACCGGGCTTTGGAGTCAGGGGTCATGGGTTCGAATGCCGGCTCCGCCACATGTCTGCTGTTGCGACCTTAGGCAAGTCACTTCACTTCTCTGAGCCTCAGTTACCTCATCTGGAAAATGGGGATAAGACTGTGAGCCCTACGTGGGACGGCTTAATCACCTTGTATCCCCCCCCCCCCAGTGCTTAGAACAGTGCTCTGCACATAGTAAGCGCTTAACAAATGCCATTATTATATTATAAAGACTGTGAGCCCCACGTGGGACAACCTGATCACCTTGTATCTCCCCCAGTGCTTAGAACAGTGACTGGCACATAGTCAGAACTTAATACCATCATTATTATTAACAGCTGAATTTCGGGAGCCACTCAGGTGTGGAGGTGGGACTAAGATGTGGGAGGGTAGGGATGGGATTATTTGCTCCCAGCTGTCCCAATCCACTCGACAGGTGATTCGGGTTTTCTCCATCTCAGGTGCATGTCCTGAATTCAAGGCCCAATCGGAGAGGGAGTCCCAGGAGGGATTTGTGGAGGCTCAGCCGTGAGACCGGGAGGTGATGGTGAGGCCTGGGACAGAGTGTAGAGTTTTGGGATCTGAGCATGGAGACGTGGGGATGGACCACTGACATCTGACTATGGAGCGTCGAGACCCAGTTTTCCTTTCCAATGCTCTTGACCATGGAGCGTCGAGACCCAGTTTTCCTTTCCAGTGCCCTCACCCAGCAAGAATCCTGGTGAGGCCAGGAATGACATCACTGCGATACGCCCAAGATATACTGGAAAAGGTACTATCACAGCCTGTGTGTTTCTGTGAACAAAGCTATTAATAGAGGACCATGTGGCTGTAGATGTCTAAGCAGGAAAAGCATTCCAATTAAGAATTAAGCTTGAACACATTAGTTAATTAAGATGACATCTTCAGCATTCAACTATGGTCCTTGTTTATTTTTCACATATTTCTTAGGCTAACAATTCTTTAAAAAAAAAAAACCCAACAGATTCAGAAACAAGACTTAACCTACTTTTTTTGCAGGCAAATTTAATCGATCAACCGTATTTGATCCAGCGCTTAGAACGGTGCTTTGCACATAGTAAGTGCTTAATAAATGCCACTATTATTATTATTATTATTATTTACTGACTGTTTCTAGGTAGAGCATTGTGCTAAGAACTTGGGAAAGTACAGTAGGGGTAACAGCAGCATGACTCAGTAGAAAGAGCATAGGCTTTGGAGTCAGAGGTCATGGGTTCAAATCCCGGCTCTGCCAATTGTCAGCTGTGTGGCTTTGGGTAAGTCACTTCACTTCTCTGTGCCTCAGTTCCCTCTTCTGGAAAACGGGGATTAAGGCTGTGAGCCCCCCGTGGGACACCTTGATCACCTTGTAACCTCTCCAGTGCTTAGAGCAGTGCTTTGCACATAGTAAGAGCTTAATAAATGTCATTATTATTATTATTATTATTAGGTTCCTGCCCTCAAGGAGCTAGTGATAGAGCCAGGACTGAAATAATTTTCATGCTGGAGGATGAAGGAGAGTGGATATGTATGGGAGTGAGTGCTGAAGTAATAAAGTAATTTTACCTCATGTGTAAAATGGGGATTAAGACTGTGAGCCCCCCGTGGGAAAACCTGATCACCTTGTATCCTCCGCAGCGCTTAGAACAGTGCTTTGCACACAGTAAGCGCTTAATAAATGCGAAGAAAAAGGGCCTGCCGGTGGTAGATGTGAATGCATTTGTGGATGGTGAGCTTATTTATTCATTCACTTATTCATTCAGTCGTCTTTATTGAGAACTTACTGTGTGCACAGCACTGTATTAAGCACTTGGGAGAGTACAATAGAACAACAAACACATTCCCTGTCCAAAACGAGCTCAAAAGAGCTGCCGGTGGTTGTGAATGAGGGGCTCAGAAGGGCTACAGGTGACAGTTGTGAGTGCATAGTGGATGGTGAACTCAGAAGTCGTGTGGGTATATAAATGGGTGGTGGGCTCAGGAGGGTTGTGGGTGGCAGTTTGTGGCAGTGATTGTCTCTCTTTTTATTGTTGTATTGTATTTCCCCAAGTGCCACAGCACCTGTATACATGCATATATGTTTGTACATATTTATTGCTCTATTTATTTTACTTGTACATATTTATTCTATTTATTTTATTTTGTTAGTATGTTTGGTTTTGTTCTCCATCTCCCCCTTTTAGACTATGAGCCCACTGTTGGGTAGGGACTGTCTCTATATGTTGCCAACTTGTACTTCCCAAGAGCTTAGTACAGTGCTCTGCACACAGTAAGCACACACACAGTAAGTGCTCAGTAAATACAATTGAATTGAGTGACTTAACAGGGGTAAGACTGGGGAGAGAAGAAATGCATCAAGGTTCACATGTTGATCTTCATGGGCTGTTCTCTCCTCACCACAGAAAATGACAAACGGGCTTTGTGGGAGCCCAAGCCCCAGTTGGTTGGTTTTTACACTTCTGGAATGAGCACCTCACAATCCCCCTTGGCTCAGGCGATGTAGGAGACAGTGACGGCCTGTGGCAGAAACAGTCTCAGGGTAACAACTGGAAACAGTGGGGTTACTGGAAAGTGACTGGAATCAATCAGTCGATCGTATTTATTGAGCGCTTACTGTGTGCAGAGCACTGTACTAAGCGCTGGGGAAGTGACAGGGTGATCAGGTTGTCCCACGGTGGGCTCACAGTCTTCATCCCCATTTTACAGATGAGGTAACTGAGGCCCAGAGAAGTGACTGGCCCAAAGTCACACAGCTGACAAGTGGCAGTGCAGGGATTTGAACCCATGACCTCTGACTCCAAAGCCCGGGCTCTTTCCACTGAATCATGCTGCTTCTCTAAAAATATTGGTATTCGTTCAGCCCTTGGCAACATATAGAGACAGTCATCATCATCAATTGTATTTATTGAGCGCGTACTATGTGCAAAGCACTGTACTAAGCGCTTGGGAAGTACAAATAGGCAACATATAGAGACAGTCCCTACCCAACAGTGGACTCACAGTCTAAAAGGGGGAGACAGAGAACAAAACCAAACATACTAACAACCGAGAGTCAGAAGACCTGAGTTCTAATCCTGACTCTGCCCCTTGTCTGCTGGGTGACCTCGGGCAGATTACTACACTTGGAGAAGCAGCGTGGCTCAGTGGAAAGAGCCCGGGCTTTGGAGTCAGAGGTCATGGGTTCTAATCCCGGCTCCACCACTTATCAGCTGTGTGACTGTGGGCAAGTCACTTAACTTCTCTGGGCCTCAGTTCCCTCATCTGGAAAATGGGGATGAAGACTGTGTGCTCCCCGTGGGACAACCTGATCTCCTTGTTAACCTCCCCAGTGCTTAGAACAGTGCTTTGCACATAGTAAGCGCCTAATAAATGCTATCACTATTATTATTATTATTACACTTCTCTGTACTTCAGTTCCCTCATCTGTAAAGTGGGGATTAAGACTGTGAGCCCTTTGTGGGATAGGGACTGTGTCTCTCCTGGCAACCTTGTATCTACCCTAGTGCTTAGTACAGTACCTGGAATACAGTAAGTACTTAAATATCTTTTTTAAAAAAAACTAAAAAGGGCAAGGGTGACATAGAAGGAAGGGGGAGAAGAGGAAATATCGAGAAGCAGCGTGGCTCAGTGGCTTGGGTGTCAAGAGGTCATGGGTTCTAATCCCGGCTCCACCACTTGTCAGCTGTGTGACTTTGGTCAAGTCACTTCTCTGTTCCTGTTACCTCATCTGTAAAATGGGGATTAAGACTGCGAGCCCCACGTGGGACAACCTGATCACCCTGTATCCTCCCCAGCGCTTAGAACAGTGCTTTGCACACAGGAAGCACTTAAATGCTATCGTTATTATTAAGTGAGGGCTTAGTCAAGGAAGGCCTCTTGGAGGAGGTGTGAATTGTGAAAAGGCCTTGAAGTTAGGGAGAGTGACATGGGCGGTCAAAAGTTCGGAGCAGGGTGGCACAGCTTGTGTAGTCATCCCAGCAGGAATCTGGACTACAAGAAAGATGGTGGCCATGGTCTACGAAGTCATCTGAGCTTGGAGACCTCCTCCAGGAGGCCTTCCCAGACTGAGCCCCTTCCTTCCTCTCCCCCTCGTCCCCCTCTCCATCCCCAACATCTTACCTCCTTCCCTTCCCCACAGCACCTGTATATATGTTTGTACATATTTATTACTCTATTTTACTTGTACATATCTATCCTATTTATTTTATTTTGTTAGTATGTTTGGCTTTGTTCTCTGTCTCCCCCTTTTAGACTGTGAGCCCACTGTTGGGTAGGGACTGTCTCTATATGTTGCCAATTTGTACTTCCCAAGCGCTTAGTACAGTGCTCTGCACATAGTAAGCGCTCAATAAATACGATTGATGATGATGATGGAAGATGTACACATTCATTCATTCAATCGTATTTATTGAACGCTCACTGTGTGCAGAGCACTGCGCTTGGGAATCAATCAATCAATCGTATTTATTGAGCGCTTACTGTGTGCAGAGCACTGTATTAATCGCTTGGGAAGTCCAAGTTGGCAACATCTAGAGACGGTCCCTACCCAACAGTGGGCCCACAGTCTAAAAGGGGGAGACAGAGAACAAAACCAAACATACTAACAAAATAAAATAGACTAGATATGTACAAGTAAAATAGAGTAATAAATATGTAAGTACAAGTCGGCAACATATAGAGACGATCCCTACCCAACAACGGGCTCGCAGTCTAGAAGGGGGAGACAGACAACAAAACAAAACATGTAGACAGGTGTCAAAATCGTCAGAACAGATAGAAATAAAGCTGGATGCATATCATTAACCAAATAAATAGAAGAGTAAATATGTCCAAGTAATTGTATTTACATTCATGCTTCCTCTGGACTGTAAGCTCGTTGTGGGCAGGGACCGTTTCTGTCTTTTTGTTGTGTTCTCCCCAGCGCTAAGTACAGTGCTCTGCTCACAGTAAGCGCTCAATAAATACGATTGGATGAATACACACAGTCGGTGTTTAATAAATACGATTGACTGACTGGCTTCATCCAGTTGGGTGAACGCTCAGAAATCATCCAATCATCCTAGAGAAGCAGCGTGGCTCAGTGGAAAGAGCGCGGGCTTGGGAGTCAGAGGTCATGGGTTCGAATCCCGGCTCTGCCACATATCTGCTCTGCCATCAATCAATCAATCAGTAGTATTTATTGAGCGTTTACTGTGTGCAGAGCACTGTACTAAGTGCTGTGATCTTGGGTAAGTCACTTCTCTGGGCCTCAGTTACCTCATCTGTGAAACGGGGATTAAGATTGTGAGCCCCATGTGGGACAACCTGATCACCTTGTATCCCCTCCCGAGCTTAATAAATGCCATTATTATTATTATTATTATTAGAACAGTGCTTTGCACATAATAAGCGCTTAACAAATGCCATCATGATTTATTATTTATTTATCTTATTGGAATGGATAAATAGCACCCTCTACTGCAGCATCACTAGTACATTCCCAAAATGGAGGTGGGGAGGAGGACAGGGAGGATGGACTAAAGGACCACCGTATTCCGATTTAAATTTCTGTTTTTAGTCCAGATTTTTCTAGCAGGCAACTCATCCTCTTCCTTAAAATAGGGCTTCTCAAACCTGTGATTTTGTTCCTGTGCACTCCAGCTGAAGACAGGAAAAAAAAACCTAGAGGTGAAAAATAATTGGAAAATCACAGTATTTGAACAGTCACCTTTCAGACAGATGAAAGAGCAAGCAATTGAGAGGTAATTCCAGGCAACTGGTTAAATGCTGAGAAAGCAAGTCCTCAGATGGAGGTGAAAATTAGAGCAAATAAAAAAAATCTGATGCCTTAGGGGGACAGAACAGGGGATGGACACTCTTTAGTGAAATGCCTTTTCAGTCATATTTATTGAGCGATTACTGTGTGAAGAGCACTGTACTAAGCGCCTGGGAAGTACAAGTCGGGAACATATAGAGACGGCCCCTACCCAACATTGGGTTCACAGTCTAGAAGGGGGGGACAGACAACAAAAGAAAACACGTAGACAGGTGTCAAAATCGTCATTTGGGATTTTCAAAAGAGGGTCAAAACATAGAATTGTAGGACCTCACGTTTAAGAGGGTGAAAAAGAGACTTCAAAGCACCAAGTCTTGTGATTCTCTCTGTTTTTCTTTCTCACTCTTTCTTTCATCATCATCAATTGTATTTATTGAGCGCTTACTGTGTGCAGAGCACCGTACTAAGCGCTTGGGAAGTACAAGTTGGCAACATATAGAGACAGTCCGTACCCAACAGTGGGCTCACAGTCTAAAAGACTTTCATTCCCCATCCTTCATTTCTTCTTCCTCCCATGTCTTTCTCTTTTTCTTTGTGTGTGTGTGTGTGTCTCTCTCTGTTTCTCTCTCTCCCCCTAATCCATAGGAGAGACTGGCAGAGACAAACCATTTACAAATAGGGCAGGAGGAAGAACAAAGATGCAACAAACAAACCACATCAAATGCTATCACTGTATAATCAATCAATGGTATTTATTGAGCGCTTACCATGAGCAGAGCACTCTACTAAGAGCTTGGGAGAGTACAATAGAGCAGAGATGGTAGACATGGTCCTTACCCATAAGAAAAAGAATTGAATTGTACAAAGAATTGAATCATTACTATGAAGCTAGTATATACTTAGCAGCTGCCTGTTTTCAGAGATTAGGCTAGAAGATTTTTCAACTTTCATTTTAAGCATGTCAAATTCATAGGGTGATGAGAAAGAAAGGTGGTGATGTGTTTGGACTGTTTTAGCCACTAATAATAATAATAATGGCATTTATTAAGTGCTTACTATGTGCAAAGCACTGTTCTAAGCGCTGGGGAGGATACAAGGTGATCAGGTTGTCCCACGTGGGGCTCACAGTCTTATTCCCTATCCTTATCTATTCTATTTATTTTATTTTGTTAGTATGTTTGGTTTTGTTCTCTGTCTCCCCCTTTTAGACTGTGAGCCCCCTGTTGGGTAGGGACTGTCTCTATATGTTGCCAACTTGGACTTCCCAAGCGCTTAGTACAGTGCTCTGCACACAGTAAGCGCTCAATAAATACAATTGATGATGTTGATTCCCCATTTTACAGATGAGGGAACTGAGGCACAGAGAAGTTAAGCGACTTACACAAGGTCACACTGTAAAGGTTACCCATGAAAAAACAACCTTTCTGAATAAGACTTTTCACACCAACTCTGTTATATTCTGCTCTCCCAAGTGTTTAGTACAGTGCTCTGCACACAGTAAGCACTCAGGAAATACTACTGATTGATTGAAATCTTGATAATAATAATGGTATTTGTAAAGCACTTACTATGTGCCAAGCACATAACACAAGCACTGTGGTAGCTACAAGGTAATCAGGTTGTCCCATCTGGGGCTCACAGTTTTAATCCCCATTTTACAGATGAGGGAACTGAGGCACAGAGAATTTAAGCGACTTACACAAGGTCACACTGTAGACAAGTGGCAGAGCCGGGATACGAACCCATGACCTCTGACTCCCAAGCCCGGGCTCTTTCCACTGAGCCACACTGCTTCTCTGATGCATCAACTAGAATGTAAACCCACTGTAGGCATGGAACATTTCCACCAACTCAGTTGTACTCTCCCAAGTGTTCTTATCAAGTGCACGTATGTGCTCTGCATATATAAACTGCTCAATAAATACCATTGATTGATTGATAAATCTTAGTATAAAGACACCCAGGTAACTTTTCCTGTTTTATTTCTCCCCTTCTAGACTGTAAGCTCCTTGTGGGCAGGGAACGTGGCTACTTTGTTATATTAATAATAATACTAATAATGATGGCATTTATTAAGCACTTACTATGTTCTAAGCACTGGGGAGTTTACAAGGTGCTCAGGTTGTCCCACGGGAGGCTCACAGTCTTAATCCCCATTTTCCAGATGAGGGAACTAAGGCCCAGAGAAGTGAAGTGACTTGCCCAAGGTCACACAGCTGACAGGTGGCGGAGCTGGGATTTGAACCCATGACCTCTGACTCCAAAGCCAGGGCTCTTTCCACGGAGCCACGCTGCTTCCAACTTATTGCTGCTTATTGTACTTTCCCAAGCGCTCAGTATAGTGCTCTGCACACAGTAAGTGCTCATTAAAAATGATTTGACTAATAATCCCGTGGATTTTCTAAGTCCCATGAAACAATTCTTGGAAAAGCTTCTATTTTGCTGTATGTTTGCCTGCCTTTCTCCCCTAGATTGTTGTTTGCTCCTAGTTGGCGAGAGCCATGCAAGGTCTTTAAAAAGTGCTCCTAATACTCGGGAACCCATCAGTTCATTCACTCAATCATATTTATTGAGCGCTTACTGTGTGTAGAGCACTGTACTAAGTGCTTGGGAAGTATGACTGAATATGATTGAATGAATTTATTTATTTTATACACATTTATTCTATTGATTTTATTTTGTTAATATGTTGTGTTTTGTTGTCTGTCTCCCCCTTCTAGACTGTGATCCCACTGTTGGGTAGGGACTGTCTCTCTATGTTGTCAACTTGCACTTCCCAAGCGCTTAGTACAGTGCTCCGCACACAGTAAGCGCTCGATAAATACGATTGAATGAATGAATGGATTTAGCGTGGCTCAGTGGGAAGAGCACAGGCTTTAGAGTCAGAGGTCATGGGTTCAAATCCCTGCTCTGCCACTTGTTAGCTGTGTGACTTTAGGCAAGTCGCTTAACTTCTCTGGGCCTCAGTTACCTCATCTGTAAAATGGGGATTAAGCCTGTGAGCCCCGTGTGGGACAACCTGATCACCCTGTAACCTTCTCAGCGCTTAGAACAGTGCTTTGCACATAGTAAGCCCTTAATAAATGCCATCATCATCATCATCACTCAGATCAGGCAGAGCAAGTTGGCAACATATAGAGACGGTCCCTACCCAACAGTGGGCTCACAGTCTAGAAGGGGAATCAGTTCACCATGAGGACCTGTATTAAGTGTTTAGAAGTGTTTAGAACAGTGTCTAGCACATAGTAGAAGCAGCGTGGCTCAGTGGAAAAGAGCCCGGGCTTTGGAGTCAGAGGTTGTGGGTTCAAATCCCGGCTCCACCACTTGTCAGCTGGGTGACTTTGGGCAAGTCACTTCACTTCTCTGTGCCTCAGTTCCCTCATCTGTAAAATGGGGATGAAGACTGTGAGCCCCCCGTGGGACAACCTGGTCACCTTGTAACCTCCACAGTGCTTAGAACAGTGCTTTGCACATAGTAACTGCTTAATAAATGCCATTATTATTATTATTATTATAGTAAGCACTTAACAAGTGCTTGGAAGAGAAGCGGCGGGGCTCAGTGGAAAAAGCCCGGGCTTTGGAGTCAGAGGTCATGGGTTCAAATCCTGGCTCCACCACATGTCTGCTGTGTGACCTTGGGCAAGTCACTTAACTTCTCAGAGATTCAGTGACCTCATCTGGAAAATGGGGATGAAGACTGTGAGCCCCAACGTGGGACAACTTGATCACCTTGTATCCCCCCCAGCGCTTAGAACAGTGCTCTGCACATTTTACTTGTACATATCTATTCTATTTATTTTATTTTGTTAGTATGTTTGGTTTTGTTCTCCGTCTCCCCCTTTTAGACTGTGAGCCCACTGTTGGGTAGGGACTGTCTCTATATGTTGCCAATTTGTACTTCCCAAGTGCTTAGTACAGTGCTCTGCACACAGTAAGCGCTCAATAAATACGATTGATGATGATGATAATAAGCGCTTAATAAATGCCATCATCATCATTATTATTATTATTATTATTATTATTATTATTATTATTATTATTATTATTATTACTGCTTGGGAGAGTACAGCAGCAGCAGCAAGATGCATGTTACCAGCTCCTCGATGTTTCCCATGAAAATAAGGAGCTTCTATTTAATGTTTTTCAACACAGACTTCTCTCCATTTAGGGAGTCAGAGAATTCAGAGTATGGAGTACAGAGTATCAGTTCGTTCATTCATTCAATCGTATTTATTGAGCGCTTACTGTGTGCAGAGCACTGTATTAAGCGCTTGGGAAGTACGATTGAATAAATGAATTTATTTTATACGCATTTATTCTATTGATTTTATTTTGTTAATATGTTTTGTTTTGTTGTCTGTCTCCCCCTTCTAGACTGTGAGCCCACTGTTGGGTAGGGACTGTCTCTATATGTTGCTAATTTGTACTTCCCAAGCGCTTAGTACAGTGCTCTGCACACAGTAAGCGCTCAATAAATACGATTGATTGATTGATTGGAAAGCCTCAATCTGAGCCGGGCTTGGGCTGAGAAAGGTGTGTGAAGTTGGGTTGGACAATGAAAATCTGGCTGTTGTAGTTGATCAATCGTATCGATTGAGAGCTTACTGCGTGCAGAGCACAGTACTAAGCGCTTGGGAGAGAATTTAGTGGATAAATCACTGTCCTGGGAGTCAGAAAGTCATGGGTTCTAGTCCTGGCTCTGCCACCTCTCTGCTGGGTGACCTTAGGGAAGTTACTTCATTTCTCTCTGCCTCAGTTACCTCATCTGTAAAATCATCAATCGTATTTATTGAGCGCTTGCTGCGTGCAGAGCACTGTACTAAGCGCTTGGGAAGTCCAAGTTGGCAACATACAGAGACGGTCCCTACCCAACAGTGGGCTCACAGTCTAAAAGTGGGGAATGAGACGAGCCCTGTGCGGGACAGGGTCTGTGTTCAATCCAATTTGCTAGTATCCACCCCAGCGCTTAGTACGGTGCCTGGCACATAGTATGTGCTTAATAAATACCATAATTGTTGTTATTATTATTAACAACTTCACAATAAACAGACACATTCTCTGCCCCCACAATGAGCTTACAGTCTAGTCTCCCCCTTTTAGACTGTGAGCCCACTGTTGGGTAGGGACTGTCTCTATTTAGAGAAGCAGCGTGGCTCAGTGGAAAGAGCACGGGCTTCAGAGTCAGAGATCATGGGTTCGAATCCTGACTCCATCACGTCTGCTGTGTGACCTTAGGCAAGTCACTTCACTTCTCTGAGCCTCAGTTACCTCATCTGTAAAATGGGGATGAAGACTGTGAGCCCCACGTGGGACAACCTGATCACTTTGTATCCCCCCAAGCGCTTAGAACAGTGCTTTGCACACAGTAAGCACTTAACAAATGCCAATATTATTATTATTATTATTATTATTATTATATGTCGCCAACTTGTACTTCCCAAGCACTTAGTACAGTGCTCTGCACACAGTAAGCGCTCAATAAATGCGATTGATAGAGGAGTGTGTGTGGGAGATCTGAATGAGCTTCCTTTCTAATAATAGTAATAATGATAATAATAATGGTATTTGTTAAGCCCTTATTATGGGCCAGGCACTGTATTAAATGCTCATCACCATAACAATGGTGGTATTAGTGCTTTCCATGTGCCAAGCACCGTATTAAGCTTGGCACATAGAAAGCACTAGGCACACATTCGGGTAAATACAAGATCATCAGGACGGAGAACAGGTATTAAATCTCCATTTCACAGATGAGGAAACGCTGTCCTGGAGAAGTTAAGTGACTTGCCCAAGGTCACACCTCAGGCAAGGGGCAGAGCCTGGTTTAATCAATCAACTGTATTTTTTTGAGTGCTTACTATGTGCAGGGCACTGTACTAAGGGCTTTGAAGAGTACAATGTAACAGAGTTAGTAGATATGTTCCCTACCCACAATAATAATCAATCAATCAATCGTATTTATTGAGCGCTTACTGTGTGCAGAGCACTGTACTAAGCGCTTGGGAAGTACAAGTTGGCAACATATAGAGACAGTCCCTACCCAACAGTGGGCTCACAGTCTAAAAGGGGGAGACAGAGAACAAAACCAAACATACTAACAAAATAAAATAGAATAGATATGTACAAGTAAAATCAATCAATAAATAGAGTAATAAATATGTACAAACATATATACATATATACAGGTGCTGTGGGGAAGGGAAGGAGGTAAGGTGGGGGGGATGGAGAGGGGGACGAGGGGGAGAGGAAGGAAGGGGCTCAGTCTGGGAAGGCCTCCTAGAGGAGGCCTTTATTAATAATAATAATAATAATGGCATTTGTTAAGCACTTACTATGTGCAAAGCACTGTTCTAAACTCTGGGGGGGATACAAGGTGATCACATTATCCGCCGTGGGGCTCACAGTCTTCATCCCCATTTTACAGATGAGGAAATGAGGCTCAGAGAAGTGAAGTGACTTGCCGAAGGTCACCCAGCAGACATGCGGGGGAGTCGGGATTAGAACTCATGACCTCTGACTCCCAAGCCCGGGATCTTTCCACTGAGCCACGCTGCTCCTCAATGAGCTTACAGTCTAGAGGGAGCTGGGATTAGAACCCAGGTCCTCGGATTCCCAGGCCTCTGCTCTTTCCCCTAGGTCTTCCCATGCTGTGTATGCAAGCTTAAGTACTTAGTGCAGTGCTCTGGACACGGTAAATGCTCAATAAACATGACTAATTCACCTAGATCCTCCCCATCAGTTCCTTTGGACCCTGGCCACTCCCCAGCAAAACAGGAACAGCATGGGAGGAGCCATTCACAGACCCCCCTCAGAGTATTGATGCACCCGGCTTCAGCATGTGGCAGTGATGTTTATTTGGTTGTACATTCAGTCTTTATTTCGATCGCCTTGACTGTAAATAGTCCATTAAGGTGTAAGCCCCTCTTGGGCAGAAGGTATGTCACTTTTTCATGTTGTGCTTTCCAATCAATCAATCATATTTATTGAGCGCTTACTGTGTGCAGAGCACTGTACTAAGCGCTTGGGAAGTCCAAGTTGGCAACATCTAGAGACGGTCCCTACCCAACAGCGGGCTCACAGTCTAGAAGGGGGAGACAGAGAACAAAACAAAACGTATTAACAAAATAAAAGAAATAGAATAGATGTGTACAAGTAAAATAAATGGAGTAATAAATCCATACAAACATATATACATATATATAGGTGCTGTGGGGAAGGGAAGGAGGTAAGGCGGGGGGGGGGAGGGGGAGAGGAAGGAGGAGCTCAGTCTGGGAAGGCCTCCTGGAGGAGGTGAGCTCTCAGTCGGGCCTTCCAAGCGTCCAGTACAGTGCAGTGTACCCTGTGGGTGTTCAATAATAGCAATGGTGGCATTTGTTAAGTGCTTACTATGTGCAAAGCACTGTTCTGGGGGTGATACAAGGTGAACAGGTTGTCCCACCGGGGGCTCACAGTCAATCCCCATTTTACAGATGAGGCAACTGAAGCACAGTGAAGTGACTTGCCCAAACTCACACAGCTGACAACTGGCGGAGCCGGGATTTGAACCCATGACCACTGACTCCAAAGCCCGGGCTCTTTCCACTGAGCCACGCGGCTTCTCAATAAAGTCTCTCACTGCTACTACTACTAATTCTGAAGCTGAATAAAGGACCTAACGTGAGGACCTGAATGGGTAGGAAGTTCAGAAAGTTCCGAAATGCCCATCAGATGCCTTGTTTTCCCGTTCCCTGTCCCTGCACTAGCCAGGCAGGTACTCTCAGCTGGCCAAGGGGCACTTCCCGGCATCCCAGCTGAGTCTGGACCATTCCTGAAACTCTGCCTCAAGATTTCAGTTTCCACAGCTCGATCCCTCTCCCATTCTGACGCGCTGCCAGGTCTCCCTAATTAGGTTTTATATTATGTTCCTCTCTAATTAAGAAGGCAGGTTTTCCGAACGCAGCTCAATTTTACTGATTCCTATTCTCTCATCCGTTCCAAACGCAGCCGTCTGGAGCTGAAAGCAAAATCTCTCCAGGCAAAGAGCCCTCTTTCCTAGTTTCTCAAACCCAGGCATATCAATTAATCGTATTTATTGAGCGCTTACTGTGTGCAGAGCACTGTACTAGGCGCTTGGGAAGTACAAGATGGCAACATATAGAGATAGTCCCTACCCAACAGTGGGCTCACAGTCTAAAAGAGGCATATCCTCACGTCCTTCACCGTGGGTTTCTCCTACCTTTCCCCAAGCCCTGGGCCTCTCCTCTGCTCGTGCCTGTGGAAATTATGGGGCGGGGGGTCATTGTGCTTTCCCAATTCCACAGTGTTTCCCTTAAATAAACCATCACAAAAACTTCGAGAGCCTTGGAGCTCTGACAGAGAGCCGATGAGTTTTCAATACGTTGATTTGATCAAAAAATAAGACTTCAGATGGATGATTTGCTGAATCTCCACAGCAACATGCACATCTCACCGGACTTGGCGCGAAGGAAATGTTACTTTGACCCCAATGAATGATAATGATAATGATGGCATTTATTAAGCGCTTACTATGTGCAAAGCACTGTTCTAAGAGCTGGGGAGGTTACAAGGTGATCAGGTTGCCCCACGGGGGGCTCACAGTCTTCATCCCCATTTTACAGATAAGGGAACTGAGGCCCAGAGAAGTGAAGTGACTTGCCCCAAGTCACACAGCTGACAATTGGAGGAGCAGGGATTTGAACCTATGGCCTCTGACTCCAAAGCCCGGGCTCTTTCCACTTGATTGATTGATTTCCACTGAGCCACCCTGCTTCCCCATTTTAAAGATGGGGGCCCAGAGATCCCAAGGAACTAAGTGCTTTTTTTCCCTTACACAATCAATTAATCAATCGTATTTATTGAGCGCTTACTGTGTGCAGAGCACTGTACTAAGCACTTGGGAAGTCCAAGTTGGCAACATATAGGGACAGTCCCTACCCAACAGTGGGCTCACAGTCTAAAAGGGGGAGACGGAGAACAAAACCAAGCACACTAACAAAATAAAATAAATAGAATAGATATATACAAGTAAAATAAACAAATAAATAAATAAATAAATAGATTAATATACACACAGCAGCAGGCCACTGGTTGAGCTGGCTGTAGGTCCCAGATCCTCTCATCCTCTCACTCCCGAAAAGGCTTTTCTTTCCATTAGGCCTTGCTGTAAATGGTAGGGATGGAGTGAGGAGAGTCAGGGGTGTTTGACAGTCCATGCCGGGTCACTGGGGAAGAGTCAGAGCAGGGAGAGTTAGGGGATGGTCGGATGGTCCGTGCTGGATCACAGTGAGCTCTCAAGAAATATGATTGATTGATTGACAGACAACAATTCTCCCTCCTCCCCATCCCCCCCGCCTTACCTCCTTCCCCTCCCCACAGCACCTGTAGAGATGATTGTATGTATTTATTACTCTATTTTATTCGTACATATTTGTTCTATTTTATTTTGTTAATATGTTTTGTTTTGTTCTCTGTCTCTCCCTTCTAGTCGGTGAGCCCACTGTTGGGTAAGAACTGTCTCTATGTGTTGCCAACTTGTACTTCCCAAGCGCTTAGTACAGTGCTCTGCACACAGGAAGCGCTCAATAAATGCAATTGATTGATTGACTGACAGACAATTCTCCCTCCTCCCCATCCCGCCGCCTTACCTCTTTCCCCTCCCCACAGCACCTGTATACATGATTGTACGTATTTATTACTCTATTTTATTCGTACAAATTTGTTCTATTTATTTTATTTTGTTAATATGTTTTGTTCTCTGTCTCTCCCTTCTTGACGGTGAGCCCACTGTTGCGTAGGAACCATCTCTATATGTTGTCAACTTGTACTTCCCAAGCGCTTAGTACAGTGCTCTCCACACAGTAAGCGCTCAATAAATGTGATTGATTGATTGGGGGAGAGTCCGGGACAGAGAGGATAATCAAAACTAAGGCTCAGAGAGGTTAAGTGGATCACCCAAAGCCACACAGCAGACTAAGGTTAAAGCCAAGACTAGAAAACAGTTCTAGCTTCCAGTCCTGTGCTATTTCCACTAGACTACGCTTCCTCCCGAATCAAACAACCCATAAAAAGTAAACCTTTGCTAACAGCTCCAGCACCGTGGCGGGGAAAATCCATTTGTTTCAATTATGCAGTGACATGTAAAAACCCTCTGGCCTCCACCGAAACACTTTCTATAAAATATTTGCTTTTAGCTTAGTGTCACTAAAGGGAATGGTTAAAAGCAAAGAGACGAATTTCCAATCTAAATTAAAAAACCAGACACGTGCTGGTGAAACCGCCCGCCGTTAATTTGTCAGTTTTAAGGAAGATTCTTTCCAGATATTCATTTATTTGTGCGAGTCCCCAGCTGTTGCAGTGTTTGGGGGGGAGGAAAGCTGAGGTGGAGAGGGGAGCCAACATCACTCCCAACAAACCGCAAAGGAGCACAGAAACACACAACTCATCATCCTGTTTAACTGCGGGGCTATTAATAAGTCGAAAAGACTCCAACACCTTGAGAGTCACCAATGGCTCTCTTGAAGACATCAAGGAGCAGTGTGGCCTAGTGGATAGAGCCCAGGCCTGAGAGAAGGACCTGAGTTCTAAATCTGGCTCCACCACTCTTCTGCTGTGTGATGTCGGGCAAGTCACTTCACTTCTCTGGGCCTCCGTTCCCTCATCTGTAAAATGGGGATTAAGTTTGTGAGCCCCGTGGGGAACGGGGACTGTGTCCAACCTGAATAGCTTGTATCTAGCCCAGCACTTAGTACGGCGCTTGGCACATAGTTTATACTGTAAAAAGAAAAAAGAAAGAGCTCAAGACACGGAGGAATTCACCCTTTGCTCATGGGCCGGTGGAAATTTGGTCCCAACCCTTGTTAGTCACTGACCACAGCAATATTTAGTGAAGAACCTTTATCCTGATTCTTAGCGCTTAGTACAGTGCTCTGCACACAGTAAGCGCTCAATAACTACGACTGATTGATTGATTCTGGATCATGAAGCAGGTTTGCCTAGTGGAAAGAGCCCAGACCTGGTTTCTAATCCCAGCTCTGCCACCTATCTGTTGTGTGACCTTGGGTAAGTCACTTCACTTCTGTGGGCCTCAGTTACCTCCTCTTTAAAATGGGGAATAAATCCTACAACCCCATATTTAGCCTGTGAGCCAAGGACTGTGTATCTGCCCTGAATAACTTGTATCCACCCTAGAGCTTAGTACAGTGTTTGACATATAATAAGCGCCAGACCATTGAGCAGAACCACCGAAAATGCCTTGCTGCCACCCCACCTGTCCTTGGCGTGTACCCAATGTCATCGAGAGAATGTTTTCTCCACTGGCCTTTAGTCAATCATATTTACTGAGCACTTACTGTGTGTGGAGCACTGTACTAAGCGCTTGGGAAAGAACAGTATAACAACAAACAGACAAATTCCCTGCCAACAATGAGTTTACAATCTAGAGGGACACACACCCCCACAACCATCACCCCTGCCCCATCAATGGAGTCTTCCCTAAGCATGAACACCCAGCATATAATAATAATTAATGATAGCATTTATTAAGCGCTTACTATGTGCCAAACACTGTTCTAAGCGCTGGGGTGGTTACAAGGTGATCAGGTTGTCCCACGGGGGGCTCACAGTCTTAATCCCCATTTTCCAGATGAGGTCACAAGGTGATCAGGTTGTCCCACGGGGGGCTCACAGTCTTAATCCCCATTTTACAGAGGAGGTCACTGAGGCACAGAGAAGTGAAGTGATTTGCCAAAGTCACACAGCTGACAGTTGGTGGGCCGGGATTTGAACCCCTGACCTCGGACTCCAAAGCCCGGGCTCTTTCCTCTGAGCCACGCTGCTTCTCCATATATATATTCGGCTCTCTGGAGGTTTTCCAGGCTCATATTTAAGTGGAATTTTCATCTGGATAGGAGACGCTTCTTCATCCTAGGTATTTGGCTGTCATGGTGCCGAAGGGCATCCAGTGTGATTTTAGAAGGGCGGTAATGGGATGGCTCTGTTCAGGGCTATTAAACGGGAAAACCTTTTAACGTGCTCAGGCCAAGCTGACTCTGTGAGTCTATTAGAGAAGCAGCTTGGCTCAGTGGAAAGAGCCCGGGCTTTGGAGTCAGAGGTCATGGGTTCAAACCCCGGCTCCGCCAATTGTCAGCTGTGTGACTTTGGGCAAGTCACTTCACTTCTCTGTGCCTCAGTTACCTCATCTGTAAAATGGGGATTAAGACTATGAGCCCCCTGTGGGACAACCTGATCACCTTGTAACCTCCCCAGCACTTAGAACAGTGCTTTACACATAGTAAGTGCTTAATAAATGCCATTATTATTATTATTATTAAAATGGTGTTTGTTATGCGGTTATTATTTGCCAGGCACTGTACTAAGAGCTGGGTAGATACAAGATAATAATAATAATAATAATAATAATAGCATTTGTTAAGCGCTTACTACGTGCTTTGCACAGTGCACAGTGCTTTGCACATACTAAGCGCTTAAATGCCAACATTATTATTATTATTACTATGTGCAAAGCACTGTTCTAAGCACTAGAGGGGATACAAGGTGATCAGGTTGTCCCACGTGGGGCTCACAGTCTTAATCCCCATTTTACAGATGAGGTAACTGAGGCGCAGAGAAGTGAAGTGCCATGCCCAAGGTCACCCAGCAGACACGTGGAGGAGCTGGGATTCGAACCCACGACCTCTGCCTCCAAAGCCCGGGCTCTTTCCACTGAGCCACGCTGCTTCTCTAGTCCCTGCCCCACACGGTGCTTCCAATCTTAATCCCCATTTTACAGGCAAGGTAACTGGGGAACAGAGAAGCGAAGTGACTTGCCCGAGGTCAAGCAGCTGTCAAGTGTCAGAACTGGGATTAGAACTCAGGTCCTTCTGACTCCCAAGCCTGGGCTCTATCCACTGGGAAGGCTGTTTCAGCCCAAAAAAGTCCTTGCTGGGCTTTATGATGGACTGTGAAAACCGTAGTACAGTTTCCTTCATGACTAGAGTGGCTATAATTCCAGTTTTAACCTTGGGCAAGTCACCTCACTTCCTCTGTGCCTCAGTTTCCTGAGCTGCAAAGGGGAGATTCATTCATTCAATCGTATTTATTGAGCGCTTACTGCGTACAGAGCACTGTACTAAGCGCTTGGGAAGTACAAGTTGGCAACAACTTGTTGATCTCCCCCGGGAGATCAGCCGGGGGAAGTAAAAAAGGGCCGGGCTGGGGCTGGGAGGGACGCCCATATCCTCAAACCCGGGTTCTGGTCTTCCTCGCCACAGGCCCCACTCATCAGTGTACCAAGCGCTTAGTACAGTGCTCTGCACATAGTAAGCGCTCAATAAATACGATTGATCAGTCAACCCGTCGTATTTATTGACCACTATCTGTGAGCAGAGCACTGTAGTAAGCGCTTGGGAGGGTACAATATGACAGAGCAGCATGACATAGGACACAGAGCACAGGCCTGGGAGTTAGAACGCTTAGAACAGTGCTTTGCACATAGTAAGTGCTTAATAAATGCCATTAAAAAAAAAAAAGGTCATGGGTTCTGATCCCGGCTCCGCCACACATCTACTGTGTGGCCTTGGGCAGGGCACTTCACTTCTCTGGGCCTCATCTGTAAAATGCAGATCGAGACTCCCAAAGTGAGCCCCCTCCTTTCTCTCCCCTTCCTCCCCCACCCCATCCCTCCCCACAGCATCTGTATATATGTATATATGTTTGTACGGATTTATTACTCTATTTTATTTGTACATATTTATTCTATTTATTTTATTTTGTTAATATGTTTTGTTTTGTTGTCGGTCTCCCCCTTCTAGACTGTGAGCCTGCTGTTGGGTAGGGACCGTCTCTATCTGTTGCCAACTTGGACTTCCCAAGCGCTTAGTACAGTGCTCTGCACACAGTAAGCGCTCAATAAATACGATTGAATGAATGAATGCAAAATGGGGATTCAATCGCTGTTCTCCCTCCTACTTAGACTGTGAGCCCGTTGGGCAGGGGCTGTATTTGGCCTGACTCATCTGTATCTATCCCACAGCTTAGGACAGTGCTTAATACATAGTAAGCACTTAACAAATGCACCTGTTTATATGTATCTATGTTTGTACGTATTTATTACTCTATTTTATTTGTACATATTTATTCTATTTATTTTATTTTGTTAATATGTTTTGTTTTGTTGTCGGTCTCCCCCTTCTAGACTGTGAGCCCGCTGTTGGGTAGGGACCGTCTCTATATGTTGCCAACTTGGACTTCCCAAGTGCTTAGTACAGTGCTCTGCACACAGTAAGCACTCAATAAATACAATTGAATGAATGCAAAATGGGGATTCAATCGCTGTTTTCCCTCCTACTTAGACTGTGAGCCCGTTGGGCAGGGGCTGTATTTGGTCTGACTCATCCGTATCTATCCCAGAGCTTAGGACAGTGCCTCATACATAGTAAGCACTTAACGAATGCACCTGTTTATATGTGTATATATGTTTGTACGTATTTATTACTCTATTTGTACATATTTATTCTATTTTATTTTGTTAATATGTTTTGTTTTCAGTCTTCCCCTTCTAGACTGTGAGCCCGCTGTTGGGTAGGGACTTTTTTTGTTGCCAACTTGTACTTCCCAAGCGCTTAGTACAGTGCTCTGCACACAGTAAGCGCTCAATAAATACGATTGCATGAATGAATGAATGCAAAATGGGGATTCAATCGCTGTTTTCCCTCCTACTTAGACCGTGATCCCATTGGGCAGGGGCTGGATTTGGCCTGACTCATCTGTATCTATCCCAGAGCTTAGGACAGTGCTTCATACATAGTAAGCACTTAGCGAATGCACCTGTTTATATGTATATATGTTTGTACGTATTTATTACTCTATTTGTACATATTTATTCTATTTTAGTTTGTTAATATGTTTTGTTTTCAGTCTTCCCCTTCTAGACTGTGAGCCCGCTGTTGGGTAGGGACTTTTTTTTGTTGCCAACTTGTACTTCCCAAGTGCTTAGTACAGTGCTCTGCACACAGTAAGCGCTCAATAAATACGATTGAATTAATGAATGAATGCAAAGTGGGGATTCGATCACTGTTTTCCCTCCTACTTAAGCTGTGATCCCGTTGGGCAGGGGCTGGATTTGGCCTGACTCATCTGTATCTATCCCAGAGCTTAGGACAGTGCTTCATACATAGTAAGCACTTAATGAATGCCATAAAAAGAAAACCCCACCTCCCCACCCCTTGGTTCCTCTTGAGCCCACTGTTGGGTAGAGACTGTCTCTATGTGTTGCCGACTTGTACTTCCCAAGTGCTTAGTACAATGCTCTGCACACAGTAAGTGCTCTATAAATATGATTGATTGATTGATTGGTAGACTCTTTCAGATGACTTTGGCTCTTTGGGTAAGAAGCCAGCTAGGATTTCCGTGTGACTGCCCTCCGAATGGAGAGGAGTTCTGTAAAGGTGGCCACTGCTGTGAAATGTCCCAAGTTTAATAATAAAACAAGTGTTCACCGATTCCTGATTTAGCCCACAAGATGCGGTCTCGTGCCCCACAAGCGTGTCCACGGGTTTATGAGATCTTTGACTCCTACGGTGATCGGGAATAGCGGCCTGAAACTTCTGGATCCAATCTGGGAGGGGGTCGAAGAGGAGGAGCTGAATTTCAGGAATATGTCGGGTAGTGGTCCTCCCCCTCTCCATCCCTGTACATATGTATATAGAGAAGCGGCGTGGCTCGGTGGAAAGAGCCCGGGCTTTGTAGTCAGAGGTCATGGGTTCGAATCCCAGCTCCACCAATTGTCAGCTGGGTGACTTTGGGCAAGTCACTTAACTTCTCTGTGCCTCAGTTACCTCATCTGTAAAATGGGGATTAAGACTGTGAGCCCCACATGGGACAACCTGATCTCCTTGTAACCTCCCCAGCGCTTAGAACAGTGCTTTGCACATAGTAAGCGCTTAATAAATGCCATTATTATTATTATTATGTTTGTACATATTTATTACTCTATTTATCTTACTTGTACATATCTATTCTATTTCTTTTATTTTGTTAGTATGTTTGGTCTTGTTCTCTGTCTCCCCCTTCTAGACTGTGAGCCCGCTGTTGGGTAGGGACTGTCTCTATGTGTTGCCGACTTGTACTTCCCAAGCGCTTAGTACGGTGCTCTGCACACAGTAAGCGCTCAATAAATATGATTGATTGATTGATCCCCCCCACCTTATCTCCTTCCCTTCCCCACAGCACCTGTATATATGTATATATGTTTGTACGTATTTATTACTCTATTTTACTTGTACATATTCTATTTATTTTATTTTGTTAATATGTTTTGTTCTCTGTCTCCCCCTTCTAGGCTGTGAGCCCACTGTTGGGTAGGGACCGTCTCTATATGTTGCCAACCTGTACTTCCCAAGCGCTTAGTACAGTGCTCTGCACACAGTAAGTGCTCAATAAATACGATTGAATGAATGAATAGTGGCCGGGGTACTGGACTAAGTGTCAGGAGACTTGGATTCTAGTCCCATTCCCGCTGCTGGCCTGCTGTGGGATTTGGGGCAAGTCGGTCACTTCACCTCAATTTCCTCATCCTTAAAATGGGGGTAAAAATCCCTCCCTCTTAGATTGTGAACCTGTGATGGAAGCAGCGTGGCTTAGTGGAAAGCGCACGGGCTTGGAAATCAGAGGTCGTGGGTTCTAATTCTGGCTCCGCCACTTGTCAGCTGTGTGACTTTGGGCAAATCACTTAACTTCTCCGTGTCTCAGTTCCCTCATCTGGAAAATGGGGATTAAAACCGTGAGCCCCACGTGGGACAACCTGATTACCTTGTATCTACCCCACTGCTTTAAACAGTGCTTGGCACATAGTAAGTGTTTAACAAATGTTCATCATTATTACTATTATTACCCTAGCGCTTAGCACAGTTCTTGGCACATAGGAAGGATAAAGTCCTCCCCAACTCAATTCTATTGTACTCACCTAAGTGCTTAGTTCAGTGCTCTGCACATGGTAAGCACTCAATAAATACCATTGATTGAGTGCTAGAGAAAGCAGCAGTTGAGACTGGACTTAGAGAAGCAGCGTGGCTCAGTGGAAAGAGCAGGGCCATGGGTTCAAATCCCTGCTCCGCCACTTGTCGTCTGTGTTACTTTGGGCAAGTCACTTCACTTCTCTGTGCCTCAGTTACCTCATCTGTAAAATGGGGATTAAGACTGTGACCCACCCATGGGACAACCTGATCACCTTGTAAACTCCCCAGTGCTTAGAACAGTGCTATGCACATAGTAAGCGCTTAATAAATGCCATTATTATTATTATTATTCTCCTTTAACACCAGAGCTTTTTATGGCATTTATTAAGCTCTTACTACGTGCAAATCACTGTTCTAAGCACTGGGGAGGTTACAAGGTGATCAGGTGGTCCCACGTGGGGCTCACAGTCTTAATCCCCATTTTACAATGAGGTCACCGAGGCACAGAGAAGTTAAGTGGCCTGCCCGAAGTCACACAGCTGGCAAGCGGTGGAGCTGAGATTTGAACCCATGACCTCTGACTCCAAAGCCCGGGCTCTTTCCATTGAGCCACGCAGTTTGGAGGCCTGGCACACCCGAGACAGGTGACACTCCACCCCTACCCCCCACCCAAGCTCTTGACAACTCATACTAGAGAGTGGGAGGGCTACTAAACTCCCCTTTTTTCTTCCAACTCACCCAGGCTCCAGGACGAAGTAGCCCAGACTCCCAGCATCCCCTTCTCTAGTACCCTTGTATCCCCCCAGCGCTTAGAACAGTGCTTTGCACATAGTAAGCGCTTAACAAATGCCAACATTATTATTATTATTATTATTATTATTATTATTATTACCCCCTGCCCAGTGAGGCTGATTGAGGCTAAGCAGCCCAAACTCTCATCAGCCCCTTCTCCTGTCCACTGAGGCTGCAAGAAGCCAGGCAGCCCAGACTCTCAGCTTCCCCTTCTCCATTCATTCATTCATTCATTCATTCAATCGTATTTATTGAGCGCTTACTGTGTGCAGAGCACTGGACTAAGCTCTTGGGAAGTCCAAGTTGGCAACGTCTAGAGACGGTCCCTACCCAACAGCGGGCTCACAGTCTAGAAAGGGGAGACAGACAACAAAACAAAATATATTAACCAAATCAAATCAATTCATTCATTCAGTCGTATTTATTGAGCTCTTACTGTGGGCAGAGCACTGGACTAAGCTCTTGGGAAGTCCAAGTTGGCAACATCTAGAGACGGTCCCTACCCAACAGCGGGCTCCCAGTCTAGAAGGGGGAGACAGAGAACAAAACAAAATATATTAACCAAATCAAATCAATTCATTCATTCAGTCAGTCGTATTTATTGAGCGCTTACTGTGTGCAGAGCACCATACTAAGGTCTTGGGAAGTCCAAGTCGGAAACATATGGAGACGGTCCCTACCCAACAGCGGGCTCCCAGTCTAGAAGGGGGAGACAGAGAACAAAACAAAATGTAGTAACAAAATCAAATCAATTCATTTATTCATTCAGTCGTATTTATTGAGCGCTTACTGTGTGCAGAGCACTGGACTAAGCGCTTGGGAAGTCCAGGTTGGCAACATATAGAGACGGTCCCTACCCAACAGCGGGCTCACAGTCTAGAAGGGGGAGACAGAGAACAAAACAAAATGTATTAACAAAATCAAATCAATTCATTTATTCATTCAGTCGTATTTATTGAGGGCTTACTGTGTGCAGAGCACTGGACTAAGCTCTTGGGAAATACACGTTGGCAACATATAGAGACGGTCCCTACCCAACAGCGGGCTCACAGTCTAGAAAGGGGAGACAGACAACGAAACAAAATATATTAACAAAATCAAATCAATTCATTCATTCAGTCGTATTTATTGAGCGCTTACTGTGTGCAGAGCACTGTACTAAGCGCTTGGGAAGTACAAGTTGGCAACATATAGAGACGGTCCCTACCCAACAGCGGGCTCCCAGTCTAGAAGGGGGAGATGTACATATCTATTCTATTTATTTTATTTTGTTAGTATGTTTGGTTTTGTTCTCTGTCTCCCCCTTGTAGACTGTGAGCCCACTGTTGGGTAGGGACCGTCTCTATATGTTGCCAATTTGTACTTCCCAAGCGCTTAGTACAGTGCTCTGCACATAGTAAGCGCTCAATAAATACGATTGATGATGATGATGATTAACCAAATCAAATCAATTCATTCATTCAGTCAGTCGTATTTATTGAGCACTTACTGTGTGCAGAGCACTGTACTAAGCACTTGGGAAGTCCAAGTTGGCAACATATAGAGACGGTCACTACCCAACAGCGGGCTCCCAGTCTAGAAGGGGGAGACAGACAACAGCACATGTGGACGGGTGTCAAGTCATCAGAATAAATAGAATTAAAGCTAGATGCACATCATTAACAAAATTAATAGAATAGTAAATATGTACAAGTAAAATAAATGGAGTAATCAATCTGTACAAACTTATATACAGGTGCTGTGGGGAGGGGAAGGAGGTAGGGTGGAGGGGATGGGGAGGAGGAGAGGAAAAAGGGGGCTCAGTGTGGGAAGGCCTCCTGGAGGAGGTGAGCTCTCAGTAGGGCTTTGAAGGGAGGAAGAGAGCCCGAGAACTGGACAACCCTACCCCACCTCGGCTCGCAGCATCCTCTTTTTCGGCATGGCTGTAGATAGATGGAGGTCTATCTTAGTCCAGTGCTCTGCACACAGTAAGCGCTCAATAAATACGATTGATTGATTGATTGTGGGGACAGCCTCAGTCCCACTGCGCCTCCCTCTTACTCCGCTGCAGGCCGGGTCCCTCATGACCCGGCAGAAGTGGGCAAGGACTGTCCGTGGGGCTCAAATCAATCAATCAATTGTATTTATTGAGTGCTTACTATGTGCAGAGCACTGTACTAAGCGCTTGGGAAGTACAAATTGGCAACATATAGAGACAGTCCCTACCCAACAGTGGGCTCACAGTCTAAAAGGGGGAGACAGAGAATAAAACCAAACATACTAACAAAATAAAATAAATAGGATAGATATGTACAAGTAAAATAAATAAATAAATAAATAGAGCTGGGCCTGACTTATGTTGCCAACTTGTACTTCCCAAGCACTTAGTACAGTGTTCTGCACACAGTAAGCGCTCAGTAAATACGATTGATTGATCGATTGATTGACTGGCACCCACTTGCCTGTGAATGACCCGCTCCCTGCTGCCCACGTGCTTTCTTTGTAGCTTGGAACAGTCTGCTTGGTTAATGTTGGGATGGTGGTGATGCTCACAGTGGAAGGGGTTATTTCCGATCGTTGTCTGTCTGTCCAGATCTGGACCGGGAGCTCAAGCAGTGTGGCCTACTGGAAAGAGTGAGGGCCTGGGAATCAGAAGGACTTGGGTTCTAATCCCGGCTCTGCCACTTGTCTGCTGTGTAAACCTGGGTGAGTCGCTTCACTTCTCTGGGCCTCAGTACCTCGTCTGTAATAATAATAATAATAATAATAATAATAATAATAATAATGGGATTTATTAAGCACTTACTATGTGTGAAATATTCATTCATTCAATAGTATTTACTGAGTGCTTACTGTGTGCAGAGCACTGTACTAATTCATTCATTCATTCAATCATATTTATTGAGCGTTTACTATGTACAGAGCACTGTACTAAGCGCTTGGGAAGTACAAGTTGGCAACGTATAGAGACGGTCCCTACCCAACAGTGGGCTCACAGTCTAGAAACACTGTTCTAAGCGCTGGGGAGGTTACAAGGTGATCAGGTTGTCCCACGGGAGGCTCACAGTTTTAATCCACATTTTACAGATGAGGTAACTGAGGCCCAGAGAGGTTAAGTGACTTGCCCAAAGTCCCACAGGTGACAGTTGGCGGAGCTGGGATTTGAACCCCTGACTTCTGACTCCAAAGCCCGTGCTCTTTTCCACTGAGCCACCCACATAGGGTTCACAGTCTTAATCCCCATTTTACAGATGAGGGAACTGAAGCACAGAGAAGTTAAGTGACTTGCCCAAAGTAACACAGCTGACAATTGGCAGAGTCTGGATTTGAACCCATGACCTCTGACTCCAAAGCCCGTGCTCTTTCCACTGAGCCACGCTGCTTCTCATGGCTATCAAATGGGAATTAAGACTGTGACCCCACGTGGACTGTGTCCAACCTGATTACCTAGTATCTACCCCAGCAGTTAGAACAGCGCCTGACACATACTAAGCGCTTAACAAATACCATTTTTTAAAAAAACTGTATTAAGCATTTGAGAGACTCCACCAGAAGCAAGCCCCACATTCTCTGTCCTCAAGGAGAAGCAGCGTGGCTCAGTGGAAAGAGCCCGGGCTTTGGAGTCAGAGATCATGGGTTCAAATCCCGGCTCTGCCAACTGTCAGCTGTGTGACTTTGGGCAAGTCACTTCACTTCTCTGGGCCTCAGTTACCTCATCTGGAAAAAATGGGGATTAAAACTGTGAGCCCCACATGGGACAACCTGATCATCTTGTAACCTCCCCGGCGCTTAGAACAGTGCGTTGCACATAGTAAGCGCTTAACAAATACCATCATCATTATTATTATTATTATTATAAGGAGGTTTCATTCCAATGTATCTTGAGGCGTCGAGTTTCAGAAACTGCCAGAGGAGAATCCGAACCCCCACCCAGGGCTCCGTCTGCCCGCTCCCCCTTGCTCTGAGCCCTGGGATCAAGATCGATTCCTTACAGGAAGCAGAATGGAAGGTGGGCAAACTCCAATAGTAGCAAAGATCCTCACAATAATAATAAATAATAATAATAATTGTGGTATTTGTTATAATTGTGGTACTTGTTAAGCGCCTACAATGTGCCGGGCACTGTACTAAGTGCTGGGATGGGTACAAGCTAATCAGGTTGGACACAGTCCTGGTCGCACATGGGGCTCACAGTCTCAATCCCCATTTTCCAGATGAGGGAATTTAATTCAGTCGTATTTATTGAGCGCTTACTGTGTGCAGAGCGCTGTACTAAGCGCTTGGGAAGTCCAAGTTGGCAACATATAGAGACGGTCCCTACCCAACAGTGGGCTCACAGTCTAGAAGAACTGAGGCCCAGAGAAGTTGTGACTTGCCCACTGTGACTTCCCCCTTTTAGACTGTGAGCCCACTGTTGGGTAGGGACTGTCTCTATATGTTGCCAACTTGGACTTCCCAAGCGCTCAGTACAGTGCTCTGCACACAGTAAGTGCTCAATAAATACGATTGATTGATTGATTGCCCAAGGTCACACGACGGATAAGTGGCGGAGCCAGGATTAGAACCTAGCTCCCTCTGACTCTCAGGACCATGCCTGTGCTCCATTCATTCAATTGCCTTTACTCATTCATTCATTCATTCAATCGTATTTATTGAGCACTTACTGGGTGCAGAGCACTGTACTAAGCGCTTGGGAAGTACAAGTTGGCAACATATAGAGACAGTCCCTACCCAACAGTGGGCTCACAGTCCAAGGTTCATTCAATTGTATTTATTGAGTGCTTACTGGGTGCAGAGCACTGTACTAAGCGCTTGGGAAGTACAAGTCGGCAACTGTGAGCCCACTGTTGGGTAGGGACTGTATATGTTGCCAAACTGTGCTTCCCAAGCGCTTAGTACAGTGCTCTGCACACAGTAAGTGCTCAATAAAAACGATTGAATGAATATAGGGACGGTCCCTACCCAACAACGGGCTCACAGTCTAGAAGGGGGAGACGGACAACAAAACAAAACATGGAGACAGGTGTCAAAATCGTCGGAACAAATAGAATTAAAGCTAGATGCACATCATTGACAAAATAAATAGAATAGTAAATATGTACAAGTAAAATAGAGTAATAAATAGATATACAAGTGCTGTGGGAGGGGAAGGAGGTAGGGCGGGGGGGATGGGGTGGAGGAGAGGAAAAATGGGGCTCAGTCTGGGAAGGCCTCCTGGAGGAGGTGAGCTCTCAGTAGGGATTTGAAGGAGGAGGAGAGTTAGCTTGGCGGATGTGCGGAGGGAGGGCATTCCGGGCCAGGGGAACGACGTGGGCCAGGAGTCGCCGGTGGGACAGGTGAGAACAAGGCCACGTTGCCTCTCATCAGCTGAGGGGTGCCTCTGTCCCACTGCTGCTGATTCACAGGCTTGGGTTATTTTTGGCTTTTTTTTTAACTGTATTTGTTAAGCGCTTATTGTGTGTCAACCCCTGTTCTGAAGGTGGGTGCAAATTAATCAGGTCGGACACATTCCGCTCCGCGGAGGGGAACCACAGAGGTGTCCGTCGTGGCGGAGAGTGAGCGGAGCCAGGTCTCGGCCTCCTGGTCAGGAGGCCGCGCCGCACATCAATCATCATCAATCGTATTTATTGAGCACTTACTGAGTGCAGAGCACTGTACTAAGCGCTTGGGAAGTCCAAGTTGGCAACATATAGAGACAGTCCTACCCAACAGTGGGCTCATAGTCTAAAAGGGGGAGACAAAACCAAACATACTAACAAAATAAAATAAATAGAATAGATATGTACAAGTAAAATAGAGTAATAAATATGTACAAACATATATACATATATACAGGTGCTGTGGGGAAGAGAAGGAGGTAAGATGGGGGGGGGGATGGAGAGGGGGACGAGGGGGAGAGATTGTCTTTCTTGCTTTCGGAGTTGGGCCTCCATCTCTCCATTCATTGTAAAAGCCTCTTTCCAGAACTGGGGGCATCGGAAAGTCACGCGTTCAGAGCCCGAGTGCCAAGACCCCTATTTAACTCTCAGATCTTTATTTATCATCATCAATCGTATTTATTGAGCGCTTACTGTGTGCAGAGCACTGTACTAAGCGCTTGGGAAGTACAAATTGGCAACATATAGAGACAGTCCTACCCAACAGTGGGCTCACAGTCTCAAAGGGGGAGACAAAACCAAACATACTAACAAAATAAAATAAATAGAATAGGTATGTACAAGTAAAATAAATAGAGTAATAAATATGTACAAACATATATACAGGTGCTGTGGGGAAGGGAAGGAGGTAAAATGGGGGGATGGAGAGGGGGACGAGGGGGAGAGATCGTCTTTCTTGCTTTCGGAGTTGGGCCTCCATCTCTCCATTCATTCCAAAAGCCTCTTTCCAGAACTGGGGGCATCGGAAAGTCACGCGTTCAGAGTGCCGAGACCCCTATTTAACTCTCAGATCTTTATTTATGAGATGTGCAAGAGTGCTCACTTAACCTTGCTCCGGGCTGGAGCGTGTAAATTACAGTGGGATGATGGACACAAATGCTGGAGCCGAGATCGATTCCCAGCCCGAGGAGGTCTGTCGCCTCAGTCTGGAAACAGGTCGCTAGGGACGTGGACTTGGTACCCGGAGATATCAGTTTGTTCAAAAAGGGTTTGGATAAATTCATGACTGGGGGGTGTGAGTCACTTCTCTGAGCCTCAGTTACCTCATCTGTAAAATGGGGATTAATCAATCAATCATATTTATTGAGCGCTTACTGTGTGCAGAGCACTGTGCTAAGTGCTTGGGAAGTCCAAGTTGGCAACATATAGAGACAGTCCCGACCCAACAGTGGGCTCGCAGTCTAAAAGGATTAGGGATTAAGGAAAAGGATTAAGACTGTGAGCCCCATGTGGGACAACTTGATCACCTTGTATCCACCCCCAGCGCTTAGAACAGTGCTCTGCACGTAGTAAGCGCTTAACAAATGCCATCATCATCATCAACGATGGGATGCTGGGGAAGGATATCGAGGAAGAGGTGTTCAGTGGGAAGAGCAGGAGGCCGATAGTAGGGAGACCTGGGTTCGAGAGCTACCATCCCACTGGAGCTCTACACCTCCTGTGGCTCCAATCTGGTCTCTAGACTGTTGTGGGCAGGGAATGTGTCTTTTGATTGTCATATTGCATGTAATAATAATAATAATAATAATGGCATTTATTAAGCGATTACTATGTGCAAAGCACTGTTCTAAGCGCTGGGGAGGTTACAAGGTGATCAGGTTGTCCCATGGGGCGTTCACAGTCTTAATCCCCATTTTACAGATGAGGTAACTGAGGCACAGAGAAGTGAAGTGACTTGTTTTTTAATAGCATTTATTAAGCGCTTACTATGTGCAAAGCACTGTTCTAAGCCCTGGGGAGGTTACAAGGTGATCAGGTTGTCCCACGTGGGTCTCACAGTCTTAATCCCCATTTTACAGATGCGGTAACTGAGGCACAGAGAAGTGAAGTGACTTGCCCAAAGTCACCCAGCTGACAATTGGCGGAGCCGGGGTTTGAACCCATGACCTCTGACTCCAAAGCCCGGGCTCTTTTCCACTGAGCCACGCTGCTTCTCAGTGTGGCTCAGTGTACTCTCTATGTACTCTCCTTAGCGCTTAGTACAGTGCTTTGAATATAGTAAGCACTCAATAAATAGCACTGAATGAATGAATGAATGAATGGTCAGTCTACTGGCCTGAGCCAGGAATGGCCCTTCTAAGAGCCGCTCACTGCAGTTCTACTGGGCAGTCACTGAACCTCTCTGGGCCTTGGTCTCCTCATCTGTCAAATAGGGATAATAATAAGGATGATAACAACAACAATGGTATTTTTAAAGTGCTTATTTTTTACCAAGCACTATAATAATAATGGCATTTATTAAGCGCTTACTACGTGCAAAGCATTGTTCTAAGCGTTGGGGGGGTTATAAGTTGAACAGGTTGTCCCACAAGGGGCTCACAGTCTTAATCCACATTTTACAGATGAGGGAACTGAGGCACAGAGAAGTTAAGTGACTTGCCCAAAGTCATACAGCTAACAAGCGGCGGAGCGGGAATTTGAACCCATGACCTCTGACTCCAAAGCCCAGACTCTTTCCACTGAGCCATGCTGCTTCTCCTAGTCTCCCCCCTCTCCATCCCCCCATCTTACCTCCTTCCCTTCCCCACAGCACCTGTATATATGTATATATGTTTGTACATATTTATTACTCCATTTATTTTACTTGTACATATCTATTCTATTTATTTTATTCTGTTAGTATGTTTGGTTTTGTTCTCTGTCTCCCCCTTTTAGACTGTGAGCCCACTGTTGGGTAGGGACTGTCTCCATATGTTGCCAACTTGTACTTCCCAAGCGCTTAGTACAGTGCTCTGAACACAGTAAGCGCTCAATAAATACGATTGATTGATTGATAGAACTGGGATAGCTACAAGGTAATCAGGTCCCACATGGGACTCACAGCCTAAGTAGGAGGGAGAACAGGTTTTGAGTGTTGCCAACTTGTACTTCCCAAGCGCTTAGTACAGTGCTCTGCACACAGTAAGTGCTCAATAAATACGATTGAATGAATGAATGAATGAGTGTTTCTGTTTATTGTTATATTGTAATCTCCCAAGTGCTACTGGGGTAGATACAAGGTAATCAGGTTGTCCCATGTGGGGATCACAGTCTTAATCCCCATTTTACAGATGAGGGAACTGAGGCACAGAGAAGTGAAGTGACTTGCCCAAAGTCACACAGCTGATAATTTGTTTTGTCGTCCGTCTCCCCCTTCTAGACTGTGAGCCCGCTGTTGGGTAGGGACCGTCTCTAGATGTTGCCAACTTGTACTTCCCAAGCGCTTAGTACAGTGCTCTGCACACAGTAAGCGCTCAATAAATATGATTGAATGAATGAATAAGTGGTGGAGCCGGGATTAGAACCCCTGACCTCTGACTCCCAAACCCGGGCTCTTTCCACTAAGCCACACTGCTTCTCTACTGGGATTAAAATTTTAGGATCCCACTGTTGGGTAGAGACCATCTCTATATGTTGCCAACTTGTACTTCCCAAGCGCTTAGTCCAGTGCTCTGCACATAGTAAGCGCTCAATAAATGCGATTGAATGAATGAACGAATTAGAACTCAGGTTTCCTTTTCTGTGAAATGGGAAAAACACCATCCGGCCTCCCCCAACAGCCCAGGGATATTAGGCAGGCCAAGTGAAATTGGTAATGTGAAAGCGTTTTGGAAAACTAACGGCGTCAGATTAATTCGAGATAGCTTCCTCCTCATCATCATAATTGGATTTTTGCATTCCACCTCAGAAAACGGTGGTGCTAAATATTCCTAATTGATATTACCAGGTGTCAGCCCTGAGCCGTGTTGATGGTGACTTTGTCCAAGGTCGTTGTTGCCTTGCCACTTGTCCTAAGTTAATTTAAACGAATAAAGTGATTTTCCTGGGGCCGGGGGGAGGAGAGGGACCTGCTGGGAGAAAGTCGCTCGCTCACCACTGTCTGCGTGGGTTTGGAAATGCAAAATCTCATCATCATCAATCGTATTTATTGAGCGCTTACTGTGTGCAGAGCACTGTACTAAGCGCTTGGGAAGTACAAATTGGCAACATATAGAGACAGTCCCTACCCAACAGTGGGCTCACAGTCTAAACGGGGGAGACAAAACCAAACATACTAACAAAATAAATAGAATAGATATGTACAAGTAAAATAAATAAATAAATAAATAATAGAGTAATAAATATGCATAATAAATAAATCTCTTGATTTAGCCTTGGATTTAGGATCAGTCGGTCAATCAACGGTGTTTATTGAACACCACTGTACTAAGTGCTTGGGAGAGGGCAACCCTAAATGGGCCTTTCCCCACTTTTTTTTAATGGTGTTTTTTAAGCGTTTACTACGTGCCAAGCACTGCTGTAAGCCTTGGACTCTCACTGCTAATAGTATCAATACTAAGGATGGTAGTTGTTTCACGCTTATTAGATGCTACGTACTGTACTATCAATCAATCGTATTTATTGAGCGCTTACTGTGTGCAGAGCACTGGACTAAGCGCTTGGGAAGCACAAGTTGGCAACATCTAGAGACGGTCCCTACCCAACAGTGGGCTCACAGTCTCGAAGGGGGAGACAGACAACAAAACATATTAACAAAATAAAATAAATAGAATAAATATGTACAAATAAAATAAATACATTTTTATTTATTCGAACCCATGATTCGAACCCGTGACCTCTGCCTCCCAAGGCCACGCTCTTTATACTGAGCCACGCTGCTTCTCTTCGCAGATCCTTGTGGGCAAATATCTGGACTTCTGTTTTCCTCTGTACTGTATTGTCCCACACGCTCAGTACAGTGAGTGCCCTGATCACTCAGTGCAGTGGTCTGACCAGTTCATTCATTCACTCATCATCATCAATCGTATTTATTGAGCGCTTACTATGTGCAGAGCCCTGTACTAAGCGCTTGGGAAGTACAAATTGGCAACATATAGAGACGGTCCCTACCCAGCAGTGGTCTCACAGTCTAAAAGGGGGAGACAGAGAACAAAACCAAACATACTAACAAAATAAAATAAATAGGATAGATACGTACAAGTAAAATAAATAAATAAATAAATAGAGTAATAAATATGTACAAACATATATACATATATACAGGTGTATATATATGTATATACATATATACAAATTCACTCATATTTATGGAGCACTTACTGTGTGCAGGGCAATGTACGAAGCGCTTGGGAAAAAACAACAATAAACAGTGACGTTCCCTGCCCTCAGTGAACTTACAGCCTAGAGGGGAGTAAGGACATAGTATCAAGTAGACGATCAATGTAAAACAAGTGTCTGACACATAGGAAACGCTTAACTAATACCATTATTATTATTGTTATTATTATTATTATTATTATTACCATGTATGGAGACAGTGAGTGCCACGTTGCCATGTTGTCACGGGAGAGGGGAGTAAGCAGTGTGGCCTAATGGAAGCAGCGTGGCTCAATGGAAAGAGCCCGGGCTTTGGAGTCAGAGGTCAGGGGTTCAAATCCTGGCTCCGCCACTTGTCAGCTGTGTGACTTTGGGCAAGTCACTTCACTTCTCTGGGCCTCAGTTACCTCATCTGGAAAATGGGGATGAAGACTGTGAGCCCCTTGGGACAACCTGATCACCTTGTAACCTCCCCAGCGCTTAGAACAGTGCTTTGCACATAGTAAGCGCTTAATAAATGCCATTATTATTATAATGGATGGGGCACGGGCCTGAGAGTTAGATGGTCATGGGTTCTAATTCATTTATTCATTCATTCATTCATTCGTACTTATTGAGCGCTTACTGTGCGCAGAGCACCGTACTAAGCACTTGGGAAGTATGAGTCGGCAACATATAGAGACGGTCCCTGCCCAACAACGGGCTCACGGTCTAGAAGGGGGAGACACATAACAAAACGTGTAGACAGGTCCCGGCTCTGCCACTTGTCCGCTGTGTGACCTTGAGCAAGTCACTTCACTTCTCTGGGCCTCAGTTCCCTCATCTGTAAAATGGAAATTAAGAGTGTGAGCCCCATGTGGGACAGGAATTGTGCCCAACCTGATTAACTTGTATCTTCCCCAGTGCTTAAAACAGTGCGTAGCACATGGGAAGCACTTAACAAGCACTATTATTATTATTCTCCAGGTTCATCTGGAATGGGTGAGGTTGAAGCAACATTATTAGCAGCAGCATTTATTGAGTGCTTACTACCTCCTTCCCTTCCCCACAGCACCTGTATATATGTATATATGTTTGTTCGTATTTATTACTCTATTTATTCTACTTGTACATATCTATTTATTTTATTTTGTTTATGTGTTTTGTTTTGTTCTCTGTCTCCCCCTTCTAGACTGTGAGCCCACTGTTGGGTAGGGACCGTCTCTATATGTTGCCAACTTCAACTTCCCAAGCGCTTAGTACAGTGCTCTGCACACAGTAAGCGCTCAATAAATACGATTGATTGATTACAGAGCATGATACTAAGCACTTGGGGGAATATGATAGAGTTGGCAGGCACATTTCCCGCCCCTAATGAGCTCACCGTCTAGAAGGGGAGACGGATATTAATAGAAAGAAAGAAATGACGGATGCGGACATAAGTGATGTAGGGCTGAGGGAGGGGGAGAATAAAGGGGGCAAATCCAAGCGCAAGAGAGACGCAGAAGGGGTTGGGGAAAGAGCTCCTGGTTCATCCTGAGGTCCGGTTCATTACCGGAGTCGGGGGGCTCTGACACAAAGGCCGACGGTCAGAGGGCTTAGTGCGATGTCGTGGCTCTGGGGAGGATGGAGAGCGAGGATCTTCTAAGTCGGGGACCATATCCTCCAAATCTAACGTCTTGTCCTCTCCCAAGGGCTTACTTACAGGGCTTACAGTAAGTGCTCGATAGATCCAACCGACAGGAAAAAGAAACAGAGCAAATTGGCAAAATTAAGCAAATTGGCAGACCAAGGGCGGAGCTGCGTGCGGCTGATGAGGAAACCGAGGCCCAGAGAGGTGAAGTGACTTACTCAAGGCCACTCAATCAATCAATCAATCGTATTTATTGAGCGTTTACTATGTGCAGAGCACTGTACTAAGCGCTTGGGAAGTACAGATTGGCAACACATAGAGACAGTCCCTACCCAACAGTGGGCTCACAGTCTAAAAGGGGGAGACAGAGAACAAAACCAAACATACACTCGAGAAGGTGCTGGAGAGTTAGAGATGACCGAAGGGATGATCCAACTCAGGATGCTGGGAAATGTCGGAAAAGCTCCGACACGGGTGTCTGAACCGTATTCCCCAGAAATATTCCCTCCTATTTAGGCTGTGAGCCCCTTGTGGGACGGGGACTGAGGCCGATCTAATTAACTCGTAATAATGATGGCGTTTATTAAAGCGCTATGTGCAAAGCACTGTTTTAAGCGCTACGTACCCCGAATCAATCAATCGTATTTATCGAGCGCTTACTGTGTGCCGAGCACTGTACTAAGCGCTTGGGAAGTCCAAGTTGGCGGCATGTAGAGACAGTCCCTACCCTACAGTGGGCTCACAGTCTAGAAGGGGGAGACGGGGAACAAAACCAAACATATTAACAAAATAAAATATATAGACTAGATATGTACAAGTAAAATAAATCAATAGTGTAATAAATATGTACAAACATATATACATATTTACAGGTGCTGTGGGGAAGGGAAGGAGGTAAGACGGGGGGGATGGAGAGGGGGACGAGGGGAAGACTGTGAGCCCCCCATGGGACAGCCTGATCACCTTGTAACCTCCCCAGCTCTTAGAACAGTGCTTTCATCAATCGTATTTATTGAGCGCTTACTACGTGCAGAGCACTGTACTAAGCGCTTGGGAAGTACAAATTGGCAACATATAGAGACAGTCCCTACCTAACAGTGGGCTCACAGTATAAAAGCACCTGGTTCACCCTGAGGTCCGGAGCGCTTAATAAATGCCATCATCATCCGAAGCTTAGAACAGCATTTGACACGTCGTAGGCGCTTAACAAATGGCATAAGAAAATTAAAAAAAAAAAGGATGGCGGGAGGTTGGCAAAGGTGCCCATCTGAAAATACAGTCTCTAGGTCTCTTGGTACGTTGTTGAACGCTTTATAACCAAAATCAAAGAATGAGGGGTGTAGGGTTGGAGTGGGTAGGGCTTTTTTTGTCTGGGGGCGATTCTGCCTTGAAAATCTCCCCAAATCCGGAGCAGATGTCCAGCTCCTTCCTTCTCTGTCTCTTTGAATGAAACATCGTCTCCGGACGCGATGCTATTTTTAGCCGTCCTTTGTCCTTGGGCTGGAGCCGAAGCGTCATCGGCCCAGATTTCAGAGTAGAGCGGCCCCGTCCCTGACAGAGAAGCTCCTTAACCCGATGCTGACGGCTCTGCCTCTCGCAGGCCCCTCAAAGGGCGTCCTTGCCCAAGGCCGGAGTCTGTCTGGCTAAAAGCGTCAGTGGCTAGGGCCTGGGGAGTCAAAATAATAATTATAATCGTCTGTCCCTGTAGACTGTGAGCCCACTGTTGGGTAGGGACTGTCTCTATATGTTGCCAATTTGTACTTCCCAAGCGCTTAGTACAGTGCTCTGCACACAGTAAGTGCTCAATAAATACGATTGATGATGAGGAGGAATGTACCTGTTTGTGTACTCTCCCAAGTGCTTAATAATAATAATAATAATGGCATTTATTAAGCACGCTTACTATGTGCAAAGTACTGTTCTAAGCGCTGGGGAGGTTACAAGGGGATCAGGTTGTCCCACGGGGGGCTCGCAGTCTTAATCCCCATTTTCCAGATGAGGTAACTGAGGCCCAGTGAAGTGACTTGCCCAAAGTCACACAGCTGACAGTTGGCGGAGCCGGGATTTGAACACATTCTTGACTCCAAAACCCGGGCTCTTTCCACTGAGCCACAGTGCAGTGCTTTGTACACAGTAAGCGCTCATTGAGAAGCAGCGTGGCTCCGTGGAAAGAGCCCGGGCTTTGGAGTCAGAGGTCACGGGTTCAAATCCCAGCTCAGCCACTTGTCAGCTGTGTGACTTCGGGCAAGTCACTTCACTTCTCTGGGCCTCAGTTCCCTCATCTGGAAAATGGGGATGAAGACTGTGAGCTCCACATGGGACAACCTGATTGCCTTGTATCCACCCCCCCAGCGCTGAGAACAGTGCTTAGCACATAGTAGCATTTAACAAATATCAACATAATTATGATTATTAAACACAAGCGCTTAGTACAGTGCTCTGCACACAGTAAGCGCTCAATAAATACGATTGAATGAATGAAATATGATTGAAAGAATGAATGAATGGTACTCGTTACGCACTTACTGTGTGCCAGGCACTGTACTAAGCGATGGGGTGGATACAAGCAAATTGGGTTGGACACTGTCCCTGCCCCACGAGGGGCTCAAGTCTCACCCCCATTTTACAGATGAGGTAACGGAGGCACAGAGAAGTGAGTGACTTGCCCAGGGTCACACTGCAGGCAAGTGGCGGAGCCAGGATGAGAATCAATCAAAGCCAATGGCCATTTTCACCCACTTGGTTATGACTTGTGGATAATAGTAATAACAATAATGATGGCATTTATTAAGCGCTTACTATGTGCAAAGCACTGTTCTAAGCGCTGGGGAGGTTACAAGGTGATCAGGTTGTCCCACGGGGGGCTCACAGTCTTAATCCCCATTTTACAGGTGAGGGAACTGAGGCCCAGAGAAGTGAAGCGACTTGCCCAAAGTCACACAGCTGACAATTGGCAGAGCTGGGATTTGAACCCAGGACCTCTGACTCCAAAGCCTGGGCTCTTTCCACTGAGCCACGCTGCTTCTCTGCAGAAGTGAAGAGAAGAGTGTGAGCCCTATGTGGGACAGGGACTGTGTCCTACCTGATTAACTTATATCCATCCCAGCACTTAGAACAGTGCTTGGCACATAGTGAGCACTTAACACGTACCATTAATTATTATTATCATTATTGTTGACTTGATATGCAGTTAAATACCACAGAAAAAGAAGAGGAAAAAAAGAAAGACATAAACCACAAAAGCATCTAAATATTATTATTATTATGGCATTTGTTAAGCACTTACTATACGCCAGGCACTGTACTAAGTAGGGACTGTCTCTATATGTTGAAAACTTGTACTTCCCAAGCGCTTAGTACAGTGCTCTGCTCACAGTAAGCGCTCAATAAATACGATTGAATGAATAAATACTAGGGTGGATATAAGCACATTGGGTTGGACACAGTCCATGTCCCATGTGGAGCTCACAGTCTCAATCCCCATTTTACAGATGAGGTCACTGAGGCACATAGAACTGAAGTGACTTGCCCGAGGTCACACAGCAGACGAGTGGCAGAGCAGGATTAGAACTCGCATTCTTTGTCTCTCTGACCGATGCTCTATCCACTACGTCATGTTGATTCCAAGATCTTCTTGTTTATCTTCTGTTCTAGCCATTGTTATTAATTATTACATTCCAAGATCATCTTGTTTATCTTCTGTTCTAGCCATTGTTATATGTATATATGTTTGTACATATTTATTAGGCTATTTATTTATTTTACTTGTACATATCTATTCTATTTATTTTATTTTGTTAGTATGTTTGGTTTTGTTCTCTGTCTCCCCCTTTTAGACTGTGAACCCACTGTTGGGTAGGGACTGTCCCTATATGTTGCCAACTTGTACTTCCCAAGCGCTTAGTACAGTGCTCTGCACACAGTAAGTGCTCAATAAATACGATTGATTGATTGATTGATTGATTGATTCTGGGCAAGATAGAGACCAGCGACTGAAGAACATTATTTATTGCTTTGGTCGTGGTCTTGGAGCTTGGAGAAGCAGCGTGGCTCAGTGGAAAGAGCCCAGGCTTTGGAGTCAGAGGTCATGGGTTCAAATCCCGGCTCTGCCACTTGTCAGCTGTGTGACTTTGGGCAAGTCACTTCACTTCTCTGTGCCTCAGTGACCTCATCTGTAAAAATGGGGATGAAGACTGTGAGCCCCATGAGGGACAACCTGATAACCTTGTAACCTCCCCAGCGCTTAGAACAGTGCTTTGTACATAGTAAGTGCTTAACAAATGCCATCATCATCATCATCATCCAGCCCCCAAAACCTCACCTTGAGTCCCTTTCCCGCCCTTGGGAAGCCGAGGTCGCTCAGGGCCTAAGACTGGAAGTTTGGATCACTCACAAGGAAAAACAGGGGCTGCTGTCCCTTGGGACCTGGGGTTGGGAGCTTCAGGCCCTGAGGAGAAAGGGCAGGAATCTGTGGTCACTCCAGGCCACAGTGGGAAGTTTGGGTCACTCAGATCCAGGGACTGGAAGTTTGGGTCACTCACGAGGAGAAACAGGGGCTGCTGTCCCTCGGGACCTGGGGTTGGGAGCTTCAGGCCCTGAGGAGAAAGGGCAGGAACCCGTGGTCATTCCAGGCCACAATGGGAAGTTTCAGTCACTCAAATCCAGGGACTGGAAGTTTGGGTCACTCATGAGGAGAAACAGGGGCTGCTGTCCCTCGGGACCTGGGGTTGGGAGCTTCAGGCCCTGAGGAGAAAGGGCAGGAACCCGTGGTCATTCTGTGCCACAATGGGAAGTTTCGGTCACTCAGATCCAGGGACTGGAAGTTTGGGACACTCACGAGGAAAAACAGGGGCTGCTGTCCCTCGGGACCTGGGGTTGGGAGCTTCGGGCCCTGAGGAGAAAGGGCAGGAACCCGTGGTCATTCCGTGCCACAACGGGAAGTTTCGGTCACTCAGATCCAGGGACTGGAAGTTTGGGTCACTCACGAGGAGAAGCAGGGGCTGCTGTCCCTCGGGACCTGGGGTTGGGAGCTTCGGGCCCTGAGGAGATAAGGCAGGAACGTGTGGTCACTCCGTACCACAACGGGAAGTTTCGGTCACTCCGGTCCAAGGAAGCTTAGGTCACTCCGTTCCTCTCAATAATAATAATAATAATGATGGCATTTATTAAGCACTTACTATGTGCAAAGCACTGTCCTAAGCGCTGGGAAGGTTACAAGGTAATCAGGTTGTCCCATGTAGGGCTCACAGTCATCATCATCGTCATCATCAATCGTATTTATTGAGCGCTTACTATGTGCAGAGCACTGTACTAAGCGTTTGGGAAGTACAAATTGGCAACATATAGAGACAGTCCCTACCCAACATCATCATCCATCGTATTTATTGAGCGCTTACTATGTGCAGAGCACTGTACTAAGCGCTTGGGAAGTACAAATTGGCAACATCTAGAGACAGTCCCTACCCAACAGTGGGCTCACAGTCTAAAAGGGGGAGACAGAGAACAAAACCAAACATACTAACAAAATAAAATAAATAGAATAGATAGGTACAAGTAAAATAGAGTAATAAATATGTACAAACATATATACATATATACAGGTGCTGTGGGGAAGGGAAGGAGGTAAGATGGGGGGATGGAGAGGGGGACGAGGGGGAGAGGAAGGAGGGGGCTCAGTCTGGGAAGGCCTCCTGGAGGAGGTGGGCTCTCAGCAGGGCCTTGAAGGGAGGAAGAGAGCTAGCTTGGCGGATGGGCAGAGGGAGGGCATTTCAGGCCAGGGGGAGGACGTGGGCCGGGGGTCGATGGCGGGACAGGTGAGAACGAGGCCCAGTGAGGAGGTGAGCAGTGGCAGAGGAGCGGAGGATGCGGGCTGGGCTGGAGAAGGACAGAAGGGAGTTCTGAAGCAGGAGGGGGCGAGGTGATGGACAGCCTTGAAGCCCAGGGTGAGGAGTTTATTTTACAGATGAGGTAACTGAGGCACAGAGAAGTGAAGTGACTTGCCCAAAGTCACACAGCTGACAACTGGCGGAGCCGGGATACGAACCCATGACCTCTGACTCCAAAGCCCGGGCTCTTTCCACTGAGCCACGCTGCTTCTCAAGCTTATCTGCTCTCACCGGGTGTCTTCACCCGTTTGCTCACATTCATTCATTCATTCATTCAATTGTATTTATTGAGCTCTTACTGTGTGCCGAGCACTGTACTAAGCGCTTGGGAAGTACAAGTCGGCAACATCTAGAGACGGTCCCTACCCAACAGCGGGCTCACAGTCGAGAAGGGGGAGACAGACGACAAAACAAAACATATTAACCAAATAAAATAAATAGAATATGTATAGAATAAATACATTCATCAATTGTATTTACTGAGCGCTTACTATGTGCAGAGCACTGTAGTAAGCGCTTGGGAAGTCCAAGTTGGGAACATAGACGGTCCCTACCCAACAGCGGGCTCACAGTCTAGAAGGGGGAGACAGACGACAAGACAAAACATATTAACAAAATAAAATAAATAGAATAAATATGTATAAAATAAATAAATTCATTCAATCGTACTTATTGAGCACTTACTATGTCCAGAGCACTGTAGTAAGCGCTTGGGAAGTCCAAGTTGGGAACATAGACGGTCCCTACCCAACAGCGGGCTCACAGTCTAGAAGGGGGAGACAGACGACAAAACAAAACATATTAACAAAATAAAATAAATAGAATATGTATAGAATAAATTCATTCATCCAATCGTATTTATGGAGCGCTTACTATGTGCAGAGTACTGTAGTAAGCACTTGGGAAGTCCAAGTTGGGAACATAGAGAGACGGTCCCTACCCAACAGTGGGCTCACAGCTTAGAAGGGGGAGGCAGATGACAAAACATATTAACAAAATAAAATAAATAGAATAAATATGTATAAAATAAATAGATTCATTCAATCGTACTTATTGAGCGCTTACTATGTGCAGAGCACTGTAGTAAGCGCTTGGGAAGTCCAAGTTGGCAACATAGAGAGAGGGTCCCTACCCAACAGCGGGCTCATAGTCTAGAAGGGGTAGACAGATGACAAAGCAAAACATATTAACCAAATAAAATAAATAGAATATGTATAGAATAAATAAATTCATTCATTCAATCGTATTTATTGAGCACTTACTGTGTGCAGAGCACTGTACTAAGCAGACGGTCCCTACCCAACAGCGGGCTCACAGTCTAGAAGGGGGAGACAGACAACGAACCACATGAACAAACTAAAATAAATAGAATAAATGTGTATAAATAAATAAATAAATAACCAACGCCATCACCATCATTATTATTTTTATTATTACTGGTAAACCTGACAGGACAAACTAAAATAAATAGAATAAACGTGTATAAATGAATAACCAACACCATCACCATCATTATTATTTTTAATTTTACTGGTAAACCTGACAGGACAGACTAAAATAAATAGAATAAATGTGTATAAATAAATAAATCACCAACGCCATCACCATCATTATTATTTTTATTATTACTGGTAAACCTGACAGGACAGACTAAAATAAATAGAATAAACGTGTATAAATAAATCACCAACGCCATCACCATCATTATTATTTTTATTATTACTGGTAAACCTGACAGGACAAACTAAAATAAATAGAATAAACGTGTATAAATGAATAACCAACACCATCACCATCATTATTATTTTTAATTTTACTGGTAAACCTGACAGGACAGACTAAAATAAATAGAATAAACGTGTATAAATAAATAACCAACGCCATCACCATCATTATTATTTTTATTATTACTGGTAAACCTGACAGGACAGACTAAAATAAATAGAATAAACGTGTATAAATAAATAACCAACGCCATCACCATCATTATTATTTTTATTATTCCTGGTAAACCTGACAGGACAAACTAAAATAAATAGAATAAACGTGTATAAATAAATAACCAACGCCATCACCATTATTATTATTTTTATTATTCCTGGTAAACCTGACAGGACAAACCATAATAAATAGAATAAACGTGTATAAATAAATAACCAACGCCATCACCATCATTATCATTTTTATTTTTACTGGTAAACCTGACAGGACAAACTAAAATAAATAGAATAAACGTGTATAAATAACCAACGCCATCACCATCATTATTATTTTTATTTTTACTGGTAAACCTGACAGGACAAACTAAAATAAATAGAATAAACGTGTATAAATAACCAACGCCATCACCATCATTATTATTTTTATTATTACTGGTAAACCTGACAGGCCGCGCGCGCGAGGGCGGTCGGCGGGGTCACGTGCCTGCCCCTCCCCCCCCGGGCCTGTCCGGAGCTGATCTCGGGCTCCCATTGGCCGCTGTCTGCCGTGACGTCACGATCATGCTGAGAATTGATGATCGGACCCGCTGATTTCATTGTCTGAGGAGGCGGCGGCGGCGGACACCCGGGGAACCCTCCCCTCCCCCCCCTGCCCCGCCCCGACCGGTCCCGGCCGGTCTTGGCCGGTCCCTCCCGGCATCCTCCGCGCGCGGCTGAGGTAAGCCGTCCCTCAGCCCCGGGGGGGAATGGAGGCCCCCATAGGGGGTCCCTGACCCGCCGTGGGCCGCCATGGCGGGGACGCCCCGGGCCCCGACGGGAGGGACGGGGTGGGCGTCAGGGAGGAGGCGTCCCTTCCGGAAGGGATGGGGCGCTCCGTAAGTAGGACTGAATGGGCAGGACGACGCCCGCTCCCAGCCGGCCGGGCGGCGAGGGAGTTGCCCCCCGAGCGGAGGGCACTGCGCCTGCGCGGTCCCACCTGCGCTGCCGACGCGTTCAGGGGGGGCGCGCCTGCGCAGTGCTACCTACGCTGCCGACGCCGGGGGGACGGGGGAGCGCGCGCCTGCGCAGTCCTACCGACGCTGCCGACGCCGGGGGGGAGGGAGGGAGGAAGCGCGCGCCTGCGCAGTCCCACCTGCGCTGCCGACGCGGGGGGGGGAAGCGGGGAGCGCGCCTGCGCAGTCCCACCTGCTCTGCCGACGCGGGGGTGGAGGGGGGGAGCGCGCGCCTGCGCAGTCCTACCTGAGCTGCCGACGCCGTTGGGGGGGTGGGGAGCGCGCGCCTGCGCAGTCCTATCTGCGCTGCCGACGCGGGGGGAGGGGGGAGCGCGCGCCTGCGCAGTCCTACCTACGCTGCCGACTGCGGGGGGGGAGGGAGCGCGCGCCTGCGCAATCCTGCCTACGCTGCCGACGGCGGGGGGGGGGAGGGAGAGAGCGCGCGCCTGCGCAGTCCTGCCTGCGCTGCCGACGCGAGGGGGGGAGCGGGCGCCTGCGTAGTCCTACCTACGCTTTCGACGCCGGAGGGGGGAGAGGAGGGAGGGAGCGCGCGCCTGCGCGGTCCTACCTGCGCTGCCGACGGTGGGGGGGGGGGGAGCGCGCGCCTGCGCAGTCCTACCTACGCTGTCTACTCCGGGGGGGGAGGGAGGGAGCGCGCGCCTGCGCGGTCCTACCTGCGCTGCCGACCGGGGGGGGGGGGGTGGGGGAGCGCGCGCCTGCGCAGTCCTACCTACGCTGTCTACGCCGGGGGGGGAGGGGAGGGAGGAAGCGCGCCTGCGCGGTCCTACCTGCGCTGCCGACGCGCGCGGGGGGTGGGGGGGGGAGCGCGCGCCTGCGCAGTCCCACCTGCGCTGCCGACGCGGGGCAGGGGGGGAGCGCGCGCCGTGGCCATGGTAACGCGGGCCTGCCGCGCAGGCGCACTCCGCGCCCCCACGACCGCGGCTCCGCTACTGCGCATGCCCAGTGCGCCCGCCCAGCGCCGAGCGGAGCGCCCCCTACCGGGTTCCCACGCCTGCCCGGATTATAATAAGAATCATTCATTCAATCGTATTCATTCATTCATTCAATCGTATTTATTGAGCGCTTACTACGTGCAGAGCACTGGACTAAGCGCTTGGGAAGGACAAGTTGGCAACACATCGAGACGGTCCCTACCCAACAGTGGGCTCACAGTCTGTCAATCAATCAATCAATCCATCAATCAATCAATCAATCAATCTTATTCATTGAGCGCTGACTGTGTGCAGAGCACTGTACTAAGCGCTTGTGCAGTCCAAGTTGGCAACATCTAGAGACGGTCCCTACCCAACAACGGGCTCACAGTCTAGAAGGGGGAGACAGAGAACAAAACAAAACATATTAACAAAATAAAATAAGTAGAATAAATATGTACAAGTGAAATAAATAAATAGGGTAATAAGTAAATAGATAAATAAATAAATTCCAAGCGCCTAGCACAGTGCTCAGCACACAGCAGGCGCCCAACAAATAAGCACGACTGAATGAACGAATCCTACTGCTTAGTACAGCGCCTGGCACATAGGCAGCACTTAATGGGTATCATTCGAAGGACAAAAATGGGGTCCGTCGATTCCCATGGCGTTTGTTTAGACGCTTCCTCTGCGTGACAACTCCATACTGAGCCCTGGGAGGAGACGGGAGACCTTCACCACGTGCCAGGCACTGTGCCAAGCGCTGGGACGGCAACAAGCCCATCAGGTCGGACCCACTCCCTGCCCGACACGGGCCTCCCTCTAGTAATAATAATAATGTTGGTATTTGTTAAGCGCTTACTATGTGCAAAGCACTGTTCTAAGCGCTGGGGAGGTTACAAGGTGATCAGGTTGTCCCACAGGGGGCTCACAATTTGAATCCCCATTTTCCAGATGAGGTAACTGAGGCCCAGAGAAGTGAAGTGACTTGCCCAAAGTCACACAGCTGACAGTTGGCAGAGCTGGGATTTGAACCCATGACCTCTGACTCCAAAGCCCAGGCTCTTTCCACTGAGCCACAGCAGCTTCTGTAGTAGAGTCTAGAAGATTTACTGTGTGCCAAGCACTGTTCTAAGCGCCGGGGAGGTGACAAGGTGATCAGGTTGTCCCACGGGGGGCTCACAGTCTTCATCCCCATTTGACAGATGAGGTCACTGAGGCCCAGAGAATAATAATAATAATGGCATTTATTAGGCGCTTGCTATGTGCGAAGCACTGTTCTAAGCGCTGGGGAGGTTACAAGGTGATCAGGTTGTCCCACGGAGGGGCTCACAGTCTTCATCCCCATTTGACAGATGAGGGAACTCAGGCCCAGAGACTAAAAATAAGAATAATAATGATGATGGCATTTATTAAGTGCTTACTATGTGCGAAGCACTGTTCTAAGCGCTGGGGAGGTTACAAGGTGATCAGGTTGTCCCACGGAGGGGCTCACAGTCTTCATCCCCATTTGACAGATGAGGGAACTCAGGCCCAGAGACTAAAAATAAGAATAATAATGATGATGGCATTTATTAAGTGCTTACTATGTGCGAAGCACTGTACTAAGCGCTGGGGAGGTTACAAGGTGATCAGGTTGTCCCACGGGGGGCTCACAGTCTTCATCCCCATTTTCCAGATGAGGGAACTGAGGCCCAGAGAAGTGAAGCGACTTGCCCAAAGTCACACAGCTGACAAGTGGCGGAGCCAGGATTAGAACTCATGACCACGTGGGGCTCACAGTCTTAATCCCCATTTTCCAGGTGAGGGAACTGAGGCCCAGAGAAGTGACGTGACTTGCCCAAAGTCACACAGCTGACAAGTGGCGGAGCCAGGATTAGAACTCATGGCCATGTGGGGCTCACAGTCTTAATCCCCATTTTCCAGATGAGGGAACTGAGGCCCAGAGAAGTGAAGTGACTTGCCCAAAGTCACACAGCTGACAAGTGGCGGAGCAGGGATTAGAACTCATGGCCATGTGGGGCTCACAGTCTTAATCCCCATTTTCCAGATGAGGAAACTGAGGCCCAGAGAAGTGAAGTGACGTGCCCAAAGTCACACAGCTGACAAGTGGCGGAGCCAGGATTAGAACTCATGGCCATGTGGGGCTCACAGTCTTAATCCCCATTTTCCAGATGAGGGAACTGAGGCCCAGAGAAGTGAAGCGACTTGCCCAAAGTCACACAGCTGACAAGTGGCGGAGCCAGGATTAGAACCCATGGCCATGTGGGGCTCACAGTCTTAATCCCCATTTTCCAGATGAGGGAACTGAGGCCCAGAGAAGTGAAGCGACTTGCCCAAAGTCACACAGCTGACAAGTGGCGGAGCCGGGATTAGAACTCATGACCTCTGACTCCCAAGGCCTTGCTCTTTCCCAAACAGAAGCTGCCCCTGCTGACTGGATGCTCCTGCACACGGGAGCGAGATTCCCTGGAGGTGCCCCGGAGTAGAGGTGTGCCCGCGGCCCCAGAGCAGGTGAATGCTCAGGAGGACAGGTTTAATAATAATAATAATAATAATGATAAAAAATAATGGCATTTATTAAGCGCTTACTATGTGCAAAGCACTGTTCTAAGCGCTGGGGAGGTTACAAGGTCATCAGGTTGTCCCTCAGGGGGCTCACAGTCTTAATCACAGCGTGGCTCAGTGGAAAGAGCACGGACTTTGGAGTCAGAGGTCATGGGTTCGAATCCTGGCCCCGCCACATGTCTGCTGTGTGACCTTGGGCAAGTCACTTCACTTCTCTAAGCCTCTGGAAAAATGGGGATTAAGACTGTGAGCCCCCTGTGGGGCAGCCTGATCACTTTGTATCCCCCCCAGCGCTTAGAACAGTGTTTTGCACATAGTTAGCGCTTAACAAATGCCAACATCATTATTATTACCCCAGTGCTTAAAACGGTGCTTGGCACCAAGTAAGTGCTTAACAAATATCATGATTATTATTACTGGGGAAGTGGCGTGGCTCAGTGGAAAGAGCCCGGGCTTTGGAGTCAGAGGCCATGGGTTCAAATTCCGGCCCCGCCACATGTCTGCTGTGTGACCTTGGGCAAGTCACTTCACTCCTCTGAGCCTCAGTTACCTCATCTGTAAAATGGGGATGAAGACTGTGAGCCCCCCGTGGGACAACCTGATCACCTTGTATCCACCCCAGCGCTTAGAGCAGTGCTTTGCACATAGTAATCGCATAACAAATGCCATTATTATCATTAATCCCCATTTTACAAATGAGGTCACCGAGCCACAGACAAGCGAAGTGACTTGCCCCGAGTCACCCAGCTGACAGTTGGCGGAGCCGGGATTCGAACCCATGACCTCTGACTCCAAAGCCCGGGCTCTTCCCACTGAGCCACGCTGTTTCCGGCGGCAGTTGCGCCTTCACGCGCCCCTGGCCGATCCTCAGGGCTCCTGGGCTTCTTGGAGGGCAGAGCTGGGCCTCTTCCTGGGGTGTAAATCAGAGTTTTGAGCGTCTTCTGGAAGTTGAGCCATCGTCTTCCTCCTCCTCCTCGTTGAGCCAAACCTCGGACCGTTATCATCATCATCATCATCAATCGTATTTATTGAGCGCTTACTATGTGCAGAGCACTGTACTAGAGAATTGTATTAGAGAATACACTGTATTAGAGAAGCAGCGTGGCTCAGTGGAAAGAGCACGGGCTTTGGAGTCAGAGGTCATGGGTTCGAATCCCGGCTCCGCCACATGTCTGCTGTGTAACCTTGGGCAAGTCCCTTAACTTCTCTGAGCCTCAGTTACCTTATCTGTAAAATGGGGATTAAGACTGTGAGCCCCACGTGGGACAACCTGATCACTTTGTATCCCCCAAGCGCTTAGAACAGTGCTTTGCACATAGTAAGCGCTTAACAAATGCCAACATTATTATTTATTATTTGTACTAAGCGCTTGGGAAGTACAAATTGGCAACATCTAGAGACAGTCCCTACCCAACAGTGGGCTCACAGTCTAAAAGGGGGAGACAGAGAACAAAACCAAACATACTAACAAAATAAAATAAATAGAATAGATATGTACAAGTAAAATAAATAAATCAATGGAGTGATAAATCTGTACAAACATCTATACATATATACAGGCGCTGTGGGGAAGGGAAGGAGGTAAGATGGGGGGGATGGAGAGGGGGACGAGGGGGAGAGGAAGGAAGGGGCTCAGTTTGGGAAGGCTTCCTGGAGGAGGTGAGCTCTCAGTAGGGCCTTGAAGGGAGGAAGAGAGCTCTAATGCCGCCCATCTCACTGAACCTCCATCTCCTCCGTCTCACCGCCGACGACTCTATTTATTTATTTTATTTGTACATATTTATCCTGTTTATTTTATTTCGTTAATATGTTTTGTCTTGTTCTCTGTCTCCCCCTTCTAGACTGTGAGCCCGCTGTTGGGTAGGGACTGTCTCTAGATGTTGCCGACTTGGACTTCCCAAGCGCTTAGTACGGTGCTCTGCACACAGTAAGCGCTCAGTAGATACGACTGAATGAATGAATGATTAACTTGTATCTTCCCTCATGCTTGCAACGGTGCTTGGCACATAGTAAGTGCTTAACGAGTACCATTATTATTATTAGAATTATTACTAGGGAATTATTAGAGAGTATTCTTACTAGAGAATAATTACTAGTAATTACACAGTAAGCGCTCAATAAATACGATTGATTGATTGATTGAGCCCGCTGTTGGGTAGGGACCGTCTCTATATGTTGCCGACTTGTACTTCCCAAACGCTTAGTACGGTGCTCTGCACACAGTAAGCGCTCAATAGATACGATTGAATGGATGAATGATTAACTTGTATCTTCCCTAATGCTTGCAACGGTGCTTGGCACATAGTAAGTGCTTAACGAGTACCATTATTATTATTATTAGAATTATTACTAGGGAATTATTAGAGAGTATTGTTACTAGAGAATAATTACTAGTAATTACACAGTAAGCACTCAATAAATACGATTGATTGGTTGATTGAGCCCACTGTTGGGTAGGGACCGTCTCTATATGTTGCCAACTTGGACTTCCCAAGCGCTTAGTACGGTGCTCTGCACACAGTAAGTGCTCAATAAATGCGATTGAATGAATGTTGCCAACTTGTACTTCCCAAGCGCTTAGTTCAGTGCTCTGCATACAGTAAGCACTCAATAAATACAATTGATTGATTGATTGAGCCCACTGTTGGGTAGGGACTGCCTCTATATGTTGCCAACTTGGACTTCCCAAGCGCTTAGTCCAGTGCTCTGCACACAGTAAGCACTCAATAAATACGATTGAATGAATGAATGAATGGGTCACCCTCCTCCCTCATATCCCACAGACGATGACTCTCCCCTCCTTCAAAGCCTTACTGACGGCAGGTCTCCTCCACGAAGCCTTCCCTGACTAGGGCGTCACCCTGACTTGCTCCCTTTATCATTCATTCATTCAATCATCTTTATTGAGCGCTTACTGTGTGCAGAGCACTGGACTAAGCGCTTGGAAAGTACAATCCAGGAATAGAGACAATCCCTGCCCACAATGGGCTTACACGGGGAAGGCATCAAAACAACTAAACAGTCTTCTGTGTGAACACGTCGTTGGGTAGCGACTGTCTCGGTTGCCAAATTGTACTTTCCAGTCGCTTAGTCCAGTGCTCTGCACACAGTAAGCGCTCAATAAATACGACTGAGTGAATGAATAGACAGGCATCAATATCCTCCTCCCCCTCAAGCTTTCCGAATCCCTCCTCTTCCCTTTCTTCCTCGCCCTCAGGCATCCCAGACTCTCCTCGTCTTCCTTGGCTCCCCACTCTTCAGCAGCCACTCAGTCAATCATATTTGTTGAGCCCATCTCCCCTCCCAACCCCACGGCACTGATGTCCGTATCTATAATCGATTTATTTCTATTAGTGTCCAATCAATCAATCGTATTTATTGAGCGCTTACTATGTGCAGAGCACTGTCCAATCCGCCCCCGTAGACTGTAAACTCATTGTGGTTCAGGGACGCGTCGCCTTATTAGACTTTTTTAGACTGTGAGCCCGCTGTTGGGTAGGGACCGTCTATGTTGCCAACTTGTCTGCTCTGCATCATCATCATCATCATCATCAATCGTATTTATTGAGCGCTTACTGTGTGCAGAGCACCGTACTAAGCGCCTGGGAAGTACAAATTGGCAACATATAGAGACGGTCCCTACCCAACAGTGGGCTCACAGTCTAAAAGGGGGGAGACAGAGAACAGAACCAAACATACTAACAAAATAAAATAAATAGAATAGATATGTACAAGTAAAATAAATAAATAAATAGAGTAATAAATATGTACAAACATATATGCATACATACAGGTGCTGTGGGGAAGGGAAGGAGGTAAGATGAGGGGGATGGAGAGGGGGACGAGGGGGAGAGGAAGGAAGTGGCTCAGTCTGGGAAGGCCTCCTGGAGGAGGTGAGCTCTCAGCACACAGTAAGCGCTCAATAAATGCGATTGATTGATTGATTGATTATTGTTCTGTCGTACTCTCCCAAGCTCCGCACACGGTAAGCGCTCAATAAATGCGATTGACCGACTCCGAGGGGCCGGCCCAGCTCTAGAAGACCGGGCTCGTGGGTCTCACGGGAGATTGCTTGGACCGCACAGTAAGCGCTCAATAACTGCGACTGATTGATTGATTGATTGATCCTTGTCCTGTCGTACTCTCCCAAGCTCTTAGCACGGTGCTCCGCACACGGTAAGCGCTCAATAAATACGCTTGACCGACTCCAAGGGGCCGGCCCAGCTCGAGAAGACCGGGCTCGTGGGTCCCGCGCGAGATTGCTTGGACCGCACAGTAAGCGCTCAATAAATACGATTGAATGAATGAATGAAGGGCCGGCGGGACAGTAAGCGCTCAATAAATACGATTGAATGAATGAATGAAGGGCCGGCCCCGGCCCCGCCGTCGGGCTCGCGCGAGATTGCTTGGACCACACAGTAAGCGCTCAATAAATACCTCCTTCCCTTCCCCACAGCACCTGTATATATATTTGTACATATTTATTACTCTATTTATTTATTTATTTATTTTATTTGTGCATATCTATTCTGTTTATTTTGTTAGTATGTTTGGTTTTGTTCTCCGTCTCCCCCTTTTAGACTGTGAGCCCACTGTTGGGTAGGGACTGTCTCTAGATGTTGCCAATTTGTACTTCCCAAGCGCTTAGTCCAGTGCTCTGCACATAGTAAGCGCTCAATAAATACGATTGATGATGATGATTGAATGAATGAATGAATGAATGAAGGGCCGGCGGGACAGTAAGCGCTCAATAAATACGATTGAATGAATGAATGAAGGGCCGGCTCCAGCCCCGCCGTCGGGCTTGCGCGAGATTGCTTGGACCACACAGTAAGCGCTCAATAAATACCTCCTTCCCTTCCCCACAGCACCTGTATATATGTATATATGTTTGTACATATTTATTACTCTATTTATTTATTTATTTTATTTGTACATATCTATTCTGTTTATTTTATTTTGTTAGTGGGTTTGGTTTCGTTCTCCATCTCCCCCTTTTAGACTGTGAGCCCACTGTTGGGTAGGGACTGTATATGTTGCCAATTTGTACTTCCCAAGCGCTTAGAACAGTGCTCTGCACATAGTAAGCGCTCAATAAATACGATTGATGATGATGATTGAATGAATGAATGAATGAAGGGCCGGCAGGACAGTAGGCGCTCAATAAATACGACTGAATGAATGAATGAATGAATGAAGGGCCGGCCCCGGCCCCGCCGTCGGGCTCGCGCGAGATTGCTTGGACCACACAGTAAGCGCTCAATAAATACCTCCTTCCCTTCCCCACGGCACCTGTATATATGTATATATGTTTGTACATATTTATTACTCTATTTATTTATTTATTTTATTTGTACATATCTATTCTGTTTATTTTATTTTGTTAGTAGGTTTGGTTTTGTTCTCCGTCTCCCCCTTTTAGACTGTGAGCCCACTGTTGGGTAGGGACTGTATATGTTGCCAATTTGTACTTCCCAAGCGCTTAGAACAGTGCTCTGCACATAGTAAGCGCTCAATAAATACGATTGATGATGATGATTGAATGAATGAATGAATGAAGGGCCGGCTCCGGCCCCGCCGTCGGGCTCGGATGCTTCCTCACCCGCTGGCGAAGAGGGCCGTGGCCACTGCGTTGGGGCCTGGACCGTCTCGGTTTCGTTGACCCTTGTGGATTTTCTTCTCTCCTCTCTCTCTGAACTTCCAGCTTTCAGGCTCAGGGAGGAAAGGGGCTGCCTTATTTTCTGCCCCCAGCAGAGATGAACAGTCGGACAGGAGGAACGACGGGATCGGGAGAGGAGGGCCCGTCCCCGGCGTCGGGGGATTGCTGCCATGTTGACGTCTAAGATAAGTGACCTCGCCCCGGGGGCGGACAGGCTGAACCATGAAAACCCTTACGCCGCCAAGTACGAAGCGAAGGTGAGCGCTCGGCGGGGGGGAAGGGGACGGCCCCAGGGGCCTCGACACCCGGCGACATCATCATTATTATTGTTATTATCATATACCTGTAATTTATTGTTTTATCCGTTCGGATTAATGTCTGTCTCCCCCTTCTAGACCGTGAGCCCGTCGTTGGGTAGGGACCGTCTCTGTTGCGAATTTGTCCTTCCCAAGCGCTTAGTCCAGTGCTCTGCACACAGTAAGCGCTCAATAAGTAAGATTGAATGAATGAATGACCCGTCGGTCGACCGCGAGCCTCTGTCCCGGGCAGAGCTGGGTCCCCGCAGCTAGAGAGAGTGATCAGGTTGTCCCAAGGGGGGCTCACAGTCTTCACCCCCATTTTACAGATGAGGGCACTGAGGAACAGAGAAACGAAGTGACTTGCCCAAGGTCACATAGCTGACGGTTGGCGGAGCCGGGATTTGAACCCATGACCTCTGACTCCAAAGCCCGGGCCCTTTCCCCTGAGCCACTTGTAGACAGCAAGCTCCTTGTGGGCAACTACCAACTATTTTATCGTACTTTCACTGAGCCACTTGTAGACAGCAAGCTCCTTGTGGGCAACTACCAACTATTTTATTGTACTTTCACTGAGCCACTTGTAGACAGTAAGCTCCTTGTGGGCAACTACCAACTATTTTATTGTACTTTCACTGAGCCACTTGTAGACAGCAAGCTCCTTGTGGGCAACTACCAACTATTTTATCGTACTTTCACTGAGCCACTTGTAGACAGCAAGCTCCTTGTGGGCAACTACCGTCTATTTTATTGTACTTTCACTGAGCCACTTGTAGACAGCAAGCTCCTTGTGGGCAACTACCAACTATTTTATTGTACTTTCACTGAGCCACTTGTAGACAGTAAGCTCCTTGTGGGCAACTACCAACTACTTTATCCTACTTTCACTGAGCCACTTGTAGACAGCAAGCTCCTTGTGGGCAACTACCATCTATTTTATTGTACTTTCACTGAGCCACTTGTAGACAGCAAGCTCCTTGTGGGCAACTACCAACTATTTTATCGTACTTTCACTGAGCCACTTGTAGACAGTAAGCTCCTTGTGGGCAACTACCAACTATTTTATCGTACTTTCACTGAGCCACTTGTAGACAGCAAGCTCCTTGTGGGCAACTACCAACTATTTTATCGTACTTTCACTGAGCCACTTGTAGACAGCAAGCTCCTTGTGGGCAACTACCAACTATTTTATTGTACTTTCACTGAGCCACTTGTAGACAGCAAGCTCCTTGTGGGCAACTACCAACTATTTTATTGTACTTTCACTGAGCCACTTGTAGACAGCAAGCTCCTTGTGGGCAACTACCGTCTATTTTATTGTACTTTCACTGAGCCACTTGTAGACAGCAAGCTCCTTGTGGGCAACTACCAACTATTTTATTGTACTTTCACTGAGCCACTTGTAGACAGTAAGCTCCTTGTGGGCAACTACCAACTACTTTATCCTACTTTCACTGAGCCACTTGTAGACAGCAAGCTCCTTGTGGGCAACTACCATCTATTTTATTGAACTTTCACTGAGCCACTTGTAGACAGCAAGCTCCTTGTGGGCAACTACCAACTATTTTATCGTACTTTCACCGAGCCACTTGTAGACAGCAAGCTCCTTGTGGGCAACTACCAACTATTTTATCGTACTTTCACTGAGCCACTTGTAGACAGTAAGCTCCTTGTGGGCAACTACCATCTATTTTATTGTACTTTCACTGAGCCACTTGTAGACAGCAAGCTCCTTGTGGGCAACTACCAACTATTTTATCGTACTTTCACTGAGCCACTTGTAGACAGTAAGCTCCTTGTGGGCAACTACCAACTATTTTATTGTACTTTCACTGAGTCATTGTAGACAGTAAGCTCCCTGTGGGCAACTACCAACTATTTCATTGTACTTTCACTGAGCCACTTGTAGACAGCAAGCTCCTTGTGGGCAACTATTTTATTGTACTTTCACTGAGCCAATTGTAGACAGTAAGCTCCTTGTGGGCAACTACCAACGATTTTATTGTACTTTCCCTAGCCCTTAGTACAGTGCTCTGCACACCGTAAGCGCTCAATAAATACCGTTACTATTTCTAGACTGTGAGCCCATTGTTGGGTAGGGACCGTCTCTATATGCTGCCAACTTGGACTTCCCAAGCGCTCAGTACAGTGCTCCGCACACAGTAAGCGCTCAATAAATACGATTGAATGAATGAATGAATGAATGAATGAGAGCATGCCACCCGTCTCTCTGCCTTTGCCAATGCAACTGCCAACTGTGAGCTCGTTGCGGGCAGGGATTGTCACTGTTTGTGGTCGTATTATTCTTTCCCACGTGCTTAGTGCAGTGCTGTGTGGCCTTGGGCGAGTCACTTCACTTCTCTGAGCCTCAGTTCCCTCATCTGTAAAATGGGGATCGACTGCGGGCCCCACATGGGACAGCCTGATCACGTTGTATCCCCCCCAGCGCTTAGAGCAGTGCTTTGCACGTAGTAAGCGCTTAACAAATGCTATCATTATTATTATTATTATTATTATTATTATTATTATTATTATTATTATTATTATGGATCAGGGTGAGAAGAGTGGTTCAAACTGACCGACTGCTCTTCGAGGCGTGGTCCTGGGGCAGTGGCTAAGGACACGATGCCCCGCTTGGCTTCCATGACTTCGCCTAAGACATCACGTGTCTTGGATTGTGGACAGCCCAGCTGGGCCAGGGTAACAAATCCATTGCACGGTCAACGTGCTCTTACTGCGAGAATAATCATCATCATCATCATCAGTCGTATTTATTGAGCGCTTACTGTGTGCAGAGCACTGGACTAAGCGCTTGGGAAGTCCAAGTTGGCAACATAGAGAGACAGTCCCTACCCAACAGTGGGCTCACAGTCTAGAAGGGGGAGACGGACAACAGAACAAAACATATCAACAAAATCATCATCAATCGTATTTATTGAGCGCTTACTATGTGCAGAGCACTGTACTAAGCGCTTGGGAAGTACAAATTGGCAACATATAGAGACGGTCCCTACCCAACAGTGGGCTCACAGTCTAAAAGAATAAAATGAATAAGTCTGTGCAAGTAAAATAAATAGAGTAATAAATATGCACAAACATATATACATATATACAGGTGCTGTGGGGAAGGGAAGGAGGTAAGGCGGGGGGAATGGAGGGGGGAGGAAGGAGGGGGCTGAGTGTGGGAAGGCCTCCTGGAGGAGGTGAGCTCTCAGTAGGGCCTTGAAGGGAGGAAGAGAGCGAGCTTGGCGGATGGGCAGAGGGAGGGCATTCCAGGCCTGGGGGAGGATGTGGGCCGGGGGTCGACGGTGGGACAGGCGAGAACAGTCAATGTGCTCTTATTTTGAGAATAATAACATTAATTCATTCATTTGATCGTATTTGTTGAGCGCTTCCTGTGTGCAGAGCACTGTACTAAGCACTTGGGAAGCACAAGTTGGCAACATAGAGAGACCGTCCCTACCCAACAGCGGGCTCACAGTCTAGGAAGGGGAGGCAGAGAACAAAACAAAACATATTAATAAAATAAATAGAATAAATATGTACAAATAAAATAGAGTAATAAATACGTACAAACATATATACATATCAATCAATCAATCAATCGTATTTATTGAGTGCTTACTGTGTGCAGAGCACTGTAGTAAGCACTTGGGAAGTACAAGTTGGCAACGTGGCTGGGAAGCAGCGTGGCTCGGCGGAAAGAGCCCGGGCTTCGGAGTCAGAGGTCAGGGGTTCAAATCCCGGCTCCGCCAACGGTCAGCTGTGTGACTTTGGGCAAGTCACTTCACTTCCTTGTGCCTCAGTTACCTCATCTGTAAAATGGGGATTAAGACTGGGAGCCCTCCCATGGGACAACCTGATCAGCTTGTAACCTCCCCAGTGCTTAGAACAGTGCTTTGCACATAGTAAGCGCTTAATAAATGCTATTATTATTATTATAAAGGTGCTGTGGGGAGGGGAAGGAGCTAAGGGAGGGATGAGGAGGGGCTCAATAAATACAATTGAATGAATGAATGAATGGGAGGAGAGGGGGAGGAAGGAGGGGGCTCAGTCTGGGACAGTAATATAAACATAATAATTATGGTACTTGTTGAGCGCTCACTACGTGCCAAGCACCGCTCTAAGCGCTGGGGTAGATACAAGTTAATCAGGTCGGCTATGGTGTCGGTTGTCCCGCTTGGAGATCCCAGTCTCCATCCCCATTTTACAGAGGAGGTAACTGAGGCCCGGTGAAGTGAAGGCCCAAGGTCACACGGGAGACACGTGAAGGAGCTGGGATTGGGATCCAAGTCTCCCAGTCTCTTTCCACTGCGCCGTGCTGCTGCTGAAGCGTGGGATAAAGTTGTGGGGTGCGAGGGGTGCTGAGCCCCCGGGGAGCGGGGCCTCTCTCCCCCGGGCCCCCCCGGGATCTGCCTTCTCCCTTTCCACCGCCTTCACAGGGCAGCCCTTCAGTGTCATTCATTCATTGTTCTATTTATTGAGCGCTTACCGTGTGCAGAGCACTGGACTAGGCGCTTGGGAAGTCCAAGTTGGCAACACATAGAGACGGCCCCTACCCAGCAGTGGGCTCACAGTCTAGAAGGGGGAGACAGAGACAGAGAGCAAACATATTAAAACAGAATAAAATAAATAGAATAAATATGTAAAAGTAAAATAAATAAATAAGTAGAGGAATAAATCCGTACAAACATATATACATCTATACAGGTGCTGTGGGGAAGGGAAGGAGGTAAGATGGGGGGATGGAGAGGGGGACGAGGGGGAGAAGAAGGAGGAGGAAGGCTTATCTGCCTTGGGTGCTTCATCCTGATCCCTGGTGACTCTTTTTTTTTATGGCGTTTCATTCGTTCAATCGTATTTATTGAGCGCTTACTGTGTGCAGAGCACTGTAGTAAGCGCTTGGCAAGTCCAAGTTGGCAACATCTAGAGACAGTCCCTACCCAACAGTGGGCTCACAGTCTAGAAGGGGGAGACAGAGACAGAGAACAAAACGTATTAACGAAACATATTAACGGAATAAAATAAATAGAATAAATATGTACAAGGAAAATAAATAAATAAGAGAGTAATAAATCCGTACAAACATATATACATATATACAGGTGCTGTGGGGAAGGGAAGGAGGTTGTGGGGGGGGGGGGGAATGGAGGGGGGGAGGAGGGGGAGAAGAAGGAGGGGGAAGGAGGAGGAAGGCTTATCTGCCTTGGGTGCTTCATCCTGATCCCTGGTGACTCTTTTTTTTTATGGTGTTTCATTCGTCCAATCGTATTTATTGAGCGCTTACTGTGTGCAGAGCACTGTACTAAACGCTTGGGAAGTCCAAGTTGGCAACATATAGAGACGGTCCCTACCCAACAGTGGGCTCACAGTCTAGAAGGGGGAGACAGAGACAGAGAACAAAACATATTAACAAAACCTATTAACGGAATAAAATAAATAGAATAAATATGTTCAAGTAAAATAAATAAATAGAGTAATAAATCCGTACAAATATATATACATATATACAGGTGCTGTGGGGAAGGGAAGGAGGTAAGATGGGGGGAAAGAGAGGGGGAGGAGGGGGTGAAGAAGGAGGGGGAAGGCTTATCTGCCTTGGGTGCTTCAACCTGGTCCCTGGTGACTCTTTTTTTTTATGGTATTTCATTCGTTCAATCGTATTTATTGAGCGCTTACTGTGTGCAGAGCACTGTACTAAACGCTTGGGAAGTGTAAGTCGGCAACATATAGAGACGGTCCCTACCCAGCAGTGGGCTCACAGTCTAGAAGGGGAGACAGAGACAGAGAACAAAATGTATTAACAAAGCATATTAACAGAATAAAATTAATAGAATAAATATGTTCAAGTAAAATAAATAAATAGAGTAATAAATCCGTACAAATATATATACATATATACAGGTGCTGTGGGGAAGGGAAGGAGGTAAGATGGGGGGAAAGAGAGGGGGAGGAGGGGGTGAAGAAGGAGGGGGAAGGCTTATCTGCCTTGGGTGCTTCAACCTGGTCCCTGGTGACTTTTTTTTATGGTATTTCATTTGTTCAATCGTATTTATTGAGCACTTACTGTGTGCAGAGCACTGTACTAAACGTTTGGGAAGTGTAAGTCGGCAACATATAGAGACAGTCACTACCCAACGGTGGGCTCACAGTCTAGAAGGGGAGACAGACAACAAAACAAAACACATAGACGGGTGTCAAAACTGTCAGAACAAATAGAACCGCCTCTATATCATCATCAATCGTATTTATTGAGCACTTACTATGTGCAGAGCACTGTACTAAGCGCTTGGGAAGTACAAATTGGCAACATATAGAGACAGTCCCTACCCAACAGTGGGCTCACAGTCTAAAAGTCTCTATATGTTGCCAACTTGTCCTTCCCAAGCACTTAGTACAGTGCTCTGCACACAGTAAGCGCTCAGTAAATACGACTGAATGAATTATAGCTATAAGCACATCATTAACAGAATAGAGTGGTAAATATGTACAAGTAAAATTAATAGAGTAATAAATCTTAGTACAGTGCTCTGCACAAAGTAAGCACTCAATAAATACGATTGAATTGAATGAATGAAAATCTGTACAAATATATCCAAGTGCTGTGGGGAGGGGAAGGATGTAGGGCGGGGGGGGGTGGACGGGGAGGAGGAGAAGGAAAAGGGGGGCTCAATCTGGGAAGGCCTCCTGGAGGAGGTGAGCTCTCAGTAGGGCTTTGAAGGGAGGAAGAGAGCTAGTTTGGCGGATGTGGTATTTCTTAAGCACTTACTATGTGCCAGGCATTGTCCTGAGCGCTAGTGTAGATACAAGGTAATCGGGTTGGGCACAGACCGTGTCCTACATGGGCTCACAGTCTTAATCCCCATTTTACAGATGAGGGAACTGAGGCACTTAGAAGTGAAATGACTTGCCCAAGATCACGCAGCAGACAAGTGGCAGGGCCGGAATTCGAACCCAGGTCCTCCTGATTTCCAGGCCCCCGGGCTCTGTCTGTTACGCCAGGCTGTTGCAATCAACCCAAAGCCCTGTTGACCTCCTCCAAGAAGTAATAAGAATATTACTTTATTTTATTTTATTTTGTTAGTATGCTGTCTCCCCCTTTTAGACTGTGAGCCCACTGTTGGGTAGGGACTGTCTCTATATGTTGCCAACTTGTACTTCCCAAGTGCTTAGTACAGTGCTTTGCACACAGTAAGCGCTCAATAAATACGATTGATTGATTGATTGATTGATTGATTGAATAACTATAACAACAATAGTAATAGTAATAATTGTTGAGACTGAGCCGCCTCCTTCCTCTCCCCTTCTCCATCCCCCCGCCCTACCTCCTTCCCCTCCCCACAGCACCTGTATACATGTTTGTACAGATTTATTACTCTATTTATTTTACTTGTACATATTTACTCTTCTATTTATTTTATTTTGTTAATATGTTTTGTTTTGTTGTCTGTCTCCCCCTTCTAGACTGTGAACCCGTTGTTGGTTAGGGACCGTCTCTAGATGTTGCCAACTTGTACTTCCCAAGCACTTAGTACAGTGCTCTGCACACAGTAAGCACTCAATAAATACGATTGATTGATTCCCAAGCGCTTAGTACAGTGCTCTGCACACAGTAAGCGCTCGATAAATACGATTGAACGAACGAATGAATAATAATGGTACTTGTTCAGCGCTTACTATGTGTCAAGCGCAGTTCGAAGCTCTGGGATAGATTAATGCATTCATTCAATCGCATTTATTGAGCGCTTACTGTGTGCACAGCACTGTACTAAGCGCTTGGGAAGTACAAATCGGCAACATATAGAGACAGTCCCTACCCAACAACGGGCTCACAGTCTAGAAGGGGGAGACAGACAACAAAACATATTAACAAAATAAAATAAATAGAATAGTAAACATGTACAAGAGTACGTACCTATAGATGCAAGATGATCGGTTGAGTATTGTCCCTGTCCCACGTTGGGCTCCCAGCCGAAGTAGGAGGGAGTAGGATTTAATCCCCATTTTACAGATGAGCAAACTGAGAAGTGAAATGACTTGCCCAAGGACTCACAGAAGAGTAGCGGTGCGGTCAGGTTAGAACCCAGGTCCCCGGACTCCAAGGCCTGTGCTCTTTCCACAAGGCCAAGCTGCTTATGTAAAAAAAAGTGCATCTTATAACTTACATTTACACTTTTGTATTTCATAAAGAGTCCAACCATTGCGACTTTGCTAAGTAAATTTGCCTTATTCACTCATTCATTCATTCAATCGTATTTATTGAGCGCTTGCTTTGTGCAGAGCACTGTACTAAGCGCTTGGGAAGTACAAGTTGGCAACATATAGAGACAGTCCCTACCCAACAGTGGGCTCTTCATAATAATAATAATAAGAATAATAAGAATAATAATAATAATGATGGCATTTGTTAAGCGCTTACTATGTGCAAAGCACTGTTCTAAGCACTGGGGGGGATGCAATGTGATCAAGTTGTCCCACGTAGGGCTCACAGTCTTAATCCCCATTTTTACAGATGAGGGAACTGAGGCTCAGAGAAGTGAAGTGACTTGCCCAATGTCACCCAGCAGACTTGTGGTGGAGCCGGGATTCGAACCCACGACCTCTGACTCCAAAGCGCGGGCTCTTTCCACTGAGCCACGCTGCCTCTCTAAATGTTCTCTTAATGTTACGTTCCTAATCCATCAGATAAATTGAACCACGATCAGCTAACGTGTTGCATATTCAGTATTTAAATATTTTCCTACATTCCTTTTTTTTTTTTTTCCCCAGGAGAAAAAAAAAGAACTTGGGGGGAAGAGACAGGGCTTTCATCCATTACTTCAGAATTTCTGAAATTTTCCATCATCATCATCATCAGTCGTATTTATTGAGCGCTTACTATGTGCAGAGCACTGTACCAAGCGCTTGGGAAGTACAAATTGGCAACATATAGAGACAGTCCCTACCCAACAGTGGGCTCACAGTCTAAAAGGGGGAGACAGAGAACAAAGCCAAACAGACTAACAAAATAAAATAAATAGAATAGATATGTACAAATAAAATAAATAAATAAATAAAATAAATAAATAAATATCATCTCTGGGCAGGTATTATTAACACAGCTACTTCTTCCTACCTACAGCTAACAGGAAAAAAAAGATACCCAATCTTCTTTAAAAGCCGTGTTGGGCCTATTTCCGTGCTCCCCGCTGCTTCATCTTCAATTTATCCTTCGAAGGGAAGGAAACGGAATTATGTCATGGAGAAACGTATGGGATTAAATAGACATGCCTGAAGGAATCATTACCCATTAACCGCATGGTGGGGAGAAAGCAGCAATCAATACTACGCGTAGCCTAGAAATTTGCTTTTCGTTTCTGCAAAAGCCTCTTTTATACGACTGGCTTGTATCCGTAGCCTTTGATATCCACCCTACCCTCAGACCCACAGAACTTAAGTTCATATCCGTAATTTATTTATTTCTATTCAATATCTGTCTCTCCCTTCTAGACTGTATGTTGTGGGCAGGGAATGTGTCTAGCCACCTTGTTGTGCTCTCCCAAGCGCTTAGTACAGTGCTCTGCACTCAGTAAGCGCTCAATAAATACCATTCATCAATTGATGGGTGGTGTTAGGAGTAGGAGAACTGCCCTTCCGTTTAAAGATGTTGCCTACGCAGCTCGGAAGCAGTGGACATTGAATTTCTTTGCATTTTCCGTGAGAAGGAGTATTTATTTGCACGAAGATAGTGTCCAAACCTCCGTTCCTAAACCGTCCTAAGGCGAAGTGTGGGGTAAAAAGGGTCCTTCTGTTTCAGGTTTCAGTCTTAGTTATAGAGGCCAATTATGCTACTTAAAGGGAAGATAAAACTGCCCACAAACGTTTTCGGTGACCATAAATAAATAATGACAATCCTCTTGCAAGAGTCGAGTGCTCTGCGTACCAGTTGCGGGAGTTGGTGCTCGAAGAGGCTGAAATTTAACGAAGGCGTTTTTTGCTGCCTGTGCATCATCATCAATCGTATTTATTGAACGCTTACTATGTGCAGAGCACTGTACTAAGAGCTTGGGAAGTGCAAATTGGCAACATCTGGAAAGTTCGTCGAAAAGCAGATAGAGGGAAAAATAACTTTGCAACATAAAGGAGGAGGCTAGAATAACAAAGGCCGAGAGCTGGTTGGCGTCGGCAGTCTGTGAACACACGTGAAGTGTCCGTTCCGAAGGAAGCGTGAGCCCTTTCTGTCCACGGCGCCGATTACTTTTTAGTGGGAAAAGTTATTCCGTTTTAAACGTCATCTTAACCTTCCACCGAGTGGAAAACGCGGTCCGTCATCAAGTTCTGCGGGAGCATTTATGCGCACGCTAATTAGCGGAGAAGCGGGGTTCACTGGGGATGGATTGGGATTTTGCAGCTTCTTTCCCCCACTGTTTTCAAACTGAAGGCCAGTGGGATTGGGTTTACAACTGGCAACTCGTAGTAGACGGACTTCTTCCTTTTCCGTTGCCGGAGATGGTCTCAAGGAACCTGAATTATCCCTGGAAGGCTTTGCAGAGCACAGATTTGGGGCAGAGCGCATTGAGTTGTGTGGGAGATCCCAAAGGAAATGTGATGCTGTCCTTCCTTTTCCGTTTCCAGAGATGGGCTCGAGGAACCCGAATTATTCCTGGAGGGCTTTGCAGGACATTGGAGAAGATCTCCTTTGGAGATCCCAAAGGAAATGTGAAAAGCTCAGCGTTCCTCTCCGATCCAGCCTTGGTGGCTGAGGGAAAATGTGAGAGGGATCAGGGAAGAGATACAAAGCCAAAAAATCAAAGACTCTGGAATGACTCCAACCTTAATTTGAACACAGTCTCTCTTGGCTCAGGCATTGCTGGGTTTGGGGGTCTTGGAGAGAGGATTTATCCGTTGGTGTATGACCAGACAGAGCCTTGTAATTTTTCCATATTTGCCCCTGAAGTTTGGTCACTGTGGCGGTGTTTAGGTTTTTTTTAAATCTTTTCTTTGTATCGTTCGGAGTTCTGCGAACCGCTGTTATTTATCATCAGCCGCAGTTCAGATGAGGGCCGTCCAAAGCCAACGCGATTTTAAGTCACTGCAATAGTGTCCCCGTTGGTTGAATGTCTTCTTTTCGTTAATAAATCCCGATGGGACAAGGGCAGTGACCTACTGCACACAGTAAGTGCTCAATAAATGCGATTGATTGATTGATTGGGGATAAGATTGATGTGGGACAGGGACTGCGTCCAACCTGATTATATATATCAGGCAAAAACTCCTCACCCTGGGCTTCAAGGCTGTCCATCCCCTCACCCCCTCCTACCTCACCTCCCTTCTGTCCTTCTCCATCCCAGCCCGCACCCTCCGCTCCTCTGCCGCCGCTAATCTCCTCACCGGGCCTCGTTCTCACCCGTCCCGCCATCGACCCCTGGCCCACATCCTCCCCCTGGCCCGGAATGCCCCCAATTCCTCCGCACATCCGCCAAGCTCGCTCTCTTCCTCCCTTCAAGGCCCTACTGAGCGCTCACCTCCTCCAGGAGGCCTTCCCACACTCAGCCCCCTCCTTCCTCTCCCCCTCGTCCCCCTCTCCATCCCCCCCGCCTTACCTCCTTCCCCTCCCCACAGCACCTGCATATATGTATAGATGTTTGTACGGATTTATTGCTCAGAGAAGCAGCGTGGCTCAGTGGAAAGAGCCCGGGCTTTGGAGTCAGAGGTCATGGGTTCAAATCCCGGCTCCTCCACTCGTCAGCTGTGTGACTTTGGGCAAGTCGCTTCACTTCTCTGGGCCTCAGTTCCCTCATCCGTAAAATGGGGGTGAAGACTGTGAGCCCCACGTGGGACAACCTGATCACCTTGTAAGTTCCTCAGCTGTAAAATGGGGATGAAGACTGTGAGCCCCCCGTGGGACAACCTGATCACCTTGTAGTCTCCCCAGCACTTAGAACAGTGCTCTGCACATAGTAAACGCTTAATAAATGCCATTATTATTATTACTCTATTTATTTGATTTGTACATATGTATTCTATTTATTTTATTTCGTTAACATGTTTTGTTTTGTTCTCTAAGCGCTTAGTACAGTGCTCTGCACACAGTAAGCGCTCAGTAAATATGATTGATTGATTCTCTGTCTCCCCCTTCTAGACTGTGAGCCCACTGTTGGGTAGGGACCGTCTCTATATGTTGCCTACTTGGACTTCCCAAGCGCTTAGTACGGTGCTCTGCACACAGTAAGCGCTCAGTAAATACGATTGAATGAATGAATGATTCACTTGTATCTTCCCTAATGCTTGCAACGGTGCTTGGCACATAGTAAGTGCTTAACGAGTACCATTATTATTATTAGAATTATTACTAGGGAATTATTAGAGAGTATTATTACTAGAGAATAATTACTAATATTAGAGAAGCAGCATGGCTCAGTGGAAAGAGCACGGGCTTTGGAGTCAGAGGTCATGGGTTCAAATCCGGGGTCCGCCAATTGTCAGCTGTGTGACTTTGGGCAAGTCACTTCTCTGTACCTCAGTTCCCTCATCTATAAAATGGGGATGAAGACTGTGAGCCCCCCGGGGGACAACCTGATCACCTTGTAACCTCCCCAGTGCTTAGAACAGTGCTTTGCACATAGTAAGCGCTTAATAAATGCCATCATTATTATTATTATTATTATTATTACTATTGCTATCATTATTAAACATCCCTTCATTCAAGGAAGCTTTGCTCTGATTGGAAACGAACGCTCTTAAAAGTTGAAAGCGTGACATCTCTGCACGGTGCCGACTTGTACTTCCCAAGCGCCTAGTACAGTGCCCTGCACACAGTAAGCACTCAATAAATACGATTGAATGAATGAACTTTGAGCAGTTTCATAAAGCAACCCTGCCACTGTATCGGTCTAATTCAAGGATTCTTTCTTCTGAAATACCCGAGTAAAGCGCTTTTTTGTAAAAGGGATCCATCCAACTCTCCTGTAATTAACAAACGAAGCATCCTGCTAATTAGCCGGAAGGCAGAAGTGCCACACAAACCCACACACGCTCACGCACGCAGTCGCATTCATACACACACATGTGCAGGATGTAAATTAATCCCTATAAGGATGATTATTTTAGAGGCCGCACCTCTGTCGCGTGTGCAGATCCGGCGAATTTTGAATTGTGTACTAAATAGGGATTAAAATGACCGGCAGCCGCGCGCCCTGCGTTTGCCTTCCGTCAGTTTATTTTCCCACGTCTCCCCAAAATTTCCCAAAAGCGGGAAAAGAACATTCATCCCAAACTACCCCAGGCAAGTCTTGATCCCAGAAGCCGCAGTTGACGGTGGATCGGGAAGCGGGAGCCCCCCGCTCCCAAGATTTGCCCCCCGCAGAGGCCAATCTGATCAATCAAGTTTGGGGGGGGGGGGGGGGAATTCCTTATAATAATGATAGCATTTATTAAGCGCTTACGATGTGCAAAGCACTGTTCTAAGCGCCGGGGAGGTTAACAAGGTGATCAGGTTGTCCCACGGGGGGCTCACAGTCTTCATCCCCATTTTGCAGATGAGGTAACTGAGGCCCAGAGAAGTTAAGTGACCTGCCCAAAGTCACACAGCTGACAACTGACAGAGCTGGGATTTGAACCCATGACCTGCTCTCCTTGCGGGAGAGACTTGAGGCTTCCTTTTTCCTGGACGGCTACAGTAACTGTACCCTTGGCAGCCCGACTTGGCGGAAAGAGCCCGGGTTTAGGAGTCAGAGGAGGTGGGTTCGAATCCCGGCTCCGCCCCTTGTCGCCTGTGTGACTTTGAGCAAATCACTTAGCTTCTCTGTGCCTCAGTTCCCTCATCTGTAAAATGGGGATTAAGAATGTGAGCCCCAAATGGGACAACCTGATGACCTCGCATCGACCCCCGCGCTTAGAACAGTGCTTGGCACGTAGTAAGCGCTTAACAAATCCCCTCCCTTCCCCACAACACCTGTATATATGTATATATGTTTGTACATATTTTTTTTACTCTGTGTATTTATTTATTTAATTTATTTGTACATATCTATTCTATTTATTTTATTTTGTTAGTAGGTTTGGTTTTGTTCTCTGTCTCCCCCTTTTAGACTGTGAGCCCACTGTTGGGTAGGGACTGTCTTTATATGTTGCCAATTTGTACTTCCCAAGCACTTAGTACAGTGCTCTGCACATAGTAAGCGCTCAATAAATACGATTGATGATGATGATGATGATGATGGTGATTTCGTCAGCGAGAACCTTTGTGCGCCCAAAAGTGTAAATGCTGCGCCTTTAGCAATCTATCGGTCAATTAATGGGGTTTCTCAAGGGCTTCTGGTGTGCAGAGTGTGTATATATGTATATATGTTTGTACATATTTATTACTCTATTTATCTTGTACATATCTATTCTATTTATTTTATTTTGTTAGTATGTTTGGTTTGGTTCTCTGTCTCCCCCTTCTAGACTGTGAGCCCGCTGTTGGGTAGGGACCGCCTCTATGTGTTGTCCCAAGCGCTTAGTACAGTGCTCTGCACACAGTAAGCGCTCAATAAATACGATTGATTGATTGATTGATTGCAGAGCAAGGTAGTGGGAGCTCGGGAAAAGGCGAATCAATATTGCTGGTGGACGCGATCCCTGCCCACAAGGAGCTTACAGTCTACGGGGGGGGAGAGACAAGACGTTAAAATCAGTTTCCCCCCGGCAGCCTGGTGGTGAGGAAGCCGTGCGGAACGAGGGAAAACCAGCCCGTTCCCCACGTCTTTTCGATTCCGGTTCTCTCCGATTGATTCCGATTTTCGGGGTATCTTCTTTTATTTTTAGATGAATCTGCGTTCTGTATTTACTGTAGAACAACAAAGGATTTTACAGCGTTATTATGAACATGGAATGACAAATCAGAGTAAAAATTGCTTTCAGCTCATATTACAGTGTGCCCAGGAAACTCAGCTGGACTTCAGTGTAGTCAGGGTAAGTACGGAGGCCACGCCAAGCGGGGGTACCCATCTTTTGGACCAGTAAATATTTCCGTCGCCTGAAACTGGAGCGGGGTGAAGTTCCCAAGAAGATAAACCGTCTCTTTTCCCTGGTTCCAATAACCCGGGCTGGGTTTGATGAGCGTTAGTGCTTTACGTAGTTAAATAATAATAATAATTGCGGTATTTAAGTGCTTACTATGTTCTAAGCGCTGGGGAGGTTACAAAGTGATCAGCTTGTCCCACGGGGGGCTCACAGTCTTCATCCCCATTTGACAGATGAGGGAACCGAGGCCCAGTTTGCGCATGTCGCTCCGTCAGCGCTCTGATATTGTCAAAGTGCCAGGAGTCGTCTCCGTCTCTCGGGAACAAAAGGATTCCCGTAATAAGCAAGACCTTCCGGAGAGTTATTTCTGATTCCCGGCTGCCTTTAGATCTTCCATCGGCTTTGAAATTCACAGGAATCTCCGGTTTTTCCAAAAAAGATTCCACGACGTTTTTAGGGCGCTCGTATTTTCCAAAGCACTCTGGCACCTGTCATCTCGTTTTCCTGCTCCTCTCCCCGCAGCCAGACTCCCCCACATCCACCGCCCCGGTCCCGGAGGAGTAGGGAGGGGCAAGTGGAGAAGCAGCGTGGCTCAGTGGAAAGAGCCCGGGCTTTGGAGTCAGAGGTCGTGGGTTCGAATCCCGGCTCCGCCACTTGTCAGCTGGGTGACTTTGGGCTAGTCGCTTCACTTCTCTGTGCCTCAGTTATCTCGTCTATAAAATGGGGATTGAGACTGTGAGCCCCCCGTGGGACAGCCTGATCACCTTGTAACCTCCCCAGCGCTTAGAACAGTGCCTTGCACGTAGTAAGCGCTTAATAAATGCCATCATTATTAAGACCAGAACCTGCATTTTCCAGGGACCCAGAGGGATTTGACTTGCCCGAGGAGCCTTCGCCAGTCGGGGCCAGATGCCAGGCCAGAATCCGATCTCTTCTCTTAATAATAATAATAATAATAATAATAATAATAATAATAATAGCAGCATGGCTCAGTGGAAAGAGCCCGGGCTTTGGAGTCACAGGTCATGGGTTCACATCCCGACTCCACCAAGTGTCAGCTGTGTGACTTTGGGCAAGTCACTTCACTTCTCTGGGCCTCGGTTACCTCACCTGTAAAATGGGGATGAAGACTGTGAGCCCCCCGTGGGACAACCTGATCACCTTGTAACCTCCCCAGCGCTTAGAACAGTGCTTTGCACATAGTAAGCGCTTAATAAATGCCATTATTATTATTATTACTTAACTTCTCTGTGCCTCAGTTCCCTCACTTGTAAAATGGGGATGAAGACTGTGAGCCCCCCGTGGGACAACCCGCCTTGTAACCTCCCCAGCGCTTAGAACAGTGCTTTGCACATAGTAAGCACTTAATAAATGCCGTCATAAATAAATAAACAAAGGCCATCATTATTATTATTATTATTATCATGAGGTAACAGGCACAGAGCAGTAAAATGACTTGCCCAAAGCCACACAGCAGACGAGTGGTGGAGCCGGGATTAGAACTCATGACCTCCTGACATCCCGGGCCTGTGCTTTGACCACTCCACCATTAGTAGTCCAGTGCTGTGCACACAGTAAGCGCTCAATAAATACGATTGATTGATTGATTGGGTCCCATCAGGGGTTTCCAGGTTTTTTTTTTAGCAGTTTTGTGTTGCGGCCTGCTGTCCAGCGCTTAGAACAGTGCTTTGCACATAGTAAGCACTTAATAAATGCCATTATCATCATCATATTTGAACGTGATAAAGACGTCTCCATATTTCCAGCGCAGTCCTGATCGTAATCTTCCTCTAATAAATGATTTTGTGCCTGTAGGAACTGCGTGTAGTCGTAGTCCAGAAACTTGTAATTGTGCTGTGAGGTAAAACGCTTACTATCATCATCATCATCAATCGTATTTATTGAGCGCTTACTATGTGCAGAGCACTGTACTAAGCGCTTGGGAAGTACAAGATGGCAACACATAGAGACGGTCTCTACCCAACAGTGGGCTCACAGTCTAAAAGGGGGAGACAGAGAACAAAACCAAACATACTAACAAAGTAAAATAAATGTGCTAAGCGCTGGAGTAGATACAAGCTAATCAGGTTGGACACAGCCCCGGTCTCGCATAGGGGTCAATCAATCAATCAATCGTATTTATTGAGCGCATACTATGTGCAGAGCACTGTACTAAGCGCTTGGGAAGTACAAATTGGCAACACATAGAGACGGTCCCTACCCAACAGTGGGCTCACAGTCTAAAAGGGGGAGACAGAGAACAGAACCAAACATACCAACAAAATAAAATAAATAGGATAGAAATGTACAAGTAAAATAAATAAATAAATAAATAAATAAATAAATAGAGTAATAAATATGTACAACCATATATACATATATACAGGTCACCGTCTTCGCCCCCATTTATCAGCCGAGGTGACTGAGGCACAGAGAATAATAATAATGATGGCACTTGTTAAGCGCTTACTACGTGCAAAGCACTGTTCTAAGCGCCGGGGAGGATACAAGGTGATCAGGTGGTCCCACGGGGGGGGCTCACGGTCTTCATCCCCATTTTACAGATGAGGGAACTGAGGCACAGAGAAGTGAAGTGACTTGCCCAGGGTCGCACGGCTGGCAATTGGCAGAGTGTTTAGTAGGATTCTTTTAGACTGTGAGCCCACTGTTGGGTAGGGACCGTCTCTATATGTTGCCAACTTGTCCTTCCCAAGCGCTTAGTACAGTGCTCTGCACACAGTAAGCGCTCAATAAATACGATTGATGACGATTGATGATGAGGGCAAAACCATGTTTTTCATAACATGAAGCATAAAGTGTAAAGTTTATAAAGCCCCTTCCTTCCTCTCCCCCTCGTCCCCCCTCCATCCCCCCATCTTACCTCCTTCCCTTCCCCACAGCACCTGTATATATGTATATATGGTTGTACAGATTTATTACTCTATTTATTTATTTTACTTGTACATATCTATCCTATTTAATTTATTTTGTTAGTATGTTTGGTCTTGTTCTCTGTCTCCCCCTTTTAGACTGTGAGCCCACTGTTGGGTAGGGACTGTCTCTAGATGTTGCCAATTTGTACTTCCCAAGCGCTTAGTACAGTGCTCTGCACATAGTAAGCGCTCAATAAATACGATTGATGATGATGATGATAAAGTACAAAACACTTGACATTTAAGTATTCCTCTTGATTTAACAGATGACCTGCCTGTTTAACTAATAAAATAATCAGAAAAGTCAAAGAGGGTTACAAATCATAATAACGGGTCAGAGCTATAACGGTCCAAGATATCACTGAGTAAGCGAAAGTGATGAGGTGATGGTGTGTGTGTAAATTAAATTCATCCATTCATTCAATCGTATTTATTGAGCGCTTACTGGGTGCAGAGCACTGTACTGAGCGCTTGGGAAGTATAAGTCGGCAACATAGAGAGATGGTCCCTACCCAGTAACGGTTTGGCTACTGTGCCTCCAAATTATGCTACTAATAATAAGACCCTAGTCATGGGAGCCATTAGTAAGGGCAAGCGCTTAGTACAGTGCTCTGCACCCAGTAAGCGCTCAATCAATCAATCAATCAATCGTATTTATTGAGCGCTTACTGTGTGCAGAGCACTGTACTAAGCGCTTGGGAAGTCCAAGTTGGCAACATATAGAGACAGTCCCTACCCAACAGTGGGCTCACAGTCTAAAAGGGGGAGACAGAGAACAAAACCAAACATACTAACAAAATAAAATAAATAGAATAGATATGTACAAGTAAAATAAATGAATAAATAAATAAACAGAGTAATACAATAAATACGCTTGAATGAATGAGCATCAGCAACTATTAAATGAAGCCTAAAGTGTAAAGTACAAAACACTTGGCATTGAAGAATTCCTTTTGAATTCATTCATTCATTCAATCATATTTATTGAGCGCTTACTGTGTGCAGAGCACTGGACTAAGCGCTTGGGAAGCACAAGTTAATAATAAGACCCTAGTCATGGGAGCCATTAATACACTGCAAGCGCTTAGTATAGTGTTCTGCACACGGTAAGCGCTCAATAAATACGCTTGAATGAATGAGCATCGGCAGCTGTTAAATGAAGCATAAAGTGTAAAGTACAAAACACTTGGCATTGAAGAATTCCTTTTGATTTCATTCATTCATTCATTCAATCATATTTATTGAGCGCTTACTCTGTGCAGAGCACTGGACTAAGCGCTTGGGAAGCACAAGTTAATAATAAGACCCTAATCATGGGAGCCATTAATACACTGCAAGCGCTTAGTATAGTGTTCTGCACACGGTAAGCGCTCAATAAATACGCTTGAATGAATGAGCATCGGCAGCTGTTAAATGAAGCATAAAGTGTAAAGTACAAAACACTTGGCATTGAAGTATTCCTTTTGATTTCATTCATTCATTCAATCATTTATTGCGCGCTTACTGTGTGCAGAGCACTGGACTAAGCGCTTGGGAAGTATAAGTTAATAATAAGACCCTAGTCATGGGAGCCATTAATAATAATAATAATAATAATGGCATTTGTTAAGCGCTTACTATGTGCCAAGCACTGTTCTAAGCGCTGGGGGGGATACAAGGTGATCAAGTTGTCCCACGTGGGGCTCACAGTCTTCATCCCCATTTTACAGATGAGGTAACTGAGGCTCAGAGAAGTTAAGTGACTTGCCCAAGGTCACACAGCAGACATGTGGCGGAGCTAGGATTCGAACCCATGACCTCTGACTCCAAAGCCCGTGCTCTTTCCACTGAGCCACGCTGCTTCTCTGCAAGCACTTAGTACAGTGCTGTGCACACAGTAGGCGCTCAATAAATACGCTTGAATGAATGAGCACTAGCAACTGTTAAATGAAGCGTAAAGTGTAAAGTAAGAGAAGTAAAGTAAAGAGAAGTGAAGTGACCGGTCCAAGGTCACACAGCCAACAAGGGGCCGAGGCAGGATTAGAACCCAGGTCCTACCGATGACGCTTGCTTCTGGATCCTGTACATTTTGGTAAAAGAGGAAACCACCAGCAAGTGTTGGAAAGCAAACACTTTAAACGCAGCCGTTACGACTGTAGATGAAAATAGCCTTTGTGTAGTTTTCCACGGAAGTTATTCCTTTGATTTTTATATCCCAGCAGCGGGAGGTAGGAAGAAGGAAGTGGCGCTTCCTTAACGTGCCCCGATGAGACCCAAAGTCGAATCGTGTTGTTTGCGGCAGGATGTGGGGAAAAGGCAAAGCGTTAGGAAAAAGCAGAGGAAAAATGCGAGGAGAGTCAGTGGGTTGAGTGCAGAGAGGTGGCTCAGGCCTGCTTTCTTACTGTTTTTCAGGAACAGTAATAATAATAATAATAATAATGGCATCTGTTAAGCGCTTACTATGTGCCAAGCACTGTTCTAAGCGCTGGGGGGGATACAAAGTAATGGGGTTGTCCCCCATGGGGCTCCCAGTCTTCATCCCCGTTTTACAGATGAGGGAACTGAGGCCCAGGGAATAATAATAATAACAATAATAATAATAATAATAATAATAATAATAATAGCAGCATCTGTTAAGCGCCTACTATGTGCCAAGCACTGTTCTAAGTGTTGGGGGGGATACGGGGTAATGGGGTTGTCCCCCATGGGGCTCCCAGTCTTCATCCCCGGTTTACAGATGAGGGAACTGAGGCCCAGGGAATAATAATAATTATGATGGCATCTGTTAAGCGCTTACTGTGTGCCAAGCACTGTTCTAAGCGCTGGGGGGGATACAGGGTATTGGGGTTGTCCCCCATAGGGCTCCCAGTCTTCATCCCCGGTTTACAGATGAGGGAACTGAGGCCAGGGAATAATAATAATAATAATAATAATGGCATCTGTTAAGCGCTTACTATGTGCCAAGCACTGCTGTAAGTGCTGGGGGGGGTGCAGGGTAATGGGGTTGTCCCCGTTTTGCAGATGAGGGAACTGAGGCCCAGGGAATAATAATAATAATGGCATCTATTAAGCTCTTACTATGTGCCAAGCACTGTTCTAAGCGCTGGAGGGGTTACAGGGTAATGGGGTTGTCCCCCATGGGGCTCCCAGTCTTCATCCCCGTTTTACAGATGAGGGAACTGAGGCCCAGGGAATAATAATAATAATAATAATAGTAATAATAATAATAATAATGGCATCTGTTAAGCGCTTACTATGTGCCAAGCACTGTTCTAAGCGCTGGGGGGGATACAGGGTAATGGGGTTGTCCCCCATGGGGCTCCCAGTCTTCATCCCCGGTTTACAGATGAGGGAACTGAGGCCCAGGGAATAATAATAATAGTAATAATAACAATAATAATGGCATCTGTTAAGCGCTTACTGTGTGCCAAGCACTGTTCTGGGATACAAGGTAATGGGGTTCAAGCCTTTCAAAGCCCTACTGAGAGCTCACCTCCTCCAAAAGGCCTTCCCAGACTGAGCCCCCTCCTTCCTCTCCCCATCCCCTGCCTTACCTCCTTCCCTTCCCCACACCCCCTGTATATATGTATAGACGTTTGTACAGATTTATTACTTTATTTATTTATTTTACTTGTGCATATTTATTCTATTTATTTTATTTTGTTAATATGTTCTGTTCTCTGTCTCCCCCTTCTAGACTGTGAGCCCGCTGTTGGGTAGGGACCGTCTCTAGATGTTGCCGATGTTCCCAAGCGCCCAGTACAGTGCTCTGCACACAGTAAGCGCTCAATAAATACAATCGAATGAATGCATGAATGAATGAAAGGAACAGTCAGGCCCTTAGGAGGAAATGGCCTGGCCAAGGCCCACGCAGGCTAACACGAAGGCGGAAGCGATTTTGTACAGATTTATTACTCTATTTATTTACTTATTTATTTTCCTTGTACATATCTATTCCATTTATTTTATTTTGTTAGTATGTTTGGTTTTGTTCTCTGTCTCCCCCTTTTAGACTGTGAGCCCACTGTTGGGTAGGGACCGTCTCTAGATGTTGCCAACTTGGACTTCCCAAGCGCTTAGTACAGTGCTCTGCACACAGTAAGCGCTCAATAAATACGATTGATGATGGATGATTTCTGTTGGCTAAGGAAGAGTCCCCCTTTGCGGCCCCCTTCAGCGTCGCCCTTGCCCTTGGATTCGCACCCTTTACTCACCCCGCCCTCGGCCCCGCAGCACTTACTCCCGGGTCCGTGATTTATTCATCATCATCATCATCATCCATCGTATTTATTGAGCGCTTACTATGCGCAGAGCACTGGACTAAGCGCTTGGGAAGTACAAATTGGCAACATCTAGAGACAGTCCCTACCCAACAGGGGGCTCACAGTCTAAAAGGGGGAGACGGAGAACAAAACCAAACATACTAACAAAATAAAAAAATAGATATGTACAAGTAAAATAAATAAATAGGGTAATAAATCTGTACAAGCATATATACATATATACAGGTGCTGTGGGGAAGGGAAGGAGGTAAGATGGGGGGATGGAGAGGGGGATGAGGGGATAATAATAATAATGATGGCATTTATTAAGTGCTTACTATGTGCAAAGCACTGTTCTAAGTGCTGGGGAGGTTCCAAGGTGATCAGGTTGTACCACGGGGGGGGGCTCACAGTCTTAGTCCCCATTTTACAGATGAGGGAACTGAGGCTCAGAGAAGTGAAGTGACTTGCCCGAGGTCACACAGCAGACATGGGGCGGAGCCGGGATTCGAACCCATGACCTCGGACTCCAAAGCCCGGGCTCTTCCCACTGAGCCACGCTGCTCTCCATTCATTTATATTAACGTCTGTCTTCCCCTCTAGTCTGTAAGAATAATAACGGTGGTATTGGTTAAGCGCTGACTACGTGCCAAGCGCTGTACTAAGCGCTGGTAAGCTTCTCGCGGGCAGGGAATGTGTCTATCACCTGTTCTGTTGCACTCTCCAATCGCCTAATACGGTGCTCTGTATGGAGAAAGCACTCGGTGAATACAAGTGACTGATGGATCAGGATGAGCTTGTTGGGAACAGGGAATGGGCCCGTTTATCCTAATAATATCCTCTACAAGCTCTTAATAGAATAGAAGCAGCGTGGCTCAGTGGAAATCAATCAATCAATCAGTCAATCAATCGTATTTATTGAGCGCTTACTGTGTGCAGAGCACTGTACTACGCGCTTGGGAAGTACAAGTTGGCAACATATAGAGACAGTCCCTACCCAACTGTGGGCTCACAGTCTAAAAGACTCTAATATGTTCTTATAATGTTCTTATATGGTCGTATGTTCTTCTGATAATGATGGCAGGTCGTCATCAATCGTATTTATTGAGCGCTTACTGTGTGCAGAGCACTGGACTAAGCGCTTGGGAAGTACAAGTTGACAACATATAGAGACAGTCCCTACCCAACAGTGGGCTCACAGTCTAAAAGACTCTAATATGTTCTTATAATGTTCTTATATGGTCGTATGTTCTTCTGATAATGATGGCAGGTCATCATCAATCGTATTTATTGAGCGCTTACTATGTGCAGAGCACTGGACTAAGCGCTTGGGAAGTACAAGTTGGCAACATATAGAGACAGTCCCTACCCAACAGTGGGCTCATAGTCTAAAAGACTCTAATATGTTCTTATAATGTTCTTATATGTTCGTATGTTCTTCTGATAAAGATGGCAGGTCATCATCAATCGTATTTATTGAGCGCTTACTGTGTGCAGAGCACTGTACTAAGCGCTTAGCACTGTACTAATACAGTGGCAGGTCTTCTAATAATGATGGCGATCTTCTAATAATAATAATAATAATAATAATGGCATTTATTAAGCGCTTACTATGTGCAGAGCACCATTCAAAGCGCAGGGGAATTTACAAGGTGATCAGGTTGTCCCACGGGGCGCCCACAGTCTTCATCCCCATTTTACAGATGAGGTAACTGAGGCACAGAGAAGAGAAGTGACTTGCCCAAAGTCACACAGCTGACGAGTGGCGGAGCCGGGATTTGAACCCATGACCTCTGACTCCAAAGCCCGGGCTTTTTCCACTGAGCCACGCTGCTTCTCTAGAGCTACTGTACTCTCCCAGGTGCTCGGTACAGTTCTCTGCATTCATTTGTTCATTCAATTTTATCTATTAAGCGCTTACCATGTGCCGAGCACTGTACTAAGCGCTTGGCAAAGTACAGTACAACAATAAATAGTGATATTCCCTGCCACGATGGACTTACATCCTAGAGAGGGGGTGACAGACATTAAGACAAATAAAAATAAAATTGCAGATATATACATAATCAATCAATTGTATTTATTGAGCGCTTACTGTGTGCAGAGCACTGGACTAAGCGCTTGGGAAGTACAAGTTGGCAACATCTAGAGACGGTCCCTACCCAACGGCGGGCTCACGTGGAAAGAGCCCGGGCTTTGGACTCAGGGGTCATGGGTTCGAATCCCGGCTCCGCCACCCGTCTGCTGTGTGACCTCGGCCAAGTCACTTCACTTCTCTGAGCCTCAGTTACCTCATCTGTAAAAGGAGGATTAAGACCGTGAGCCCCACTGTGGGGCGACCCGATTGCCTTGTATCCCCCCCAGCGCTTAGAACAGTGCTTTGCACATAGTAAGCGCTTAACAAATGCCATCATTATTATTATTATTATTATTATTAATACAGTGCAATGTACACAGTAAGTGCTGAATAAATGTGGTTGAGTGAATGAATGGGAAAAAACTGGGATAGGACACTGAGGGAGGTGGAATTCTTTCTGGGAAAATAAGGCGTTATCTGTCCTTCACCTTTCTGCGGGCGGGGAGCTGGACTAGACCATCCATATCCATTATCCATATCTATTCTATTTATTTTATTTTGTTAATATGTTTTGTTTTGTTCTCCGTCTCCCCCTTCTAGACTGTGAGCCCGCTGTTGGGGAGGGACCGTCTCGAAATAATAATAAGAATAATAATAATAATGGCATTTGTTAAGCGCTTACTATGTGCAGAGCACTGTTCTAAGCGCTGGGGGGGTTACAAGGTGATCAAGTTGTCCCATGTGGGGCTCACAGTCTTAACCCCCATTTTACAGATGAGGTAACGGAGACTCAGAGAAGTTAAGTGACTTGCCCAAGGTCACACAGCAGACACGTGGGGGAGTCGGGATTCGAACCCATGACCTCTGACTCCATAGCCCACGCTCTTTCCACTGAGCCACGCTTGGACTTCCCAAGCGCTTAGCCCGGTGATCTGCACACAGTAAGCGCTCAATAAATACGATTGATTGATTGATTGATTGATTATCCGGGGTGTCTGTCATCCCGAAAATCCGTCCTTCCCAAATCCTTCTTTCCTTTCAGGGGTAGGGTGAAGGCTGGGGTGGGCCATCCCTGTATATATGTATATATGTTTGTACGTATTTATTACTCTATTTATTTTACTTGTACATATCTATTCCATTTATTTTATTTTGTTAGTATGTTTGGTTTTGTTCTCTGTCTCCCCCTTTTAGACTGTGAGCCTACTGTTGGGTAGGGACTGTCTCTAGATGTTGCCAATTTGTACTTCCCAAGCACTTAGTACAGTGCTCTGCACATAGTGAGCGCTCAATAAATACGATTGATGATGATGATGATGATGATGCTCCCGTGTTTTAATAGGTGCATGTCCCAGCCCGGGAAGGCCCGGTCATTTTACCCGGATATTTGGAGGTTTGCTTAGCTTTATGGAACGTCTGACCTTGGAAAACGGGGGGAGCAGTGTGGGAAAACGCCGGGGGTCACCGGCCCCCGTGAGAGGGAGGATGGGTGGAGACAGGTTTGGGTGGCGCTTAGTTGATGATGATGATGATAATAATAATAATGATAATGGCATTTATTAAGCGCTTACTATGTGCAAAGCACTGTTCTAAGCGCTGGAGAGGTTACAAGGTGATCAGGTTGTCCCTCGTGGGGCTCACAGATGTAATCCCCATTTTCCAGATGAGGTCACTGAGGCCCAGAGAAGCGAAGTGACTTGCCCAAAGTCACACAGCTGACAATTGGCGGAGCTGGGAGTTGAACCCATGACCTCTGACTCCCAAGCCCGGGCTCTTTCCTACTGAGCCATGCTGCTTCTCTATGTGATGATGAAATAATGATAGTATTTGTTAAGCTCTTACTTTGTGCGAAGCACTGTTCTAATCGCCGGGGGGATACAAGGTGATCGGGTTGTCCCACGTGGGGCTCACAGTCTTCATCCCCATTTTACAGATGAGGGAACTGAGGCTCAGAGAAGTGAAGTGACTTGCCTGAAATCGCACGGCTGATAAGCAGTGAAGCCAGGATTAGAACTCATAATAATAATAATAGTAATAATGATGGCATTTGTTAAGCGCTTACTATGTGCAAAGCACTGTTCTAAGCTCCGGGAGGAAACAAGGTGATCAGGTTGTCCCACGCGGGGCTCACAGTCTTAATCCCCATTCTACAGATGAGGGAACTGAGGCTCAGAGAAGTGAAGTGACTTGCCCGAAGTCACACGGCTGATAAGCGGTAAAGCCAGGATTAGAACTCATAATAATAATAATAATAATGATGGCATTTGCTAAGCGCTTACTATGTGCAAAGCACTGTTCTAAACTCCAGGGGGAAACAAGGTGATCAGGTTGTCCCACGTGGGGCTCACAGTCTTAATCCCCATTTTACAGATGAGGGAACTGAGGCCCAGAGAAGTGAAGTAACTTGCCCAAAGTCACACGGCTGATAAGCGGTGGAGCCAGGATTAGAACTCATAATAATAATAATAATAATAATAATAATAATAATAATAATAATAATAGCATTTGTTAAGCACTTACCATGTGCAAAGCACTGTTCTAATCGCTGGGGGGGATGCAGGGTTGTCAGGTTGTCCCACGTGGGGCTCACAGTCTTAATCCCCATTCTACAGATGAGGTAACTGAGGCACAGAGAAGTGAAGTGACTAGCCCAAAGTCACATGGCTGACAAGTGGCGGAGCCAGGATTAGAACTCATAATAATAATAATAATAATGATGGCATTTGTTAAGCCCTTACCATGTGCAAAGCACTGTTCTAATTGCTGGGGGGGGATACAGGGTTATCAGGTTGTCCCACGTGGGCTGACAGTCTTAATCCCCATTCTACAGATGAGGGAACTGAGGCACAGAGAAGTGAAGTGACTTGCCCAAAGTCACACGGCTGACAAGCAGTGGAGCCAGGATTAGAACTAATAATAATAATAATAATAATAATGGCATTTGTTAAGCGCTTACTATGTGCAAAGCACTGTTCTCTGGGGGGAAACAAGATGATCAGGTTGTCCCACATGGGGCTCACAGTTTTAATCCCCATTTTACAGATGAGGGAACTGAGGCACAGAGAAGTGAAGTGACTTGCCCAGCGTCACACAGCAGACACGTGGTGGAGCCGGGATTCGAACCCATGACCTCCGACTCCAAAGCCCGGCCTCTTTCCACTGAGCCACGCTGGTTGAGTGGGGAGCTCCCGCCCCCATGTCTGGTAGTCTCATCTGCTCATTTTCCACAGATCATCAATCGTATTTATTGAGCGCTTACTATGTGCAGAGCATTGTACTAAGCGCTTGGGAAGTACAAATTGGCAACATATAGAGACAGTCCCTACCCAACAGTGGGCTCACAGATGGGTTGCTTATTCAAGTCCCCCTCGGCTGTTCTGTGCCCTAACGAATGCCATTATTATTATTATTATTATTATTGTTGTTATTATTATTATTATTATTATTATTATTATTATTAATGCAGTGCTATGTACACAGTAAGTGCTGAATAAATAGGGTTGAATGAATGAATGGGAAAAAACTGGGATAGGACACTGGGAGAGGTGGAGTTCTTATTGGGAAAATAAGGCATTATCTGTCCTTCACCTTTCTGCGGGCGGGGAGCTGGACTAGACCATCGTCCATATCCATTATCCATATCTATTCTATTTATTTTATTTTGTTGATATGTTTGGTTTCCTTCTCCGTCTCCCCCTCCTAGACTGTGAGCCCACTGTTGGGGAGGGACCGTCTCTAGATGTTGCCAACTTTGGACTTCCCAAGCGCTTCGTCCAGTGCTCTGCACACAGTAAGCGCTCAATAAATACGATTGATTGATTGATTTTAGCCTTAGGAAACCTCAGCAGGGCAGAGCAGAGGGCGTGCTACCAAAAAAAATAAACCCGCCCGCTTCTGTTTCCTCCCAGATCAAACCACCCCTGACACCGACTCACCCCTTCCCGTTTGTCGCGAAATAGTAATAATAATAATAATGGCATTTATTAAGCGCTTACTACGTGCAACGCACTGTTCTAAGCGCCAGGGAGGTTACAAGGTGATCAGGTTGTCCCACGGGGGGATCACAGTCTTCATCCCCATTTTACAGATGAGGTTACTGAGGCCCAGAGAAGTGAAGTGACTTGCCCAAGGTCACCCAGCCGACAGTTGGCGGAGCCGGGATTTGAACCCGTGACCTCCGACTCCAAAGCCCGGGCTCTTTCCACTGAGCCACGCTGCTTCTCCAAAATGCGACGTCATCTCCAGAGCAGCCGACAGCAAAATTGTGCTGGAATCGGTGCTGTTTGAAGACCGTATTCCCCAGTTCTGTTTCTTAGGATGGGTTGGTTTGCTCTGCACACAGTAAGCGCTCAATAAATACAATTGATTGCAATGCAATTGATTGATTTGGGGAGCGGGTGTTCCTTTTTCTCGGAAGCCTGGCCCCAAACCGTCTCCAGGACGGATTTTGAAAGTAAAGGCTGACTCCGATTAAGCAGTTTTCCCTCCGTAGGGGAGGGCGTGCCCGAGGTCACCCGGCCGACAAGTGGCCGAGCTGGAATTGGAACCCAGATCCTTCTGAATCCCACTCCCGCCCTCTTTCCACAAGGCCGCACCTCTTCGGGGAGGCCCAACAGTAGCCCGAGTTCTTAGCGACAGGCCAAAGGGGCCGAGCATTCTCGCCAACATTTCTTTTGAATCAGTCAATCAATCAGTTGCATTTATTTATTTATTTATTCATTTATTTATTTATTTATTTTGCTTGTACATATCTATTCTATTTATTTTATTTTGTTAGTATGTTTGGTTCTGTTCTCTGTCTCCCCCTTTTAGACTGTGAGCCCACTGTTGGGTAGGGACTGTCTCTATATGTTGCCAATTTGTACTTCCCAAGCGCTTAGTACAGTGCTCTGCACACAGTAAGCGCTCAATAAATGCAATTGATGATGATGATGATGATGATGATGATTTTTTGAGCCCTTATTCATTCATTCATTCGTATTTATTGAGCGCTTCAGTAGCCTGAGTTCTTAGCGACAGGCGAAAGGGGCCAAGCATTCTCGCCAACATTTCTTTTGAATCAGTCAATCAATCAGTTGCATTTTTTGAGCCCTTATTCATTCATTCATTCGTGTTTATTGAGCACTTACTGTGTGCAGAGCACTGTACTAAGCGCTTGTAGCCTGAGTTCTTATCGACAGGCGAAAGGGGCCAAGCATTCTCTCCAACATTTCTTTTGAATCAGTCCATCAATCAGTTGCATTTTTTGAGCCCTTATTCATTCATTCATTCGTATTTATTGAGCGCTTCAGTAGCCTGAGTTCTTAGCGACAGGTGAAAGGGACCAAGCATTCTCGCCAACATTTCTTTTGAATCAGTCAATCAATCAGTTGCATTTTTTGAGCCCTTATTCATTCATTCATTCGTATTTATTGAGCGCTTACTGTGTGCAGAGCACTGGACTAAGCGCTTGTAGCCTGAGTTCTTATGGACAGGCGAAAGGGGCCAAGCATTCTCGCCAACATTTCCTTTGAATCAGTCAATCCATTAGTTGCATTTTTTGAGCCCTAATTCATTCATTCATTCGTATTTATTGAGCGCTTCAGTAGCCTGCGTTCTTATCGACAGGCGAAAGGGGCCAAGCATTCTCACCAACATTTCTTTTAAATCAGTCAATCAATCAGATGCATTTTTTGAGCCCGTATTCATTCATTCATTCGTATTTATTGAGTGCTTCAGTAGCCTGAGTTCTTATCGACAGGCGAAAGGGGCCAAGCATTCTCGCCAGCATTTCTTTTGAATCAGTCCATCAATCAGTTGCATTTTTTGAGCCCTTATTCATTCATTCATTCGTATTTATTGAGCGCTTCAGTAGCCTGAGTTCTTAGCGACAGGCGAAAGGGGCCAAGCATTCTCGCCAACATTTCTTTTGAATCAGTCAATCAATCAGTTGCATTTTTTGAGCCCTTATTCATTCATTCATTCGTGTTTATTGAGCACTTACTGTGTGCAGAGCACTGTACTAAGCGCTTGTAGCCTTAGTTCTTATCGACAGGTGAAAGGGGCCAAGCATTCTCTCCAACATTTCTTTTGAATCAGTCCATCAATCAGTTGCATTTTTGGAGCCCTTATTCATTCATTCATTCGTATTTATTGAGCGCTTCGGTAGCCTGAGTTCTTAGCGACAGGCGAAAGGGGCCAAGCATTCTCGCCAACATTTCTTTTGAATCAGTCCATCAATCAGTTGCATTTTTTGAGCTCTTATTCATTCATTCATTCGTATTTATTGAGCGCTTACTGTATGCAGAGCACTGGACTAAGCGCTTGTAGCCTGAGTTCTTAGCGACAGGCGAAAGGGGCCAAGCATTCTTGCCATTTCTTTTGAATCAGTCAATCAATCAATTGCATTTTTTGAGCCCTTATTCATTCATTCATTCGTATTTATTGAGCACTTCGATAGCCTGAGTTCTTATCAACAGGCGAAAGGGGCCAAGCATTCTCGCCAACATTTCTTTTGAACCAGTCAATCAATCAGTTGCATTTTTTGAGCCCTTATTCATTCATTCATTCGTGTTTATTGAGTGCTTACTGTGTGCAGAGCACTGGACTAAGCGCTTGTAGCCTGAGTTCTTATCGACAGGCAAAAGGGGCCAAGCATTCTCGCCAACATTTCTTTTGAATCAGCCAATCAATCAGATGCATTTTTTGAGCCCTTATTCATTCATTCATTCGTATTTATTGAGCGCTTACTGTGTGCAGAGCACTGTACTAAGCGCTCGGGAAGTACAAGTTGGCAACATATAGAGACGGTCCCTACCCAACAGTGGGCTCACAGTCTAGCGCGCTTACTATGTGCAAAGCATTGTTCTAAGCGCTGGGGGGGGGGGGATGGCGACATATTTATTTATTTTACTTGGACACGTCTATTCTATTTATTTTATTTTGTTAACATGTTTTGTTTTGTTCTCCGGGGGATACAAGGTGATCAGGTTGTCCCACGGGGGGCTCACAGTCATAATCCCCATTTTGCAGTTGAGGTCACGGAACGGGGACCCGAAGCCACCCACTCTTGGGTAGGGACCGTCTCTATATGCTGCCAACTTGGACTTCCCAAGCGCTCAGTACAGTGCTCTGCACACAGTAAGCACTCAATAAATACGATTGATCGATGGATTGATTGATTGCACGCCCTCCGGGCCTTCTTCGGCCCACCTCCCCCCGCCCAGCGTTGGCTGGAGAGCAGATGGGGAGGCCCGGCCGAGCAGAGAGCAGATCCACCCGTTTGCTCTTCGTCTTGTTTGTCCTTTTGTTTCCGCAGACTTGGGTGGGCAACAAAAGGAGGAAAATGAGCAGCAAACCGGCCGAGTCCGGGGCCACCCCGCCCGGGCCGGCGGCCGGCACCCCGCCGACGCCGCCGGACCGGAACGCGGCCCGGCCCCCCGGCCCGCAGCCCCCGTGGACCCCCCCCGGACGGCGACGTCGTGGTGACGGGCATCTACGGGCCGGCCGGCTCTTCGGGAAGGGCCAAGGCGACGGAGATCCACAAGCTCCCCGTCCAGAGGACCCCCGGGAAGGCCGACCCGGAACTTGGAGCCCCCCTCCCCGGGTCCCGGCAGGCGGCCCACGGCAAGGGCGCCTCGCTGCTTCTGGGCGAGAAGGCCATCATCTTGTCGCGGCAGAGCGGCGTGCCAAACGCCGCCAACCCCGGCTACGGCCACCACGCCAAGAAGAGCTACGGGGCCCCCCCGGGGCCCGACGTGGCCCCTCAGAAGCCCGGCGGGGGCGGCCACCGGCCTGGCAAAGCGGAGCCGGCCGGGGGGCCGAGGCCCCCCAAGCCCGAGTACGCCAGCCTCGCCGCCCACGGCCCCTGCGCCGCCCCGAACCTGGAGATCCGGGAGGTGTTCTCGCTGGCCGGGACCGACTGCCCGCCGAGGATCCCGGGGGGGAGCGCGGCCCAGAGGCCCGGCTCCCGGGAAGGGAGCTGCCTGTCCATCGCGATGGAGACGGGCGACGTCGACGACGAGTACGCCCGAGAGGAAGAGCTGGCTTCCATGGGGGCGCAGCTCCAGAGCTACTCGAGGCTCTGCGAGGGCGGCGGCCCGCGCGTCGAGCACCAAAGTCCGCAGCGTCCGCCCGGCCCGGGCCGTGGCACCGGCTGCGCTTCGCTGCTGGGGAACGCCAGAGACTTACCCGACGGTGCCCTGTACCCTCAGCGGGACTTCCATTTGCCCCCCCGGACCTCACTGCACAGCGGACCCGGCACGATGTACAGTGGCTCGCACGCGGCCCGCCCCGGTTTTTCCCCTCACTTCGCCCCGTCCAACCAACTGAGGCTGACGCCAAACCAAAACAACTACCAGGTAATCGGTATAAACCTGGCCGCTCGGCCCGGGTTTCCCAGCTGGTGAACCCCACCAGCTCGGGGGCCGCCTCCGCGTTTCCGCCCATCCCGGGGCGGATCGGCGGGAAACTGCAGCCCATCCTCCTCCCTCCCATTGCCGTCGTCCGTCATCAGGGCCTCGAGGGGGTGGGATGGGACACTGAGTCCGTCCCACTTTTTCGAAGCGGCGTGCCCAACGGCTAAAGCGTCATCCCGGGAGTCAGAAGGGCCTGGGTTCTAATGCCGGCTCCTCCCACTCTGCCGTGTGACCTTGGGCCGGTCATTTAACTTCTCTGTGCCTCGGTTCCCTCATCTGTAAACTGGGGGTTCGGACCGTGAGCCCCGTGCGGGGCATGGGCTGTGACCGACCCGACGATCTAATATCTGCCTCAGCGCTTAGTACGGTGCTTGGCACATAGTAAGCCCTTACCAAGCACCGTTAAAAAAATAAGGAAGGGAAGGCGGGCTGTTTGGTGGAGACAGTACTACGTTGGCCAGCTTGGGAAGCCTGAATAAAACGTATCAGGTGCAGCCAGGTAAAATTAAAGAAGGTGACCCTTGTGACTTTTATCCCGATTCGGCTGGACAAAGTGGAAGTCAAAGCATAAAACAGCGAGTACTGGGTGGGCATAGCTTGAGAAATGCAACAGAGTCAGCAGCAAAAGGGCCCAGCCTCTTGGCAGATTAAAAGCCTGATATTTTTTGTCAGCGAGAGCAGTCCGGGTGTAGAAGAGCTGAGCCAGAGCCTGGAAATCTACCCCCGGCAAGTCGGGGCCTTATTAGAGCACGGTATCCGACTGTGGCCATCGTGCTAGAGAAAGGTGGTGGAAGAAATAGGCTCCGAGGAATTAGAACGGGAGGGATAAAAGGGAGGAAAATTGGTCCTCTGAAGAAAGGCTAAAGGAGTTGGAATCGTTGACCTTGGAGAAGAGAAGGTTAGGCGCTGGCTGACTTAGTAACTGCCTTCACATCTCTGAAGGGTTTCTAGGAGGAAGAAGAGGCGGTCCCGTTGTTAAACAGGAGGGGACGGGCAGAAAATGCAGCGGGACTTGGGTCGGTTAGACAAAAGGCAGAACTTCCTGAAAGCCAGGGGACAAACTCTAGGACCGGCTGCCAAGGGGCTTCGATCGATCCATCGGTGGTATTTGTCGCGCACTTCTGTGGGCAGAGCACTTGGGAGAGGCCAATAGAGCAGAGTCGGTGGACCCGTCCCCTGCCCACGAGGCCTGTGGAGTTGCTGTACATGAGATTGGACACTGCCTCGGGTGGATGATCGTCAGGCACCCGCCTGCCCGGAGATGGGTCTGGAACAGTTGACTTCATGAGGTCCTTCCGGCTCTAGGATTCAGGAATTGGCAGCCTCTATTTCCTGGGCTACTCAGTAACAACCTGGTATTACGGGTGGTTCTGCTTTTTGATCCGTGGACCACGGCTTGGAATTCTAGTGGAAAGCCTCCTCCCTCTCTCTTCTCTCTCCCCCCCAGCCCTTCTCCCTCTCCCTCCCTCTCTCTCTCTCTCTCTCCTCTCTCTCTCTCTCTCTCTCTCTCTCTCTCTCTCTCTCTCTCTCTCCCTCCCTCCCCCTCTCCCCCCGCTTTCCTACAGTTTCTCTCCTACTGTCTCTCTCTCCCTCTCCCTTTATCTCTTTCTCCCCACCGCCTCCCTTCTCTCCCCCTTTCTTCTTCTCTCCCTCTCTCTCACCCTCTCTTTCTCTCCTTCTTTTTCCTTCTCTCCCTCTCTCCTCTCTCCCTTTCCTCCCACTGTCTCCCTTCTCTCTCCTTTTCCACCTCTTTCTTCTTCTCTCCCTCTCTCCTTCTTTCCCTCCCTTTCTCCTTTCCCACTCTTTCTCCTTTTCTTCTCTCCCTCTTTCTCCTTCTCTCCCTCACTCCTTTCCCTCTTTTCCCCCAGTCTCCCTTCTCTCTCCTTTTCCCCCTCTCTTCCCTCCCTCTCTCCTTCCCTCCCTCTCTCTCTCGTTCCCTCCCCCCTCTTTCCTACATTTTCTCTCCTACTGTCTCTTTCCCTCTCCCTTTATCTCTTTCTCCCCCACCACCTCCCTTCTCTCCCCCTCTTTCTTCTTCCCTCCCTCTCTCTTTCTCACCCTCTCTTTCTCTCTCTCGTTCCTTCTCTCCCTCTCTCCTCTCTCCCTTTCCTCCCACTGTCTCCCTTCTCTCTCCTTTTCCACCTCTTTCTTCTTCTCTCCCTCTCTCCTCTCCCTCTTTCTCCTTCTCTTCTTCTCCTCTCCCCCTCTTCTTCTCTCCCTCTCTCTTTCTCACCCTCTCTTTCTCTCCTTTTTTCCTTCTCTCCCTCTATCCTCTCTCCCTCTTTCCTCCCACTGTCGCCCTTCTCTCCTTTTCCACCTCTTTCTTCTTCTCTCCCTCTCTCCTTCTCTCCCTCCCTTTCTCCTCTCCCACTCTTTCTCCTTCTCTTCTTCTCTCCCTCTCTTTCTCCTTCTCTCCCTCACTCCTTTCCCTCTTTTCCCCCAGTCTCCTTTCTCTCTCCTTTTCCCTCTCTCTTCCCCCCCTCTCTCCTGCCCTCCCTTCCTCTCTCCTTCTCTCCCTCCCTTTCTCCTTCTCTCCCTCTCCCTCTTTTTGACCAGTTAAGATCTGAGTCCTAATAAACTTCCCCAAGGACTCGTTCTAGACCACTGAAGAGATGGAATTAAAGGAAGAACATGAAAGGCTATAGCACCAAGTGAGTAGAATGAGGGAATCTGGGTGAAAGTGAGGTGAAGTCTCTACTTTGCTTTTTGAGTTAATTTTTCAGGTACCGTTCCTAGAGGGTCCAGTATCATTTATTTGATCTAAAAATTGTTCGTGAGTGGAGTCAGTTCTAAAAATGAGATGATGTGACACTGGGGCAAAAAGGATAAGTTATGAGAATTAACAGGAAGAAGGGACGGGGGAAGGGCAGGTAGTAAAATGGGAATTCCGGGAAATCTAGCCCGAATGCAGCTTCTCCTGGGAGTAAGAGGCCTATTTTATCTAAGCTCAGGCCAGAGGCCAATCAAGGCTGATAAAAAAAGCCAAACTGGTCTGATGTGAACCCGATTCATTCATTCATTCATTTGTATTTATTGAATGCTTACTGTGTGCAAAGCACTGTACTGAGTGCTTGGGAGAATATAAAAGAACAATAAACGGACGCATTTCGTTCCCGGGGCAATTTTACAGTCTAGCTACGGCCCAGTATTGCCCCAGTCAATCAGTGCTATTTCTTGAGTGCTCACTCTGTGCAGGGCACTGGGAAAATGTGTGACAACAGAGTCGATAAACGGGATCCCTGCCTATAAGGAGCTTCCAGTCTACAGTCCGCCCAACCACCCGGAGGACCGCCCTGCGCATGAGCAGTTTTCCCTTGGGTTTCTGGTGCTACAAAGTCCAGAACCCAAAATTCCCCGGACTTCCACCTCAGGTCCCAAATGTTGAGGGAGAAGTTGCCCCCGTCCCGTTGAGGGATGCCCCGGGCGGGGACAACTCGCCCGCCTCCTTTGGCTCTGTGGTTCCCGGCTGAGATTTCGTGGCCCGACTTGTCCGATAAGAAGCCGGAGGAGGCGAATGTGCAGTGTCCTAAAAAGCGCCCGGTTTCGTCCTTCTCGTGTCCGAGCACTCCCCGGCGAACTGCCGAGTAAACCCGAGTTGCCCGGGAGTTTCACGCCGAGCACACGGAAAGGAACCGGCCGCCGGTTTCGACGCCCACGCACTTTATTCCCCCTTGGCCTCCGTGGCGAATCTCAGTGGGGCTTTAGCTCAAACCCGCCGGCATTTCAGATAACCAGGTGCATTTTCACGAGGCAAAAGTCCGTAGAATAATCCAGTCGCTTTGCATGAAGCGTGTGCTTACCCGCCAAGCAGTTTGGTGTTTTTTTTTTCCATAGCAGGCCTGAAATGTCTGCAAGATCCGCTCGTTATTTGAACGTGCAGATTTGGGTCCGTCCAGTCGGATGACTTGCAGGAGATAATAATAATAATAATAATAATAATGGCATTTATTAAGCGCTGACTATGTGCAAAGCACTGTTCTAAGCGCTGGGGGGGGATACAAAGTGATCAGGTTGTCCCACGCGGGGCTCACAGTCTTAAATCCCCATTTTACAGATGAGGGAACTGAGGCTCGGAGAAGTGAAGTGACTTGCCGGAGGTCACACAGCAGACACGTGGCGGAGCCGGGATTCGAACCCATGACCTCCGACTCCAAAGCCCGTGCTCTTTCCATTGAGCCACGCTGCTTCTCTGATCATGTGAGCCCATTGTTGGGTAGGGACCGTCCCTATATGTTGCCAATTTGTACTTCCCAAGCGGTTAGTACAGTGCTCTGCACATAGTAAGCGCTCAGTAAATACGATTGATTGATTGATTGATTGATAATGGAAGCCTTCCTCGCGGTGGGCATCAGGGTGTTGAAAGTCTTCCCTGGAATTTGGGGCGATCCATAGCGTTTAAATGGCGGCCCTCTAATTGGAGGTATTAGCTTTCACCGGGAAATTGTGACGTGCAGACCGCACCGAACGGAGATCTCCGGGGTTCGGGGGGAAGTTCGAGGGCCGGAGGGAAAAGGACCGACCGGTCCTTGACAAACCCTGACGGGTTGGTTTGGCCGCGGCCCGTGGAAACGGTTGGAAGTAGAGGATAATCGAGGGTTCACCTACTTATCAAGCGACTCCCATCGTTATCCGTGGCGGTGGAGGACAGAGAAATCTCCTTGCTAAGTCAAATCTCCCAGAACTGCTGCCGGTTTTGTGTTTTTTCTCCTCAAGTGGCATGGAAAAGGACGCCGCTTATGGGGGTATTCCATTTTCCTGGCTGCTCATAACTGCCTTTAAGAGGAAAACCCATTGTGGAGCCCCAGTGATGGTGGTTTTTAGCCAAATTCAATCATCACTTTCTGTGTTATTATTATCATTTCCAAACCCTTTATTATATCAAGGGTAACCCTGCAGCAGTTACCAGTTCATTTGGAGAAGCAGCGTGGCTCAGTGGAAAGAGCCCGGGCTTTGGAGTCACAGGTCATGGGTTCAAATCCCGGCTCCACCAATTGTCAGCTGTGTGACTTTGGGCAAGTCACTTAACTTCTCTGGGCCTCAGTTACCTCATCCGTACAATGGGGATGAAGACTGTCAGCCCCCCGTGGGACAACCTGATCGCCTTGTAACCTCCCCAGCGCTTAGAACAGTGCTTTGCACATAGTAAGCGCTTAATAAATGCCATCATTATTATTATTATTATTCATTTGCATTTAGCGGGACCTCATTTAGCTAGCAAACGTGTGGCCGGCAGTGGTGTCCACCTGTCCTGGACCTATTGGCTTGTTGCCAACTTGTACTTCCCAAGCGCTTAGTACAGTGCTCTGCACACTGTAAGCGCTTAATAAATACGATGAATGAATGAATGAATGAATGAATGAATGAATGAATGAATTGGCTTAGAGCTGCAGCAATGCTACTGGAGTTTGGAGGCCGGTGGAGGAAGAGGAAGGGGGAGAGGAGGAGGAGGAGGAAAGAGGGTTCCCAAAGTTTCTTCCCACCACACCCCTTAAGATCCTGGGCAAGCCCGGATGCCCTGGGGTGCCTACGGTGCCAACGGTGGAAATGGGGCAAGGAAGAGGCCGTGCCCCGTAGAGAAGCCGGGGAGAGAAGCCGGGGCCTCGTTCCTCTCGTGAAAATGAACCCACAAGGTCAAACACACGTGCGAAGTAATAATCATCATCATCAGTCGTATTTATTGAGCGCTTACTATGTGCAGAGCACTGTACTAAGCGCTTGGGAAGTACAAATTGGCAACATAAAGAGACAGTCCTTACCCAACAGTGGGCTCACAGTCTAAAAATGATATAGTGTATACAGTCTATACTGTATACAGTCTATAATGGTATAGATATCATACAGTCTATAATGATAATAACGGTGGTATCTGTGAAACACTTTCTATAATGCCAGGCACTGTACTGAGCGCCCGGGTGGTTACAGGTTAATGAAGTGGGACATCACCCCCGTCCCAGTCCCCCTAGGCTGTTTTAGACTGTGAGCCCACTGTTGGGTAGGGACCGTCTCTCTATGTTGCCAATTTGTACTTCCCAAGCGCTTAGTACAGTGCTCTGCACACAGTAAGCACTCAATAAATACGATTGACGATGATGATGATGATGGGCAGGGAGCAGGTCTACAACTCTCTCGTGTGGTGCTCTGCCCAGCTTTTCATTCGGTGCTCTGCACGTTGTAAACCCTCAGTAAATACCGGTGATCGATAGATCGTCCCACACGGGCTCACGGTTTAAGAGGGAGGGAGAGCAGGAATTGCATCCCCCTCTTCCAGATGAGGAAACTGAGGCCCAAAGAAGCGAAATGACTTGCCCAAGGTCACACAGGAGGCAAGTGGCAATTTGCTTCTCCCCACACCAGCGCTTAATACTGGTGCCCGGCACAAAGTAAGCACTTAACAAATGCCGTAGTGATTATCGTTTTAATTATGGTTATTAGGAGAAGGGAGGTTCTTTCCACGAGGCCGCAGTGTCAGAGACGCTGGAGAAGCAGCGTGGCTCAGTGGAAAGAGCCCGGGCTTTGGCGTCAGAGGTCATGGGTTCGAATCCCGGCTCCGCCAATTGTCAGCCGTGTGACTTTGGGCAAGTCACTTCTCTGGGCCTCGGTTCCCTCATCTGGAAAATGGGGATGAAGACTGTGAGCCCCACGTGGGACAACCTGATTACCTCGTAACCTCCCCAGCGCTTAGAACAGTGCTTTGCACATAGTAAGCGCTTAATAAATGCCATTATTATTATTATTATTTTTATTATTGTTGTTGTTATTATTATTATTGTTATTGTTGTTGTTATCATTATTATTATCATTATTATTATTATTATTATTATCGGAGGCCAGCGAGCCCGCGGTTTTGCTCCAGACCACCCCTGCCTGCCTTTTACCAAGGCAGCCTGAGGTCTCTAATCCTCGCCTAGCGATCGTTCATTCTGTTGGTCGTACTTATTGAGCACCTATTGTGCGCAGAGCACTGTACTGAGCACTTGGGAGAGTACGAGGCAACATCATCATCATCAATCGTATTTATTGAGCGCTTACTATGTGCAGAGCACTGTACTAAGCGCTTGGGAAGTACAAATTGGCAACATATAGAGACAGTCCCTACCCAACAGTGGGCTCACATAAACAGTGACGTTCTCTGCCCACACCGAGCAAAGGAATAAATAAAATGACAGATATGTACGTGAGCGCTTTGGGGCTGGGAAGTGGATGGAAGAGCGAAGGAAGCGAGACAGGGCGACCCCGAGGGAGTTTGCCCGTTGTCATATTGTACGGGGGAAGCAGCGTGGCTCAGTTCATTCATTCATTCATTCATTCACTCAACCATATTTATTGAGCACTTACTGGGTGCAGAGCACTGTACTAAGCGCTTGGGAAGTCCTAGAGATGGTCCCTACCCAACAGCGGGCTCACAGTCTAGAAGGGGGAGACAGACAACAAAACAAAACATATTAACAAAATAAAATCAATAGAATAAACATGTACAAGTGAAATAGAGTAATAAATAATAATAATAATAATGATGGCATTTATTAAGCGCTTACTATGTGCAAAGCACTGTTCTAAGCGCTGGGAGGATACAAGGTGATGAGGTTGTCCCACGTGGGGCTCACAGTCTTCATCCCCATTTTACAGATGAGGGAACTGAGGCCCAGAGAAGTTAAGTGACTCGCCCAAAGTCACCCAGCTGACAAGTGGCGGAGCCGGGATTTGAACCCGTGACCTCTGACTCCAAAGCCCGGGCTCTTTCCCACTGAGCCACGCTGCTTCTCTAATAAATCTGTACAAACATCTATACAGGGGCTGTGGGGAGGAGAAGGAGGTAAGGCGGGGGGGTGGGGGGAGAGGAAGCCCACTGTTGGGTAGGGACCGTCTCTATATGTTGCCAATTTGTACTTCCCAAGCGCTTAGTACAGTGCTCTGCACATAGTAAGGGCTCAATAAATACGACTGATGATGATGATGAAGGAGGGGGCTCAGTCTGGGGTTGAATGAATGAATGAATGAATGAATGAATTCTAGACTGTGAGCCCGCTGTTGGGCAGGGACCGTCTCTGTATGTTGCCAACCTGGACTTCCCAAGTGCTTAGTCCAGTGCTCTGCACACAGTAAGCGCTCAATAAATGCGATTGATTGAATGAATGAATGAATAAATGAATGAACGAGCCTGTTGTCGGGTAGGGACCGTCTCTATATGTTGCCGACTTGTACTTCCCAAGCGCTTAGTACAGTGCTCGGCACACAGTAAGCGCTCAATAAATACGATTGAATGAATGAATGAAGTGGCTTGCCCAAAGCCTACCAGCTACCATCATTATTATTCAGTCACTTTTCCCCTTCCCGAATCCGGTCCCCCGCCCGCCCGCCGGGACCCGGGGAAAGTTGTGGGGGGGTCTGGTCCCCGTGCCCGGGCTTTGGAGTCAGAGGTCATGGGTTCAAATCCCGGCTCCGCCAATTGTCAGCTGTGTGACTTGGGGCAAGTCACTTCGCTTCTCTGGGCCTCAGTGACCTCATCTGTAAAATGGGGATGAAGGCTGTGAGCCCCCCGTGGGACAACCTGATCACCTTCTAACCTCCCCAGCGCTTAGAACGGTGCTTCGCACATAGTAAGCGCTTAATAAATGCCATTATTATTATTATTATTACACTCCCGGGCGCTTAGTACAGTGCTCTGCACACAGTAAGCGCTCAATAAATACGATTGAATAAATGAATGGAAGGGCCCATTCCCCGGGACAATCGTTGCCCCGTTTGGCTCTGGAGATGTTGGGGGGAGCCCTATCCCCTCCTGTAATGATCCCCCAGAAGAGTTGACTGTGCTGTTGCCAACTTATACTTCCCAAGCGCTTAGTACAGTTCTCTGCACACAGTAAGCGCTCAATAAATACGATTGATTGATTGATTGATTGATTGCTGTCCACCCCCCAAGCTGGTTAAGCCTTGGGAGTCAGAAAGATCTGGGTTCTAATGTCGGCTCCGCCACGTGTGACCTTGGGCCAGTCACTTCAATCAATCAATCAATCAATCAATCAATCGTATTTATTGAGCGCTTACTGTGTGCAGAGCACTGTACTAAGCGCTTGGGAAGTACAAGTTGGCAACATATATAGGCAGTCCCTACCCAGCTTTTCACTTTTCTGCACCTCAGTTACCTCATCTGGGAAATGGGGATTAAGACTATAAGCCCCATGTGGGAGGGAACGTGGCCAATCCGATTTGCTTTTATCCACCCCATCATCATCATCATCATCAGTCGTATTTATTGAGCGCTTACTGTGTGCAGAGCACTGTACTAAGCGCTTGGGAAGTACAAGTTGGCAACAGAACAGCGCTCAGAACAGTGCCCGGCTCTTAGCAAGTGCTTAAATATCACCATCGTTATCATTAAGCGCTTAGTACAGTGCTCTGCACACAGTAAGCGCTCAATAAATACGACTGAATGAATTATTATTATTATTATTATTATTATTATTATTATTATTATTATTTGTTGCAGGTCCTCTCAAAGCAGATGCATCCTATGCCAGTTGTGCCCCAAACCCAGTGTAAACTGAGTCTCGAGAAGCAACGTGGCCTAGTAGATAAGAGCACAGGCCTGGGAATCATTCATTCATTCATTCATTCATTCATTCAATCATATTTATTGAGCACTTCCTGTGTGCAGAGCACTGTACTAAGCGCTTGGGAAGTCCAAGTTGGCAACATATAGAGACGGCCCCTACCCAACATTCATTCATCCATTCATATTTATTGAGCGCTTACTGTGTGCAGAGCACTGTACTGAGCGTTTGGGAAGTCCAAGTTGGCAACATATAGAGACGGCCCCTACCCAACATTCAATCATTCATTCAATCGTATTTATTGAGCGCTTACTGTGTGCAGAGCACTGGACTACGCGCTTGGGAAGTCCAAGTTGGCAACATATAGAGACGGCCCCTACCCAACATTCATTCATCCATTCATATTTATTGAGCACTTACTGTGTACAGAGCACTGTACTAAGCGCTTGGGAAGTCCAAGTTGGCAACATCTAGAGACAGCCCCTACCCAACATTCATTCATTCATTCAATCGTATTTATTGAGCGCTTACTGTGTGCAGAGCACTGGACTAAGCGCTTGGGAAGTCCAAGTTGGCAACTTTTAGACTGTGAGCCCACTGTTGGGTAGGGACTGTCTCTATGTGTTGCCAATTTGTACTTCCCAAGCGCTTAGTCCAGTGCTCTGCACATAGTAAGCGCTCAATAAATACGATTGATGATGATGATATAGAGATGGCCCCTACCCAACATTCATTCATTCATTCAATCGTATTTATTGAGCGCTTACTGTGTGCAGAGCACTGTACTAAGCGCTTGGGAAGTCCAAGTGGGCAACATCTAGAGATGGTCCCTACCCAACAGCGGGCTCACAGGCTAGAAGGGGGAGACAGACAACAAACACAAAACATATTAACCAAATAAAATAAATTGCATAGTAAAATCATCATCATCAATCGTATTTATTGAGCGCTTACTGTGTGCAGAGCACTGTACTAAGTGCTTGGGAAGTCCAAGTTGGCAACAGTATAGTAAATATGTACAAGTGGCATTTATTAAGTGCTTACTATGTGCAAAGCACTATTCTAAGCGCTGGGGAGGTGACAAGGTGATGAGGTTGTCCCACGGGGGGCTCACAGGCTTCATCCCCATTTTCCAGATGAGGGAACTGAGGCCCAGAGAAGTGAAGTGACTTGCCCAAAGTCACACAGCTGACAAGTGGCGGAGCTGGGACTCGAACCCATGACCTCCGACTCCAAAGCCCGGGCTCTTTCCACTGAGCCACGCTGCTCCTCAGGGAGTCAGAGGAGCCGGGTTCTAATCCCAGATCCACCACTTTTCCTTTATTGCGTGACCCTGGGCAAGTCACTTCACTTCTCTGGGCCTCTGAAGCAGCGTGGCTCAGCGGAAAGAGCCCGGTCCTTGGAGTCAGAGGTCATGGGTTCAAATCCCGGCTCCGCCAATTGTCAGCTGGGTGATTTTGGGCATGTCACTTCACTTCTCTGGGCCTCAGTTCCCTCATCTGTAAAATGGGGATTAAGACTGTGAGCCCACCGTGGGACAACCCGATCACCTCGTAACCTCCCCAGCGCTTAGAACAGTGCTTTGCACATAGTAAGCGCTTAATAAACACCATCATTATTATTATTATTATTGTCATTATCTGGAAAATGGGGGTTTAGAACGTGAGTGCGCAGTGTCCAACTTGATTAGCCGGTATTTATCCCGGTGCTTAGTACAGTTTGTTCATTCAACCGTATTTATTCATTCCATCCTGTCCATTGAGCGCTTACTGCGTGCAAAGCACTGTACTAAGCGCTTGGGAGAGTACAATATAATAATAAACCATATAGTAAACGCTTAACAGACACTGTTTTTTTAAAAAAAATAAAATAAAAAGTCTCCCAGCAGCACCGACATATGCCCCACTGAGAATCCGTTTGGTGTCACTGTGCTAAGCGCTTGGGAGAGTACAATATAATAATAAACCATATAGTAAGCGCTTAACAGATACCGTTTTTTGTTGTTTTTTTAAAAAAAGTAAAATAAAAAGTCTCCCAGCAGTCCTGACATATGCCCGACTGAGAATCCGTTTGTTGTCACTGTGCTAAGCGCTTGGGAGAGTACAATATAATAATAAACTATATAGTAAGCGCTTAACAGATACCGTTCTTTGTGGGTTTTTTTTAAAAAAAGTAAAATAAAAAGTCTCCCAGCAGTACCAACATATGTCCGACTGAGAATCCGTTTGTTGTCACTGTGCTAAGCGCTTGGGAGAGTACAGTATAATAATAAACCATATGGTAAGCGCTTAAGAGATACCGTTTTTTGTTGTTTTTTTAAAAAAAGTAAAATAAAAAGTCTCCCAGCGGCACCGACATATGCCCGACTGAGAATCCGTTTGGTGTCACTGTGCTAAGCGCTTGGGAGAGTACAATATAATAATAAACCATATAGTAAGCGCTTAACAGATACCGTTTTTTGTTGATTTTTTTAAAAAAGTAAAATAAAAAGTCTCCCAGCAGCGCCGACATATGCCCGAGTGAGAATCCGTTTGTTGTCACTGTGCTAAGCGCTTGGGAGAGTACAATATAATAATGAACCATATAGTAAGCGCTAAACAGATACTGTTTTTTGTTGTTGTTTTTTTTAAAAGTAAAATAAAAAGTCTCCCAGCAGTACCGACATATGCCCGACTGGGAATCCGTTTGTTGTCACTGTGCTAAGCGCTTGGGAGTGTACAATATAATAATAAACCATATAGTAAGCGCTTAACAGATACCGTTTTTTGTTGTTTTTTTAGAAAAAGTAAAATAAAAAGTCTCCCAGCATTACCGATATATGCCCGACTGAGAATCTGTTTGTTGTCACTGTGCTAAGCGCTTGGGAGAGTACAATATAATAATAAACCGTATAGTAAGCGCTTAACAAATACCGTTTTTTGTTGTTTTTTTAAAAAAAGGTAAAATAAAAAGTCTCCCAGAAGTACCGACATGTGCCCGACTGAGAATCCGTTTGTTGTCACTGTGCTAAGCGCTTGGGAGAGTACAGTATAATAATAAACCATGTAGTAAGTGCTTAACAGATACCGTTTTTTGTTGTTTTATTTAAAAAAAGTAAAATAAAAAGTCTCCCAGCAGTACCGACATATGCCCGACTGAGAATCCGTTTGGTGTCACTGTGCTAAGCGCTTGGGAGAGTACAATATAATAATAAACCATATAGTAAGCGCTTAACAGATACCGTTTTTTGTTGTTTTTTTTAAGAAAAGTAAAATAAAAAGTCTCCCAGCAGTGCCGACATATGCCCGACTGAGAATCCGTTTGTTGTCACTGTGCTAAGCGCTTGGGAGAGTACAATATAATAATAAACCATTTAGTAAGCGCTTAACAAATACCGTTTTTTGTTGTTTTTTTAAAAAGTAAAATAAAAAGTCTCCCAGCAGTACTGACATATGCCCGACTGAGAATCCGTTTGTTGTCACTGTGCTAAGTGCTTGGGAGAGTACAATATAATAATAAACCATATAGTAAGCGCTTAACAGATACCGTTTTTTGTTGTTTTTTTAAAAAAAAGTAAAATAAAAAGTCTCCCAGCAATACCGACATATGCCCGACTGAGAATCCATTTGTTGTCACTGTGCTAAGCGCTTGGGAGAGTACAATATAATAATAAGCCATATAGTAAGCGCTTAACAGATACCGTTTTTTGTTGTTGTTTTTTTAAAAAGTAAAATAAAAAGTCTCGCAGCAGTACCGACATATGCCCGACTGAGAATCCGTTTGTTGTCACTGTGCTAAGCGCTTGGGAGAGTACAATATAATAGTAAACCATATAGTAAGCGCTTAACAGATACCGTTTTTTGTTGTTTTTTTTTTAAAAGTAAAATAAAAAGTCTCCCAGCAGTACCAACATATGCCCGACTGAGAATCCGTTTGTTGTCACTGTGCTAAGCGCTTGGGAGAGTACAGTATAATAATAAACCATATAGTAAGCGCTTAACAGATACCGTTTTTTGTTGTTTTATTTAAAAAAAGTAAAATAAAAAGTCTCCCAGCAGTACCGACATATGCCCGACTGAAAATCCGTTTGTTGTCACTGTGCTAAGCGCTTGGGAGAGTACAATATAATAGTAAACCATATAGTAAGCGCTTAACAGATACCGTTTTTTGTTGTTTTTTTTTAAAAAGGAAAATAAAAAGTCTCCCAGCAGTACCGACATATGCCCGACTGAGAATCCGTTTGTTGTCACTGTGCTAAGCGCTTGGGAGAGTACAATATAATAATAAACCATATAGTAAGCGCTTAGCAGATAGTTTTTTGTTGTTGTTTTTTTTAAAAAAAGTAAAATAAAAAGTCTCCCAGCAGTACCGACATATGCCCGACTGAGAATCCGTTTTGTTGTCACTGTGCTAAGCGCTTGGGAGAGTACAGTATAATAATAAACCATTTAGTAAGCGCTTAACGGATACCGTTTTTTGTTGTTTTTTTAAAAAAAGTAAAATAAAAAGTCTCCCAGCATTACCGACATATGCCCGACTGAGAATCCGTTTGTTGTCACTGTGCTAAGCGGTTGGGAGAGTACAATATAATAATAAACCGTATAGTAAGCGCTTAATGGATACCGTTCTTTGTGGGTTTTTTTTTAAAAAAAAGTGAAATAAAAAGTCTCCCAGCAGTACCGACCCATGCCTGACTGCGAATCCGTTTGTTGTTTCCACAGATTTCAGGAAACCTTACTGTGCCTTGGATTACAGGGTGTTCTAGAAAGAGAGCAGTAAGTAACATTTCGTTGAAGCAGAAAGCGGGTCACCCCTTCCCGGTCGCCGCGTCAGGAAGCCGCGTGGCCCTCCGGGCTTCCAATCCCGGCTCCACCGCTTGCCTGCTGTGTGGCTCCGGGCAGGTCACTTCCCGTCTCTGGGCCTCGTGTCCCTCAAAGGCAGGAAGGGGATTCGGTACCTAGTCTCCCCCCTGCTGAGACGGTGGATTAACAGGGGTTAATTTGAGCTGATTAACCTGCGTCTGCCCCGGCGCTAATCAATCAATCAATCAATCATCCTCATCAATCGTATTTATTGAGCGCTTACTATGTGCAGAGCACTGGACTAAGCGCTTGGGAAGTACAGGTTGGCAACATAGAGAGACGGTCCCTACGCAACGGTGGGCTCGCAGTCTAAAAGGGGGAGACAGAGAACAAAACCAAACGTACTAACAAAATAAAATAAATAGATATGTACAAGTAAAATAAGAATAATAATAATAATGTTGGCATTTGTTAAGCGCTTACTATGTACAAAGCACTGATCTAAGCGCTGGGGGGGATACAAAGTGATCAGGTTGTCCCCCGTGGGGCTCACAGTCTTAATCCCCATTTTACAGATGAGGTAACTGAGGCTCAGAGAAGTTGAGTGACTTGCCCAAGGTCACACAGCAGACAGGTGGCGGAGCTGGGATTCGAACCCATGACCTCTGACTCCAAAGCCCGGGCTCTTTCCACTGAGCCACGCTGCTTTCTGAATTTATTTATTTATTTAAAATAAATAGAGTAACAAATATGTACAAACATATATACATATATGGCATTTATTAAGCGCTTACTAGGTGCAAAGCACCGTTCTAAGCGCTGGGGAGGATACAGGGTGATCAGGTTGTCCCACATGGGGCTCACAGGCTTCATCCCCATTTGACAGATGAGGGAACTGAGGCCCAGAGAAGTGAAGCGACTTGCCCAGAGTCACCCAGCCGACAAGTGGCGGAGCCGGGATTTGAACCCTTGACCTCTGACTCCAAAGCCCGGGCTCTTTCCACTGAGCCACGCTGCTTCTCAGTCGTATTTATTGAGCGCTTACTGTGTGCAGAGCACCGGACTGAGCGCTTGGGAAGTACAAGTTGGCAACGTATAGAGACAGTCCCTACCCAACGGTAATTCATTCGTTCAGTCGTATGTATTGAGCGCTTACTGTGTGCAGAGCACCGTACTAAGCGCTTGGGAAGTACAAGTTGGCAACATATAGAGACGGTCCCTACCCAACAGTAATTCATTCATTCAGTCGTATTTATTGAGCGCTTACGACGTGCAGAGCACTGTACTAAGCGCTTGGGAAGTACAAGTTGGCAACATATAGAGACAGTCCCTACCCAACAGTCATTCAGTCGTATTTATTGAGCGCTTACTGTGTGCAGAGCACCGTACTAAGCGCTTGGGAAGTACAAGTTGGCAACGTATAGAGACGGTCCCTACCCAGCGACAGGCTCCACTTGAACATTGTAAGCACTTAAATATTATTATTATTATCATTATCACCTATAAAATGCAGGAATCCGCAGCGACTGGTAGCCAGTTGTTCCCTTTGAGAGTTACCAAGGTCAACGTCCTAAGCAATCCCGGATGTGCTTTCAATCAATCAATCAATCAATCAATCGTATTTATTGAGCGCTTCCTGTGTGCAGAGCACTGTACTAAGCGCTTGGGAAGTACAAGATGGCAACATATAGAGACAGTCCCTACCCAACAGTGGGCTCACAGTCTAAAAACACTCAGTCAGTGAGGCGGATGGGTGGTGATTCATTCGATCGTATTTATTGAGCGCTAACTGTATGCAGAGCACTGTACTAAGCGCTCGGGAAGTACAAGTCGGCAACATATGGAGACGGTCCCTACCCAGCGACAGGCTCTACTTGGACATTGTAAGCACTTAACAAATATTATTATTATTATCATCACCACCTATAAAATGCAGGAATCCGCATCCTCAGCGACTGGTAGCCAGTTGTTGTTCCCTTTGGGAGTTACCAAGGTCAACGTCCTAAGCAATCCCGGATGTGCTTTCAATCAATCAATCAATCAATCGTATTTATTGAGCGCTTCCTGTGTGCAGAGCACTGTACTAAGCGCTTGGGAAGTACAAGTCGGCAACATATAGAGACAGTCCCTACCCAACAGTGGGCTCACAGTCTAAAAACACTCAGTCAGTGAGGCGGATGGGTGGTGATTCATTCAATCGTATTTATTGAGCGCTTACTGTGTGCAGAGCACTGTACTAAGCGCTTGGGAAGTCCAAGTCGGCAACACATGGAGACGGGGGGTGCTCACAGGCTTCATCCCCCTCTGCCTCCCCCTTTTAGACTGTGGGTAGGGACTGTCTCTATATGTTGCCAATTTGTACTTCCCAAGCGCTTAGTACAGTGCTCTGCACACGGTAAGCGCTCAATAAATACAATTGATTGATCCCCATTTTACAGATGAGGTCACTGAGGCCCAGAGAAGTGAAGTGACTTGTCCAAAGTCACACAAGTATCTACCTGAGCGCTTAGTACAGTGCTTGGCTCATAGTAAGCACTTAACAAATGCTGCAGTTATTGTTATTATTATTAGGTTCCTTGGACACCTAGCTTATAGCCGCAACAGCTGAAGGTAGCCCAGCCCTGCCAGGAGAGGATAACAACTTTTTTTTTCCCCCAAGGGTATTTGTTAAGAACTTACTATTGTTTAGGCGCTGTGCTAAGCACTGGGGTAGGTACAAGTGAATCAGGAGGGACACAGTCCCTATCCCACATGGGGCTCACAGTCAAGGAGGAGGGAGAACAGGCATCGAATCCCCATTTGACAGTTGAGGAAACTGAGGCACGGAGCAGCAACAGTCCCTATCCCACATGGGGCTCACAGTCAAGGAGGAGGGAGAACAGGCATCGAATCCCCATTTGACAGTTGAGGAAACTGAGGCACGGAGCAGCAAAGTGACTCGCCCAAGGTCACACAGCAGGCACATGTGGGCATCCCCCCCCCGCCTTACCTCCTTCCCCTCCCCACAGCACCTGTATATATGTTTGTACAGATTTATTAGTCTATTTTACTTGAACATATTTACTATTCTATATATTTTATTTTGTTAATATGCTTTGTTTTGTTGTCTGTCTCCCCCCTTCTCGACTGTGAGCCCGCTGTTGGGTAGGGACCGTCTGTATAAGTTGACAGCTTGTCCTTCCCAAGCGCTTAGTCCAGTGCTCTGCACATAGTAAGCGCTCAATAAATACGATTGAATGAATGAGTGAATGAATGAATGAATGAATGAATGAATGAATGAATGAAGTGGCAGAGCTGGGATTTGAACCCTGGTCCTCTGGGTTTATCCACTAGGCCCCACTTTTTCCCCAGACTTTGCCTGATCTTACCTTCCACCAGCCTGACACAGCCAATAATCAATCAGTGTTTATTGAGCACCCTCAACCCCACAGCACTTATAATAATAATAATAATGATAATAATAATAATAATGATAATAATAATAATAATAATGATATTTGTTAAGCGCTTACTATGTGCCAAACACCGTTCTAATCACTGGGGTAGATACAAGGTAATCAGGTTGTCCCACGTGGGACTCACAGTCTTCATCCCCATTTTACAGATGAGATAACTGAGGCACAGAGAAGTAAAGCAACCTGCCCAAAGTCACACAGCTGACAAGTGGCAGAGCCGGGATTAGAACCCACAGCCTCTGCCTCCCGAGCCCGGGCTCCTGCCATTAAGCCACGCTGCTTCTGGCTTACGTGAGCCCGCTGTTGGGTAGGGACCGTCTCTATATGTTGCCAACTTGGACTTCCCAAGCGCTTAGTACAGTGCTCTGCACACAGTAAGTGCTCAATAAATACGATTGATTGATTGATTGATTATGTATATATCTGTAATTTTATTTACATATATAATATATGTGTAAATATATACACGCTGCGGAGAAGCAAAGTGGCTCATTGGAAAGAGCCCGGGCTTTGGAGTCAGAGGTCAGGGGTTCAAATCCCGGCTCCGCCACTTGTCGGCCGTGTGACTTTGGGCAAGTCACTTCACTTCTCTGGGCCTCATCATCATCATCAATCGTATTTATTGAGCGCTTACTATATGCAGAGCACTGTACTAAGCGCTTGGGAAGTACAAATTGGCAACATATAGAGACAGGCCCTACCCAACAGTGGGCTCACAGTCTAAAAGCCTCAGTTCCCTCAGCTGTAAAATGGGGATGAAGACTGTGAGCCCTTCCCCCGCGGAACAACCTGATCACCTTGTCACCTCCCCAGCGCTTAGAACGGTGCTTTGCGCAGAGTAAGCGCTTAATAAATGCCATTATCATTAAACACTGCCGACGATGAAGTAAAGTCTTGCTTCAAGTGCCAGAGAAGCGGACGTTGTTTCCTGTAGGGAGTTCACAAGCCTGATAAATCAGGACAACCTGATCACCTTGTAAGCTCCCCAGCGCTTAGAACAGTGCTTTGCACATAGTAAGCGCTTAATAAATGCCATCATCATTATTATTATTATTAGAAATCGGTCTTAGGGGCTGCTTGGCCTCGGCGAGCGTTTGTCCGAACGGAGGTGAATTCCGGGGTTCTTTCTGGCTGTCCGTCTCTCACCCTCTCACGGTCATTCATTCATTCATTCATTCATTCGTATTTATTGAGCGCTTACTGTGTGCAGAGCACTGTACTAAGCGCTTGGGAAGTCCAAGTTGGCAACATATAGAGACGGTCCCCTGTCCCTTCCTCCCGTTCGATCCCAGCTGAGGGTCAGTCTCTTCCAGGAAGCCCTCCCAACCTCCGGCCTTCTCCCCCAACTCCGACCCCTAACAGATTCCGAACCAGCTCCGTGGGGGCAGTGGCCCCCTCTCCATCCCCCCATCTTACCTCCTTCCCTTCCCCACAGCACCTGTATATATGTATATACATTTGTACATATGTATTACTCTATTTATTTATTTATTTTACTTGTACATATCTATTATCATCATCCATCGTATTTATTGAGCGCTTACTGTGTGCAGAGCACTGTACTAAGCGCTTGGGAAGTACAAATTGGCAACATATAGAGACAGTCCCTACCCAACAGTGGGCTCACAGTCTAAAAGGGGGAGACAGAGAACAAAACCAAACATACTAACAAAATAAAATAAATAGAATAGATATGTACAAATAAAATAAATAAATAAATAAATAAATAGAGTAATACATATGTACAAACATATATACATATATACAGGTAATATCTATTCTATTTATTTTATTTTGTTAGTATGTTTGGTTTTGTTCTCCGTCTCCCCCTTTTAGACTGTGAGCCCGCTGTTGGGTAGGGACCGTCTCTAGATGTTATAATAATAATAATAATAATGGCATTTATTAAGCGCTTACTATGTGGAAAGCACTGTTCTAAGCGCTGGGGAGGTTATAAGGTGATCAGGTTGTCCCACGGGGGGCTCACAGTCTTAATCCCCATTTTACAGATGAGGGAACTGAGGTCCAGAGAAGTTAAGTGACAGGCCCAAAGTCACACAGGAGACAAGTGGCGGAGCCGGGATTTGAACCCATGACCTCTGACTCCAAAGCCCATGCTCTTTCCACTGAGCCACGCTGCTTCTCTAATAATAATAATGGCATTTGTTAAGTGCTTACTATGTGCAAAGCACTGTTCTAAGTGCTGGGGGGATGCAAGGTGATCAGGTTGTCCCACGTGGGGCTCATAGTCTTAATCCCCGTTTTACAGATGAGGGAACTGAGGCTCAGAGTAGTGAAGTGACTTGCCAAAGGTCACACAGCAGACATGTGGTGGAGCCGGGATTCGAACCCATGTCCTCTGACTCCAAAGCCCGGGCTCTTTGCACTGAGCCACGCTGCTTCTCTGTTGCCAACTTGGACTTCCCAAGCGCTTAGTCCAGTGCTCCTCACCCAGTAAGCGCTCAATAAATACGATTGATCGATCGATTGATCGATTTAGCATTTACCTCGAGGGCTCGGGACGCTCGTCCCCTACTTTCTGGGGGCGGGGGAAGAGAGGTGCTGTAATAAAGTCACATTTTCATTCGATCGTATTTATTGAGCACTTACTGGGTGCAGAGCACTTTATTAAGATTTGACAGGTTCAATCAACCTGTTTATATGTATATATGTGTGTACATATATATTACTCAATTTATTTCACTTGTACATATCTATTCTATTCATTTTATTTTGTTAGTATGTTTGGTTTTGTTCTCCGTCTCCTCCTTTTAGACTGTGAGCCCACTGTTGGGTAGGGACCGTCTCTATATGTTGCCAAGTTGTACTTCCCAAGTGCTTAGTACAGTGCTCCGCACACAGTAAGCGCTCAATGAATACGATTGATTGATTGATGGATTTAGCATTTACCTCGAGGGCTCGGGACGCTCGTCCCCTACTTTCTGGGCCGTTGAAAAGGACGAGCGTCGCTTCCTGCGAATTGCCGTCCGAAGCGTGCGGCAGAAGCGTGAGGAAGAGTGATGGGGATGGGGGCGTCCAGCACAGAGCCAGCTCGCGGGACCCTGAAGGGCTTGGTTGGGGGGCGGGGGAGGGAGGTGCTGTAAGAAAGTCAGATTTTCATTCAGTCGTATTTATTGAGCGCTTACTGGGTGCAGAGCACTGTACTAAGATTTGACAGGTTCAATCAACCTGTATATATGTATATATGTTTGTACATATTTATTACTCTATTCATTTATTTATTTATTAAGCGCCGGGGAGGTTACAAGCTGGTCGGGTTGTCCCACGGGGGGCTCACAGCCTTAATCCCCATTTTACAGCTGAGGTAACTGAGGCCCAGAGAAGTGAAGTGACTTGCCCAAAGTCACCCAGCTGACAGTTGGCAGAGCCGGGATTCGAACCCATGACCTCTGTCTCCAAAGCCCGGGCTTTTTTGCACTGAGCCACGACCCCAGTGCTTAGTACGGTGCTCTGCACACAGTAAGCGCTCAATAAATACGATTGAATGACTGAATGAGTACAGTGCCTGCTGCCAAGTAAGCGCATTATTATTATTATTAATGATAATTAATATCATTATTTATTAATTAATTAATGATGATGATTAATAATTAATGATGATGATTAATATCATTATTATTGATGATAATGATCATTGATTATTAATTGGGCCGTCCGGGCCTTTGGGGTCCTCACAGGCTGGGCTTTCTCTGTCTCCGTGTTGGGGGGCACACGGGGCTGCCGAGTCCCCCGCATCAGGCACTGTGGGGAAAACCGTTGGGAAGAACAGCGGGCGAGCCCCGTCCTTGGGAATCAATCAATCAATCGTATTTATGGAGCGCTTATTGTGTGCAGAGCACTGTACTAAGCGCTTGGGAAGTCCAATTGCCCGCATTCCTGCGTCGGGACTTGGTTTGAACCCTTTGCCACCCGCCGCTTCGGTGCCTTTTTTTCCCCATAAATGATCATTCTGCGGTACAGTCTCCTCCGTGGCAAGTCAAAACAATTTGCAAACAGTCTAAATGTCAGAAGGGTAAATTATAGCTTTATAGAGGCGCACTGTAGTTAGGATTCTGAGGGGAATTCCATTTTAAACCCTTATTTCCGTATGTTGTTAACTTAGACTGTGAGCCTTTTAATAATAATAGTAATAATAATAATACAATTGTGTATTATTATTACATTATTGTAATATTATTGTATTGTGTATATTGTAATATTATTACAATATTAATACAACTGCGTACAAAAATACACAGTCTTTTAGACTGTGAGCCCACTGTTGGGTAGGGACTGTCTCTATGTGTTGCCAATTTGTACTTCCCAAGCGCTTAGTACAGTGCTCTGCACAGAGTAAGCGCTCAATAAATACGATTGATGCTGATGATGATGATAATAATAATGGCATTTATTAAGCGCTTACTATGTGCACAGCACTGTTCTAAGCGCTGGGGAGGTTACAAGGTGATTAGGTTGTCCCATGTGGGGCTCACAGTCTTAATCCCCATTTTGCAGATGAGGGAACTGAGGCCCAGAGAAGTGAAGTGACTTGCCCAAAGTCACACAGCTGACAGGTGGCGGAGCCGGGATTTGAACCCATGACCTCTGACTCCAAAGCCCGGGCTCTTTCCACTGAGCCACGCAGACTGTGAGCCCGCTGTTGGGTAGGGACCGTCTCTATGTGTTGCCAACTTGGACTTCCCAAGCGCTTAGTACAGTGCTCTGCACACAGTAAGCGCTCAATAAATGCGATTGATTGATTCCAGCCCCCGTGTCACTGAGGAGAGGAATGCTCCTTTTAGACTGTGAGCCCACTGTCGGGTAGGGACCGTCTCTAGATGTTGCCAACTCGGACTTCCCAAGCGCTTAGTACAGTGCTCCGCACACAGTAAGCGCTCAATAAATACGATTGATGATGATGAACGCGTCCGGGCTGGGAGCCAGGATAGCCTCATGATGGGAACGCCGAGAGCCGAGAAAAGCGCACGGAGGATCCGAGTGTAGCGGGCGTTCCTGAGCCTCGGTGTTGTCTTAATTTCAGAGCAAAATCGTAGGGGAGCAGCGTGGCTCAGCGGAAAGAGCCCGGCCTTTGGAGTCAGAGGTCGTGGGTTCGAATCCCGGCTCCGCCACTTGTCAGCTGTGTGACTTTGGGTAAGTCCCTTCACTTCTCTGGGCCTCCGTTCCCTTAGCTGTCAAATGGGGATGAAGACTGTGAGCCCCCCGTGGGACAACCTGATCGTTTTGTAACCTCCTCAGCGCTTAGAACAGTGCTTTGCACGTAGTAAGCGCTTAATAAATGCCATTATTATTATTATTATTATTATTATTATTATTATTATAGTGACTGCCGTTGCCTTTGGTTCAGAAGGGCGTCACGTCGGGCGCTCTGTGGCGTTTCTTGAGAACGTACTGTGTGCCGAGCACTGTACTGAGCTCTCGGGAGAGCACGGTACATTAGGTATGTATTTGCAGACACCCCCATATTGCATCTTTTGCACACAGAACCTTAATTCTGTTGTTCTGACGATTTTGACACCCGTCTCCCTGGTTTGTTTTGTCGTCCGCCTCCCCCTTCTCGACTGTGAGCCCGCTGTTTTTTTGTTTTTTTTAATAACGACATTTATTAAGCGCTTACTATGTGCACCGTTCTAAGCGCCGGGGAGGTTACAAGGTGATCAGGTTGTCCCGCAGGGGGCTCACAGTTGTAATCCCCATTTTACAGATGAGGTAGCTGAGGCACAGAGAAGTAAAGTGCCCAAAGTCACCCAGCCGACAATTGGCAGAGACGGGATTCGAACCCGTGACCTCTGACTCCAAAGCCCGGGCTGTTTCCACTGAGCCACGCTGCTTCTCACGCCGTTGGGTAGGGACCGTCTCTGGTACTTCCCCAGGGCTTAGTACAGTGCCCTGCCCACAGTAAGCGCTCATAAAGACGACTGAAGCAGCGTGGCTCAGTGGAAAGAGCCCGGCCTTTGGAGTCAGAGGTCGTGGGTTCAAATCCCGGCTCCGCCACTTAGCTGTGTGACTGATTGATGAAAGGGGGAGACAGAGAACAAAACCAAACATACTGACAAAATAAAATAAATAGAATAGATATGTACAAGTAAAATAAATAAATAAATAAATAGAGTAAAAAATATGTACAGACATCTATACATCTATACAGGTGCTGTGGGGAAGGGAAGGAGGTAAGATGGGGGGGATGGAGAGGGGGACGAGGGGGAGAGGAAGGAAGGGGCTCAGTCTGGGAAGGCCAGGGTGAGGAGTGAGCCCAGGAGTGATGATGATGATGATCATCATCATCAATCGTATTTATTCAGCGCTTACTATGTGCAGAGCACCGTACTAAGCGCTTGGGAAGTACGAATTGGCAACATATAGAGACGGTCCTTACCCAACAGTGGGCTCACGGTCTAAAAGGGGGAGACAGAGAACAAAACCAAACATACTAACAAAATAAAATCAATAGAATAGCTATGTACCAGTAAAATAAATAAATAATAATAATGGCATTTATTATCCTGCCTTGATTATTGTCTTGATTGAGTCTCTCTGCCGTCCTCTCCTGAGCACTCGGGAGAGTGTTCTGCAAATAGTAATAATAATATTAATAATTACAGTATCAATCCATCAACCAATTGTATTTATTGAGCGCTGACTGTGTGCAGAGCACTGTACTGAGCGCTTGGGAAGTCCAAGTTGGCAACATAGAGAGACGGTCCCTACCCAACAGCGGGCTCACAGTCTAGAAGGGGGAGACAGAGAACAAAACAAAACCTATTAACAGAATAAAATAAATAGAATAAATATGGACAAGTAAAATAAATAAATATTGAGAAGCACGTGGCATAGTGGATGGAGTCAGAAGGCCATGCGTTCTAATCCCGGCTATGATAATAATAATGGCATTTATTATCCTGCCTTGATTTATTGTCTTGATTGAGTCTCTCTGCCGTCCTCTCCTGAGCACTCAGGAGAGTGTTCTGCAAATAGTAATAATAATATTAATAATTACAGTATCAATCCATCAATCAATCATATTTATTGAGCGCTGACTGTGTGCAGAGCACTGTACTAAGCGCTTGGGAAGTCCAAGTTGGCAACATCTAGAGACGGTCCCTACCCAACAGTGGGCTCACAATCTAGAAGGGGGAGACAGAGAACAAACCAAAACCTATTAACAGAATAAAATAAATATGTACAAGTAAAATAAATAAATATTGAGAAGCAGCATGGCATAGTGGATGGAGTCAGAAGGCCATGCGTTCTAATCCCGGCTATGATAATAATAATGGCATTTATTATCCTGCCTTGATTATTGTCTTGATTGAGTCTCTCTGCCGTCCTCTCCTAAGCACTCAGGACAGTGTTCTGCAAATAGTAATAATAATATTAATAATCATAGTATTTGTTAAGCACTTAATATGTGCCAAGCACTGCATGGATACAAGCTAATCAGGTCCCACATGGGGCTCCCATTCCAAGTAGGAGGAAGAACAGGGACTGAATCCCCGTTTTGCAGATTAGGGGAGCTGAGTGACTTGCCCAGGGTCACCCAGCAAGTAGATGGTGGAACCGGGATTAATAATAATGACATTTAGATTAGATCCCTGGTCTTCCATCTAATAGTCATTTCACTGGAGAGTCACACGTTAGAGGAAGGTAGGGGATTGACTAAGGGCAAACAAACTCTCAGGACCACAGAAGAGCCAAAGGATATCGAGTCTAACCGGCATCCTGCTATCTTGCATCTTTGGGTTTTGCTGTTAACGAGGATGTTATCCCTGGAGGATATGTGTTGCCAATTTGTACTTCCCAAGCGCTTAGTACAGTGCTGTGCACATAGTAAGCGCTCAATAAATACGATTGATGATGATGATGATGGAGGGTCCAGTTCAGTTTTGAATCACAGAGGTGCTCAGTTAGGACTTCGAGGCTGTCCCATGGAGGAGATGACTTTCTTTCATCAATCAATCAATCAATCAATCGTATTTATTGAGCGCTTACTGTGTGCGGAGCGCTGTACTAAGCGCTTGGGAAGTACAAGTTGGCAACATAGTCCCTACCCAACAGTGGGCTCACAGTCTAGAAGGGGGAGACGGAGAACAAAACCAAACATACTAACAAAATAAAATAAATAGAATAGATATGTACAAGTAAAATCATCATCATCAATCGTATTTATTGAGCGCTTACTGTGTGCAGAGCGCTGTACTAAGTGCTTGGGAAGTCCAAGTTGGCAACATAGAGAGACAGTCCCTACCCAGCAGTGGGCTCACAGTCTAAAAGGGGGAGACAGAGAACAAAGCCAAACATACTAACAAAATAAATAGAATAGATATGTACAAGTAAAATAAATAGAGTAATAAATATGTACACATATATATACATATATACAGGTGTATATATCTGTCTCCATCATCTGTACAGAATCAGAAATGCCAAGAACCCCAAAAAAACACTGGATTCCTGATCCCGTGGCCCAGTCTGACCGATTTCTCCCAGTCGATCAATCAATCAAAGATATTTGTCTAGACTGTAATCTCCTTGTGAGTGGGTGCTGTGTCTGTCAACTCTGTTTTATTGTCTTCTCCCAAGTAGCTCCGCACACAACATCGCTCAATCAATCAATCAATCAATCGTATTTATTGAGCGCTTACTGTGTGCAGAGCACTGTACTAAGCTCTTGGGAAGTACAAGTTGGCAACATAGAGAGACAGTCCCTACCCAACAGTGGGCTCACAGTCTAAAAGGGGGAGACGGAGAACAAAACCAAACATGCTAACAAAATAAAATAAATAGAATAGATATGTACAAGTAAAATAAATAAATAAATAGAGTAATAAATATGTACACACATATATACATATATACAGGTGTATCTATCTGTCTCCGTCATCCGTACAGAATCAGAAATGCCAAGAACCAAAAAAAAAAACACTGGACTCCTGATCCCGTGGCCCAGTCTGACCGATTTCTCCCAGTCGATCAATCAATCAAAGATATCTGTCTAGACCGTAATCTCCTTGTGAGCTGGGAATGTGTCTGCCAACTCTGTTTTATTGTCTTCTCCCAAATAGCTCCGCACACAACATCGATCAATCAATCAATCAATCAATCGTATTTATTGAGCGCTTACTGTGTTCAGAGCACTGTACTAAGCGCTTGGGAAGTACAAGTTGGCAACGTAGAGAGACAGTCCCTACCCAACAGTGGGCTCACAGTCTAGAAGGGGGAGACGGACAACAGAACAAAACATAGTAACAAAATAAAATAAATAGAATAGATATGTACAAGTAAAATAAATAAATAAATAAATAGAGTAATAAATATTTACACACATATATACATATATACAGGTGCATATATCTGTCTCCGTCATCCGTACAGAATCAGAAATGCCAAGAACCAAAAAAAACCACTGGATTCCTGATCCCGTGGCCCAGTCTGACCGATTTCTCCCAGTCGATCAAAGATATTTGTCTAGACCGTAATCTCCTTGTGAGCTGGTACTGTGCCAACTCTGTTTTATTGCCTTCTCCCAAGTAGCTCCGCACACAACATCGATCAATCAATCAATCAATCGTATTTATTGAGCGCTTACTGTGTGCAGAGCACTGTGCTAAGCGCTTGGGAAGTCCAAGTTGGCAACACAGAGAGACGGTCCCTACCCGACAGTGGGCTCACAGTCTTAAAGGGTGAGACAGAGAACAAAACCAAACATACTAACAAAATAAAATAAATAGAATAGATATGTACAAGTAAAATAAATAAATAGAGTAATAAATATGTACACACATATATAATAATAGTAATAATGGCTGTTATTAAGCGCTTACTATGTGCAGAGCACTGTTCTAAGCTCTGGGGAGGTTACAAGGCAATCAGGTTGTCCCACAGGGGGCTCACAGTCTTAATTCCCATTTTACAGAACAGGTAACTGAGGCACAAAGAAGTTAAGTGACTTGCCCAAAGTCACACAGCTGACAATTGGCGGAGCCGGGATTTGAACCCATGACCCCTGACTCCAAAGCCTGTGCTCTTTCCCCTGAGCCACACTGCTTCTCTACATATATATATATATATACATATATATATATATATATATATATACACATATATACAGGTGTATATATCTGTCTCCATCATCTGTACAGAATCAGAAATGCCAAGAACCAAAAAAAACACTGGATTCCTGATCCCGTGGCCCAGTCTGACTGATTTCTCCCAATCGATCAAAGATATTTGTCTAGACCGTAATCTCCTTGTGAGCAGGTACTGTGTGTGTCTGCCAACTCTGTTTTGTTGTCTTCTCCCAGGTAGCTCCGCACACAACATCGATCAATCAATCAATCGTATTTATTGAGCGCTTACTGTGTGCAGAGCACTGTACTAAGCGCTTGGGAAGTACAAGTTGGCAACATAGAGAGACAGTCCCTACCCAACAGTGGGCTCACAGTCTAAAAGGGGGAGACAGAGAACAAAACCAAACATGCTAACAAAATAAAATAAATAGAATAGATATGTACAAGTAAAATAAATAAATAGAGTAATAAATATGTACACACGTATATACATATATACAGGTGTATATATCTGTCTCCGTCATCTGTACAGAATCAGAAATGCCAAGAACCAAAAAAAAAAACCACTGGACTCCTGATCCCGTGGCCCAGTCTGACCAATTTCTCCCAGTCGATCAGTCAATCAAAGATATTTGTCTAGTCCATAATCTCCTTGTGAGCTGGGAATGTGTCTGCCAACTCTGTTTTATTGTCTTCTCCCAAGTAGCTCCGCACACAACATCGATCAATCAATCAATCAATCAATCGTATTTATTGAGCGCTTACTGTGTGCAGAGCGCTGTACTAAGCGCTTGGGAAGTACAAGTTGGCAACATAGACAGTCCCTACCCAACAGTGGGCTCACAGTCTAGAAGGGGGAGACGGAGAACAAAACCAAACATACTAACAAAATAAAATAAATAGAATAGATATGTACAAGTAAAATCATCATCATCAATCGTATTTATTGAGCGCTTACTGTGTGCAGAGCGCTGTACTAAGTGCTTGGGAAGTCCAAGTTGGCAACATAGAGAGACAGTCCCTACCCAGCAGTGGGCTCACAGTCTAAAAGGGGGAGACAGAGAACAAAGCCAAACATACTAACAAAATAAAATAAATAGAATAGGTATGCACAAGTAAAATAAATAAATAGAGTAATAAATATGTACACACATATATACATATATACAGGTGTATCTATCTGTCTCCGTCATCCGTACAGAATCAGAAATGCCAAGAACCAAAAAAAAAACCACTGGACTCCTGATCCCGTTGCCCAGTCTGACCGATTTCTCCCAGTCGATCAAAGATATTTGTCTAGACCGTAATCTCCTTGTGAGCAGGTACTGTGTCTGCCAACTCTGTTTTATTGCCTTCTCCCAAGTAGCTCCGCACACAATATCGATCAATCAGTCAATCAATCAATCGTATTTGTTGAGCGCTTACTGTGTGCAGAGCACTGTACTAAGCGCTTGGAAAGTACAAGTTGGCAACATATAGAGACGGCCCCTACCCAACAGTGGGCTCACAGTCTAAAAGGGGGAGACGGAGAACAAAACCAAACATGCTAACAAAATAAAATAAATAGAATAGATATGTACAAGTAAAATAGAGTAATAAATACGTACACACATATATACATATATACAGGTGTATATATCTGTCTCCATCATCTGTACAGAATCAGAAATGCCAAGAACCCAAAAAAAAAAACACTGGACTCCTGATCCCGTGGCCCAGTCTGACCGATTTCTCCCAGTCGATCAATCAATCAAAGCTATTTGTCTAGACCATAATCTCCTTGTGAGCGGGGAACGTGCCTGCCAACTCTGTTTTATTGTCTTCTCCCAAGTAGCTCCGCACACAACATCGATCAATTGATTGCCCAGTCTGACCGATTTCTCCCAGTCAACCAATCAGTCGATCAAAGATATTTCTCTAGACCGTAATCTCCTTGTGAGCGGGGAACGTGCCTGCCAACTCTGTTTTATTGTCTTCTCCCAAGTAGCTCCGCACACAACATCGATCAATTGATTGCCCAGTCTGACTGATTTCTCCCAGTCAATCAATCAGTCGATCAAAGATATTTGTCTAGACCGTAATCTCCTTGTGAGCGGGGAACGTGCCTGCCAACTCTGTTTTATTGTCTTCTCCCAAAGTAGCTCCGCACACAACATCGATCGATTGATTGCTCTTTTCATAGGCATCCCTGTGGATGCTTTTCATTTTCCTCTTGCCTTCGTGCAGTTTGAGAGAAGACCCAATTTTAAAGAGCAGAAAAAAAATACGTCAAGTAATTTTCCCAGGCAAATCTTGTTCTTAATAAATCCCGAAGGAGAAAACACCCCAACTTCCCTCGGTAGCCTGTCGCGGGATTAGACGTCCCAGTCGCTTTTTAGTATTTATTGAGGTCTTTTAGACTGTGAGCCCACTGTTGGGTAGGGACTGTCTCTATATGTTGCCAATTTGTACTTCCCAAGTGCTTAGTACAGTGCTCTGCACATAGTAAGCGCTCAATAAATACGATTGATGATGATTGAGGTCCCTCCTTCGGGCCGCAGCCTAAACCGTGATTTTTTCTCCTTCTGTCCTCAAAGGCGGAGAACGTTCAGTCTCTGTCTCCCACCTAATAACCCTTCAAGGCGATCCACATCAGCTCCCCCGAGTCTTCTTTCCTGCAGACCTTATCATCCCAGTCGGCCTTGATTTTTCCTCAGAGGTTCTCTTCATGTCCCACCTTTTCTCCGAAACACGTTCCTGAGAGGAAGGGAGGAGTGAGGGGGGGTGAGGGGGAAGATTAATGGCACGTGAATGTAAACCTTTGGGGACCCACAAAAAACTGGGGCTCCATAGAGTATCTCCTTCTGGGGGTGGGGGGATTTATCTTCTCCACCCCTTCCTGCCACTATCCGAGTAGTCAGTAAAAGTCTCTGAGGATTTTCATCATCATCAATCATATTTATTGAGCGCTTACTATGTGCAGAGCACTGTACTCATTAATCATAAATGAGAGCCCACTGTTGGGTAGGGACTGTCTCTATATGTTGCCAATTTGTACTTCCCAAGCGCTTAATACAGTGCTCTGCACATAGTAAGCGCTCAATAAATACGATTGATGATGATAAATGGTATTTATTGAGCGCTTATTGGGTACAGAGCACCGTTCTAAGCACACGGAAGAATACAGTGCAACGGAGTTGGTAGACGCGTTCCTTTCCCTCAAAGATCTTACGGTCTAGGGGACGTGAATATGTCCTGTATATATGTTTGTACATATTTATTACTCTATTTTACTTGTACATATCTATTCTATTTATTTTATTTTGTTAATGTGTTTGGTTTTGTTCTCTTGTCTCCCCCTTCTATAATAATAATGATGGTATTTGTTAAGCGCTTACTATGTGCAAAGCACTGTTCTAAGTGCCGGGGGGGATACGAGGTGATCAGGTTGTCCCACGTGGGGCTCACAGTCTTAATCCCCATTTTACAGATGAGGGAACTGAGGCCCAGAGAAGTGAAGTGACTTGCCCAAAGTCACCCAGCTGACAATTGGCAGAGCCGGGATTTGAACCCATGACCTCTGACTCCAAAGCCCGGGCTCTTCCCACTGAGCCACGCTGCTCCCTCCTGCCAGGCATGCCCCCATGGCACCGGTGGGCGTGCCCAAATTATCAGATATTCACAGCAAAATCCTCTTTGGTTCAGTCATCCACTCGATTTAGTGTCTTTTTTTTTTTTAAAGCCAATGCAAAATTGTGATTTTTGTGGTATTTGTTAATAATAATGATTATGGTACATGTAAAGCACTTCCTATGTGCCAGGTACTGTTCAAAGCACTGGGATAAATACAGGTTAAGCTGGACGCGGCCCCTGTCCCCCATGGGGCTCACACTCTTAGTCCCCATTTTACAGATAATAATAATAATGATGGCATTTATTAAGCGCTTACTATGTGCAAAGCACTGTTCTAAGCACTGGGGTGGATACCAGGTGATCAGGTTGTCCCACGGGGGGCTCACAGTCTTAATCCCTATTTTACAGATGAGGTAACTGAGGCCCAGAGAAGATGAGTGACTTGCCCGAGGTCACACAGCAGACCTGTGGCGGAGCCAGGATTAGAACCCTGTATTTATAATAATAATAAATAATGACGGCATTTATTAAGCGCTTACTATGGGCAAAGCACTGTTCTAAGCGCTGGGGAGGTTACAAGGTGATCAGGTTGTCCCACAGGGGGCTCACAGTCTTCATCCCCATTTTCCAGATGAGGTAACTGAGGCCCAGAGAAGTGAAGTGACTTGCCCAAAGTCACACAGCTGACAATTGGCAGAGCTGGGATTTGAACCCGTGACCTCTGACTCCAAAGCCCGGGCTCTTTCCACTGAGCCATACTGTATATATGTATATCCTGTATATATGTATATATGTTTGTACATATTTATTACTCTATTTTATGTGTACATATTTATTCTATTTATTTTATTTTGTTAGCATGTTTTGTTTTGTTGTCTGTCTCCCCTTTCTAGACTGTGAGCCCGCTGTTGGGTAGGGACCGTCTCTATATGTTGCCAACTTGTACGTCCCAAGCGCTTAGTACAGTGCTGTGCACACAGTAAGCACTCAATAAATACCATTGATTGAATGAATGAATGAATATGTATACTGTATATATGTATATCCTGTATATATGTTTTTATATATGTATATATGTTTGTACATATTTATTACTCTATTTATTTTATTTGTACATATTTGTTCTATTTATTTTATTTTGTCAATATGTTTTGTTTTGTTGTCTGTCTCCCCCTTCTAGACTGTGAGCCCACTGTTGGGTAGGGACTGTCTCTATATGTTGCCAACTTGTACTTCCCAAGTGCTTAGTACAGTGCTCTGCACAAAGTAAGCGCTCAATAAATATGATTGATTGATTGTACGTCCCAAGCACTTAGTCCAGTGCTCTGCACACAGTAAGCGCTCAATAGATATGATTGAATGAATGAATGAATGAATATATATACTGTATATATGTATATCCTGTATATATGTATATATGTTTGTACATATTTATTACTCTATTCATTTTATTTGTACGTATTTATTCTATTTTATTTTGTTAATAAGTTTTGTTTTGTTCTCTGTCTCCCCCTTCTAGACTGTGAGCCCACTGTTGGGTAGGGACCATCTCTGGATGTTGCCAACTTGTACTTCCCAAGCACTTAGTACAGTGCTCTGCAAACAGTAAGCGCTCAATAAATATGATTGAATGAATGAATGAATGAATGAATGAATGAATGAACCCAGGTCTCTCTGACTCCCAGGGTTTATAGTCTAAGCAGGAGGGAGAACGGGTACAGAGTCCCCATTTTGCAGATGAGGGAACTGAGTCAGAGAAGCTAATCAGGTCAGACACAGCCCACGTTCCCCATGGGCCTCGCAGTCTTAATCCCCGTTTTACGGATGTGGTAACTGAGGCACAGAGAAGACTCGCCCTAAGTCACACAGCAGGCAAGTGGGGAGGTGGGATTAGAACCCAGGTCCTGTGACTCTCATGCCCCTGCTCTTTCATCATCATCAATCGTATTTATTGAGCGCTTACTGTGTGCAGAGCACTGTACTAAGCTCTTGGGAAGTAAAAGTTGGCAACATATAGAGACAGTCCCTACCCAACAGTGGGCTCACAGTCTAAAAGGGTTAGGGTTAGGCTGTGACAGAATCATAATCAGAGTCCAGTCTTCCGAGGCCACTGACCTTTACTGATCCTTTCTTAGAAACCTTAATGTAAGTGCGCGTGTCTTGAACTCAGCCCACCCACCTTTTTTGTATTTGCTGACCTCTTACTATGTGCTGGGCACCGTACCAACTCTGGGACAGACACAAGCTAATCAGGTCGGACACGGTCCATGGGCCTCACGCTCTTAATCCTTGTTAGGGATGAGGGAACTGAGGCTCAGAGAGGTGAAGCGACTTGCCCAGGGTCACACAGCAGACGAGCGGCAGAGCCGGGATTAGGGGCTGAAAGAGGTGACCTTCATGTGGATTTGAAGCCAGAGAGCTCGGAAACGCACGGGCAGTGACGGGAAAAATCATTGCCGTAGTAATAACAACAATTAACAGTAGTTTGGGCATTTGTTAAGCACTTACTAAGTGTCAAGCGCTCAGGAATTCATGCTCGTTCATTCATTCATTCAGTCGTATTTATTGAGCGCTTATTGTGTGCCCATGTATATATGTTTGTACTTATTTGTTACTCTTTATTTTACTTGTACATATCTATTCTATTGATTTTATTTTGTTAGTATGTTTGGTTTTGCTCTCTGTCTCCCCCCTTTTAGACTGTGAGCCCGCTGTTGGGTAGGGACTGTCTCTAGACGTTGCCAACTTGTACTTCCCAAGCGCTTAGTACAGTGCTCTGCACACAGTAAGCGCTCAATAAATACAATTGATGATGATGATGATGATTCATCCCTTCCTTCCTCTCCCCCTCGTCCCCCTCTCCATCCCCCCCATCTTACCTCCTTCCCTTCCCCACAGCACCTGTATATATGTTTGTACATATTTTTTACTCTATTTATTTATTTATTTATTTTATTTGTGCATATCTATTCTATTTATTTTATTTTGTTAGTATGTTTGGTTTTGTTCTCTGTCTCCCCCTTTTAGACTGTGAGCCCACTGTTGGGTAGGGACTGTCTCTATATGGTGCCAATTTGTACTTCCCAAGCGCTTAGTACAGTGCTCTACACATAGTAAGCGCTCAATAAATACGATCGATTTATTACTCTATTTATTTATCTATTTTACTTGTACATATCTATTCTATTGATTTTATTTTGTTAGTATGTTTGGTTTTGCTCTCCGTCTCCCCCCTTTTAGACTGTGAGCCCACTGTTGGGTAGGGACCGTCTCTATTTGTTGCCAATTTGTACTTCCCAAGCGCTTAGTACAGTGCTCTGCACGCAGTAAGCGCTCAATAAATACGATTGATGATGATGATGATGATGATGATGATACTAAGCGCTTGGGAAGTCCAAGTCGGCAACATCTAGAGACGGTCCCTCTACCCAACAGCGGGCTCACAGGCTAGAAGGGGGAGACGGAGAACAAAACCAAACATATTAACAAAATAAAAGAAATAGAATAAATATGTACCAGTAAAATAAATAAATAAACAGACAAGGAACAGATCTACCATCTTTATTGTACGCTCCCAAGCATTTGGTACAGTGCTCATTTATTTTATTTTGTTAGTATGTTTGGTTTTGTTCTCTGTCTCCCCCTTTTAGACTGTGAGCCCGCTGTTGGGTAGGGACCGTCTCTATATGTTGCCAACTTGGACTTCCCAAGCGCTTAGTACAGTGCTCTGCACCCAGTAAGCGCTCAATAAATACGATTGATTGATTGCTCAGCACACAGTAAGTTCTCAGAAAATCAAACAGTAGCCTTTATTGAACACAGAGCATTGTACGGCCCGCTTGGGAGAGCACGGTGCAGCAGAATGCGCAGGCACGTTCCCTGCCCATTACTGGCTTACTATTGATGATGATAATAATAATAATAATAATAATAATAATGATGGCATTTATTAAGCGCTTTCTCTGTACAAAGCACTGTTCTGAGCACTGGGGAGGTTACAAGGTGATCAGGTTGTCCCACGGGGGGCTCACAGTCTTCATCCCCATTTTACAGGTGAGGTAACGGAGGCGCAGAGACTTGCCCAAAGTCACACAGCTCACGAGGATTTGAACCCATGACCCCTGACTCCAAAGCCCGTGCTCTTTCCCCTGAGCCATGCTGCGCGGTGATGATGATCAATCAATCAATCAATCATATTTATTGAGCGCTTACTGGGTGCAGAGCACTGTACTAAGCGCTTGGGAAGTCCAAGTTGGCAACATATAGAGACGGTCCCTACCCAACAGTGGGCTCACAGTCTAAAAGGGGGATGATGGAAACTGTCCTTCTAAGGAAGTGGGTTTTTCCCTAGAGAGGAGGAGGGGTGGGGGTGGGGGGGGTCTATCAATCAATCGTATTTATTGAGCGCTTACTGTGTGCAGAGCACTGTACTGAGCGTCTGTGTCCCCCCGATAGGTTCTGGATGGCCTGGGAGTTGGAGGTCCTTTTAGACTGTGAGCCCACTGTTGGGTAGGGACCGTCTCTATATGTTGCCAACTTGGACTTCCCAAGCGCTTAGTACAGTGCTCTGCACACAGTAAGCGCTCAATAAATACGATCGACCGACTGACCGGTCCGTGTCTTCTGTCCGTTTGCAGCTCGCTCCTAACTTCATCGTAGAGGCCGGTCACTTCAGCTTTCTCTGTCTTGCTCCTTGGCCGTACTGTGGGAGTCATTACTCCACATCCGGGTGGGTCAAGAATTTGAGGAATTACCAAGAAGCATAAAGGGGTGTCATTCATCCATTTAAATTGAGCGCTTAATGTGTGCAGAGCACTGTACTAAGCGCTTGGGAAGTCCAAGTTGGCAGCATAGAGGGACGGTCCCTACCCAACCGCGGGCTTACCGTCTGGAAGGGGGAGACGGACAATCAATCAATCAATCAATCGTATTTATTGAGCGCTTACTATGTGCAGAGCACTGTACTAAGCGCTTGGGAAGTACAAATTGGCATCACATAGAGACAGTCCCTACCCAACAGTGGGCTCACAGTCTAAAAGGGGGAGACAGAGAACAGAACCAAACATACCAACAAAATAAAATAAGTAGGATAGAAATGTACAAGTAAAATAAATAAGTAAATAAATAAATAGAGTAATAAATATGTACAACCATATATACATATATACAGGTGCTGTGGGGAAGGGAAGGAGGTAAGACGGGGGGATGGAGAGGGGGACGAGGGGGAGAGGAAAGAATGGGCTCAGTCTGGGAAGGCCTCCTGGAGGAGGTGAGCTCTCAGCAGGGCCTTGAAGGGAGGAAGAGAGCGAGCTTGGCGGAGGGGCAGAGGGAGGGCATTCCAGGCCCGGGGGATGACGTGGGCCGGGGGTCGATGGCGGGACAGGCGAGAGCGAGGTACAGTGAGGAGATTAGTGGTGGAGGAGCGGAGGGTGCGGGCTGGGATGGAGAAGGAGAGAAGGGAGGTGAGGTAGGAGGGAGCGAGGGGATGGATGGACAGCCTTGAAGCCCAGGGTGAGGAGTTTCTGCCTGATGCGCAGATTGATTGGTAGCCACTGGAGATTTTTGAGGAAGGGAGTAATATGCCCAGAGCGTTTCTGGACAAAGATAATCCGGGCAGCAGCATGAAGTATGGATTGAAGTGGAGAGAGACAGGAGGATGGGAGATCAGAGAGAAGGCTGGTGCAGTAGTCCAGACGGGATAGGATGAGAGCTTGAATGAGCAGGGTAGCGGTTTGGATGGAGAGGAAAGGGCGGATCTTGGCAATGTTGCGCAGCTGAGACCGGCAGGTTTTGGTGACGGCTTGGATGTGAGGGGTGAATGAGAGAGCGGAGTCGAGGATGACACCAAGGTTGCGGGCTTGTGAGACGGGAAGGATGGTAGTGCCGTCAACAGAGATGGGAAAGTCAGGGAGAGGGAAAGGTTTGGGAGGGAAGACAAGGAGCTCAGTCTTCGACATGTTGAGCTTTAGGTGGCGGGCGGACATCCAGATGGAGATGTCCTGAAGGCAGGAGGAGATGCGACAACAAAAGAAAACACGCGGACGGATGTCAAGTCGGCGGCTTCGGAGAAACAGTCATAGCATAATTGCGGGGCTTGAGGGAAGGCTATTGAAAGAAATAATTATTATTATTCTTATTATTGCCATTATTATTAATAATGGTAATGATAATAGCAATAATAGCTGCGGTATTCGTTAAGTGCTTACTACGTGCCGGGCACCGTATTAAGCTCTGGGGTGGATACAGGCAAATGGGGTTGGACGCAACCCCCGCCCCACGTGGGGCTCCCAGTCTCCATCCCAGTCTCCCAGTCTCCATCTTAAGCGCTTAGTACAGTGCTAAGCGCTTAGTACAGTGCTCTGCACATAGTAAGCGCTCAATAAATACGATTGATTGATTGATCCCCATTTTACAGGTGAGGCAGCGGAGGCACAGAAAAGTGAAGTGACTTGGCTAAGGCCACACAGCGGGCCAGTGGGGGAGCCGGGATTAGAACTCGTGACCTAGAGACCAGGCCCGGGGTCTCTCCACTGCGCCGTGCTGTTTCTCAGCAGGAATTGGAGAGATGAATTAGAAAAATAACGCCCGGAAATAGGCCCCGATATAAGAGCCCAACGGTCGCTTTCCTGGTGGAAGCCGACACGGCAAGCGAGATAATAGTATCGCCATCCGCCTCAGGTCCCGCAGGGTTGGGGAGGTGGGCTCGGGCGGGGGTCTCCGGGCGCTTTCAATCAATCAATCAATCAATCATCATCATCAATCGTATTTATTGAGCGCTTCCTGTGTGCAGAGCGCTGCACTGAGCGCTTGGGAAGTACAAGGTGGCAATCAATCAATCGTATTTATTGGTATTTATTGAGCGCTTACCGGGTGCAGAGCAGCTCCACCCCCTGTCTGCTGGGTGACCTCGGGCAAGTCACTTCACTTCTCCGGACCTCAGCTGCCTCATCTGGAAAATGGAGATTAAGACCGCGAGCCCCATGGTAATAATGATGATGGCATTTGTTAAGCGCTTACTATGTGCAAAGCACTGTTCTAAGCGCTGGGGGGGATACAGTGTGATCAAGTTGTCCCATGGGGGGCTCACAGTCTTAAATCCCCATTTTTACAGATGAGGTAACCGAGGCTCAGAGAAGTTAAGTAAGCTGGCAGCATCTAGAGACAGTCCCTACCCAACATCATCATCATCATCATCAATCGTATTTATTGAGCGCTTACTGTGTGCAGAGCACTGTACTAAGCGCTTGGGAAGTCCAAGTTGGCAACATCTAGAGACAGTCCCTACCCAACAGTGGGCTCACAGTCTAAAAGGGGGAGACAGAACAAAACCAAACATACTAACAAAATAAAATAAATAGAATAGATATGTACAAGTAAAATAAATAAATAAATAAATAGGGTAATAAATATGTACAAGCATATATACATATATACTATGTGCAAAGCACTGTTCTAAGCGCTGGGGGGGATACAGTGTAATCAAGTTGTCCCATGTGGGGCTCACAGTCTTAATCCCCATTTTTACAGATGAGGTAACTGAGGCTCAGAGAAGTTAAGTAAACTGGCAACATCTAGAGACAGTCCCTACCCAACAGTGGGCTCACAGTCTAGAAGGGGGAGACAGAGAACAAAACCAAACATACTAACAAAATAAAATGGAATAGATAGGTACAAGTAAAATAAATAAATAGAGTAACATTCATTCAATCGTATTTATTGAGCGCTTACTGTGTGTAGAGCACTGTACTAAGCGCTTGGGAAGTACAAGTTGGCAACATATAGAGACAGTCCCTACCCAACAGCGGGCTTCCAGTCTAGAAGGGGGAGACGGACAACAAAACAAAACATATTTACAAAATAAAATAAATAGAATAAATATGTACAAATAAAATAGAGTAATAAATATGTACAATCATCATCATCATCATCAATCGTATTTATTGAGCGCTTACTATGTGCAGAGCACTGTACTAAGCGCTTGGGAAGTACAAATTGGCAACATATAGAGACGGTCCCTACCCAACAGTGGGCTCACAGTCAGGATATACATATATACAGTATGGCTCAGTGGAAAGAGCCCGGGCTTTGGAGTCAGAGGTCATGGGTTCAAATCCCGGCTCTGCCAATTGTCAGCTGGGTGACTTTGGGCAAGTCACTTCACTCCTCTGTGCCTCAGTTCCCTCATCTGGAAAATGGGGATTAAGACTGTGAGCCCCCTGTGGGACAACCTGATCACCTTGTGACCTCCCCAGCCCTCAGAACAGTGCTTTGCACATAGTAAGCGCTTAATAAATAAATCTGTACAAACATATATACATCTATACAGGTGCTGTGGGGAAGGGAAGGAGGTAAGACGGGGGGGGGGATGGAGGGGGGGACGAGGGGGAGAGGAAGGAGGGGGCTGAGTGTGGGAAGGCCTCCTGGAGGAGGTGAGCTCTCAGTAGGGCCTTGAAGGGAGGAAGAGAGCGGACGAATCCGGGGCGAAACGCTTCTCTGTCCGGCAGCTCCAGGACCGCACCCAGTTCAGCGACCGAGACCTGGCCACCCTCAAAAAGTACTGGGACAACGGCATGACCAGCCTGGGCTCCGTGTGCCGGGAGAAGATCGAAGCCGTGGCGGCCGAGCTGAACGTGGACTGCGAGATCGTGCGGGTGAGGACTCCGGGAGGCCTTCCCACACTGAGCCCCTTCCTTCCTCTCCCCCTCGCCCCCCTCTCCATCCCCCCCATCTTACCTCCTTTCCTTCCCCACAGCACCTGTATATATGGATATATGTTTGTACATATTACTTTATTTATTTATTTATTTTACTTGTACATACCTAGTCTATTTATTTTCTTTTGTTAGTATGTTTGGTTTTGTTCTCCGTCTCCCCCTTTTAGACTGTGAGCCCACTGTTGGGCAGGGACTGTCTCTAGATGTTGCCAACTTGGACTTCCTAAGCGCTTAGTACAGTGCTCTGCACACAGTAAGCGCTTAATAAATACTATTGATGATGATGATGATGGGGACGGGAGAGGCTCAGCCTCACGGCGGCCGCGGGGATGGAGGGCCCGGCGGGCGTGTGAGGGACGCGTGCCCCGTGGAAGGGTGAAATAAGCTGGAGTCGGAGTCAGAAGGACCTGGGTTCTACTGCCAGCTCCACCCCCTGTCTGCTGGGTGACCTCGGGCAAGTCACTTCACTTCTCTGGACCTCAGTTACCTCATCTGGAAAATGGAGATTAAGACTGCGAGCCCCATGACAACAATAACGATGGCATTTGTGAAGTGCCTACTATGTGCAAAGCACTGTTCTTTTAGACCGTGAGCGCACTGTTGGGTAGGGACCGTCTCTATATGTTGCCAACTTGGACTGCCCAAGCGCTTAGTACAGTGCTCTGCACCCAGTAAGCGCTCAATAAATACGATTGATTGATTGTTCTAAGCGCCGGGGGGGATACAGTGTGATCAAGTTGTCCCACGTGGGGCTCACAGTCTTAATCCCCGTTTTTACAAATGAGGTCACTGAGGCTCAGAGAAGTTAAGCGGCTTGCCCAAGGTCACACAGCAGACTTGTGGTGGCTCTTTCCACTGAGCCACGCCGCTTCTCCGAGAAGTAAATGGTCTCCTCCGCCTAGCAGCCTGGCCTCGTCCACCCCCTCTGCCCGGTGCGTTCAAGGCTTCCTTCTGTCTTTCTCTCCCAAAGACCTGGATTGGGAACCGAAGAAGAAAGTACCGCTTAATGGGGATTGAAGTCCCACCCCCGAGAGGCGGCCCCGCCGACTTTTCCGAGCAGCCCGAGCCCGGGCCGAAGCCCGCCGTGACCCCCGGGGAGGAAGTGGGGCCGGACCACGGGGAGGATAACGACCGGAATGACGAGGTGTCCATCTGCCTGTCGGAAGGAAGCTCTCAAGGTGAGGGGCCCCGTGCCGTCGGTCTGCGGCCTCGGTTTCCCAGGGGGGCCAGTCCTCCTGAGAGGCGTGAGCCATATTTCCAGATCCCACCCATCTAATAATAGTGATAGCAATAATAACTGTGGTATTTATTAAGCACTTACTATGTGCTAAGCACCGGGGTCGATATAAGGTAATCGGGCTGGACACATAGGGCCCACCGTCTTAACCCCCTTTTTACAGATGGGGTGGCTGAGGCACGGGGAAGTGAAGTCACTTGCCCAAGGTCACACACCTGACGCGTGGCAGAGCCGGGATTAGAACCGAGGTCATTCATTCAATCGTATCTATTGAGCGCTTACTGTGTGCAGAGCACTGGACTAAGTGCTTAGGAAGTACACGTCGGCAACATATAACAATAATAATAATGATGGCATTTATTAAGCGCTTGCTATGTTGTTGTCAGCGCTGGGGAGGTTACAAGGTGATCAGGTTGTCCCACGGGGGGCTCACAGTCTTAATCAATCAATCAATCGTATTTATTGAGCGCTTACTGGGTGCAGAGCACTGTACTAGGCGCTTGGGAAGTACAAGTTGGCAACATATACAGTCCCTACCCAACAGTGGGCTCACAGTTAAAAGGGGGAGACAGAGAACAAAACCAAACATACTAACAAAATAAAATAAATAGAATAGATAGGTACAAGTAAAATAAATAGAGTAATAAATATGTACAAACATATATACATATATATATAATCCTCATTTTACAGATGAGGTAACTGAGAAGTGAAGTGACTTGCTCAAAGTCACCCAGCTGACAAGTGGCGGGGCCGGGATTTGAACCCATGACCTCCGACTCCAAAGCCCGGGCTCTTCCCACTGAGCCACACTGCCTCTTACTTGTTTCTCAGGGGCGAACCCTGCCCAGAACATCCCCAGCTCCGGTTAAGAGCCAGGTATTTTTACATCCCCAGCTCTGGTTAAGGTGCCGGCACAGAGCCAGGTATTTTTGTCTCCAAAAAGACCAATCTTTTTGTGCAGTTGTGCAGTTGTGCAGTTCGAAGGCTTTGCAGGGAGGGTGACTCAGTCTCCGCGAGGAGCAGGCCTTTGGAGTCTCCGGGGATTGAACCGCAAGAGGAACAGTCATCGGCGGAATAATTATAGGGCTTTTGAATCCATGGGACCCACACAGGAATTCTCCTAGCAACAAAGGAGCAGGAGATATTTATATGCCAACTTAGAGATTGTTTTGCGACCAGACTTATTTTCCAATCTAGGTCAGTGAGATGAGGCTCGTTCATTCTAAGGAGAGCCTATTTACAACCCGAAAGGTCCACGTGGCTTTGGAGGAGCGGTAAATCAATCAATCAATCAATCAATCAATCAGTCAATTGTATTTATTGAGCGCTTACTGTGTGCACAGCACTGTACTAAGCGCTTGGGAAGTACAAGTTGGCAACATATAGAGACAGTCCCTACCCGACAGTGGGCTCACAGTCTAAAAGGGGGAGACAGAGGACAAAACCAAACATACTAACAAAATAAAATAAATAGAATAGATATGTACAAGTAAAATAAATAAATAAATAGAGTAATAAATATGTACAAACATATATACAGGTGCCAAAGTCCAAAGGGTTGTTGACTTACAAAACTCCACCTTCCCGGGGGAAATGGAAGGGGGAGCATTCTTATTTGGGAATAGCAACAGGGTCCCTAAATACCTGAAGACAAAGGTCAGGAAAGCCCAAGTGCCTTGGACTAAATCCCACAGGAAGCCGAGAGGATTAGGACGTTTGGGAAAGGCCGAGTTTACTTGAGGATCTCGCCGGTTCTCAACTGCCACCAGCCAGATTCTGCTCAAATCAATCAATCAATCAATCAATCGTATTTATTGAGCGCTTACTATGTGCAGAGCACTGTACTAAGCGCTTGGGAAGTACAAATTGGCAACATATAGATACAGTCCCTGCCCAACATTGGGCTCACAGTCTAAAAGGGGTCTAATAAGCTCCCCGGGGGCAGGGAACGTGCCTACCAACTGCTGAGAAGCAGCGTGGCTCAGTGGCAAGAGCCCGGGCTTTGGAGGCGGAGGTCCTGGGTTCAAATCCCAGTTCCGCCAGTTGTCAGCTGTGTGACTTTGGGCAAGTTGCTTCACTTCTCTGGGCCTCAGTTCCCTCTTCTGTGAAATGGGGATAAAGACTGTGAGCCCCCACCATCATCATCATCATCATCAATCGTATTTATTGAGCGCTTACTATGTGCAGAGCACTGTACTAAGCGCTTGGGAAGTACAAATTGGCAACATATAGAGACAGTCCCTACGCAACCAGGAGACAACCTGATCACCTTTTAACCTCCCCAGCGCTTAGAACAGTGTTTTCTTGGTAAATCCCCCCAAACCAAATGTCCAAAGTCCAACTGTGCATCAGATGCACTCAGTGACGCGTCCAACAGTTGAAATCACTCTATCAACAGCATCAAACGTCCAATAAACGCTGTTAGAACTGGAGCTGTTTCAGGATGGGAGGGCGGGTGACGGTTTAGGAGTCTAGGACAGTCACCTCTAGCTCACGGTAAGATCAGCTGAATATTGCAGAAGCAGCGTGGCTCAGGGGAAAGAGCACAGGCTTGGGAGTCAGAGGTCGTGGGTTCTAATCCCGCCTCTGCCACTTGTCGGCCGTGTGACTTCGAGCAAGTCATTTAACTTCACTCTGCCTCAGTTACCTCTTCTGTAGCATGGGGATTAATCCATCAGTCAGTCGTATTTATTGAGCGCTTTCTGTGTGCAGGGCACTGTACTAAGTGCTTGGGAAGTACAAGTTGGCAACATATAGAGACAGTCCCTACCCAACAACGGGCTCACAGTCTAAAAGGGGGAGACAGACAACAAAACCAAACGTATTAATAAAATAAAATAAATAGAATATGCACAATAAAATAAGTAAATAAATAGAGTAATAAATGCATGCAAACATATATACAGGTGCTGTGGGGAAGGGAAGGAGGTAAGGCAGGGGGGATGGAGAGGGGCTCAGTGTGGGAAGGCCTCCTGGAGGAGGTGAGCTCTCAGTAGGGATTTGAAGGGAGGAAGAGAGCCAGCTTGGCGGGTGTGCGGAGGGAGGGCATTCCGGGCCAGGAGGAGGACGTGGGCCGGGGGTCGACGGTGGGACAGGAGAGAACAAGGCACAGTGAGGAGGTGAGCGGTGGCAGAGGAGCGGAGGGTGCGGGCTGGGATGGAGAAGGAAAGAAGGGAGGTGAGGTAGGAGGGGGCGAGGGGATGGACAGCCTTGAAGCCGAGAGTGGGGAGTTTTTGCCTGATGCGTAGATTGACACCATTACTCTTTTTACTCTATTTATTTATTTATTTAATTTATTTGTACATATCTATTCTATTTTATTTTGTTAGTATGTTTGGTTTTGTTCTCTGTCTCCCCCTTTTAGACTGTGAGCCCACTGTTGGGTAGGGACTGTCTCTCTATGTTGCCAATTTGTACTTCCCAAGTGCTTAGTACAGTGCTCTGTACATAGTAAGCGCTCAGTAAATACGATTGATGATGATGATGATGATTACCTCACGTGTGGGCCTCACCTCAGAAAATCCCCCATCGGGTGGGGGCTCTGTCGCAGCTGGACAGACGGGAAGAGCCCTGCCCGGTAAGAACTCCTGAGGCCGGAAGCGGGATCGCCCTTTCCGTCCCTTTTCCTCTCAAAAGCAGGGAGCAGCGGGGCCTAGTGGGAAAGAGCCCGAGCCCGGGAAGCAGAGGGCGTGGGTTCTCATCCCGACCCGGCTGCTCGGTGACCCGGGACAAGTCGCTTCACTTCTCCGAGCCTCAGTTCCCTCACCTGTAAAATGGGGATTAAGAGAAGCAGCGTGGCTCTGTGGAAAGAGCCTGGGCTTTGGAGTCAGAGGTCATGGGTTCGAGTTCCGGCTCTGCCACGTGTCTGTTGTGTGACCTTGGGCAAGTCACTTCACTTCTCTGAGCCTCAGTTCCCTCATCTGTAAAATGAGGATTAAGGCTGTGAGCCCCGCGTGGGACAACCTGATCACCTTGTATCCCCCAGCGCTTAGAACATAGTAAGCGCTTAATAAATGCCATCATCATCATCATCATCAAGTCACTTAACTTCTCTGAGCCTCAGTTCCCTCATCTGTAAAATGAGGATTAAGGCTGTGAGCCCCACGTGGGTACATATTTTTTACTCAATTTATTTATTTATTTATTTTATTTGTACATATCTATTCTATTTATTTTATTTTGTTAGTGTGTTTGGTTTTGTTCTCTGTCTCCCCCTTCTAGACTGTGAGCCCACTGTTGGGTAGGGACTGTCTCTATATGTTGCCAATTTGTACTTCCCAAGCACTTAGTACAGTGCTCTGCACATAGTAAGCGCTCAATAAATACGATTGATGATGATGATGATGACAACCTGATCACTTTGTATACCCCCAAGCGCTTAGAACAGTGCTTTGCACATAGTAAGCACTTAACAAATGCCAACATTATTATTATTATTATTATTATCATCATCAAGTGCCCATTCTCCCTCTTAATTAGACAGTGAGCCCCGTGTGGAACAGGCACTGTGTCCTCCCGAATTGTTTCGTATCCATCCCAGAGCTTAGTACAGTGCTCGTCATGTAGTATGCATTTAGCAAATACCACGATTATTATCATCATTAGTATCATTAGTAATAATGTAATTATAATAAATACTGATTCTATTCGTATTAATATAAATAGTGTTCGTTATATAACCATAATATTAATGCTGATAGTAACAACAGTAATGATAATGATGTGGGCCTGAAATAGCCTGGTGAATAAAATACAGAAAGATTTGAGTTGATACAGAATGGCTTAGCGGAATGATTTTAGGCTTGGGAGTCAGAGGCCGTGGGTTCTAATCCTGGCTCCGCCTCTTGTCTGCTGTGTGACCTTGGGCAAGTCACTTCACTTCTCTGGGCCTCAGTTATCTCATCTGTAAAATGGGGGTTAAGACTGTGAGCCCCACGTGGGACAACCCGACTACCTTGTATCTACCCCAGCACTTAGAACGGTGCGTGGCATGTAGTAAGTGCTTAACGAATATCATTTTCTAGACTGTAAGCCCGGTGTGGGCAGGGATTGTCCCTCTTTATTGTGGAGCTGTACTTTCCAGGCGCTTAGTAAGGCGCTCTGCACACAGTAAGGGTGCAATAAATATGACTGAATGAACAAATGATAGAGCGGGTGGCTTTTTTCTCTCTGCAGAAGAAGCCAATGACGCTATTGCACATGAAGAAGGCAGGCATAAGGGGGAAGGCCATCCCGAAGCAACCTCCGACAATGTGGTAAGTAGATCTTCCCAAACCACCACCGCTCCACTTGGCATTCAGTCCTATTTACTGAGCGCCTGCTGTGTGCAGAGCACCGTACTAAGCGCTTGGGAGAATTTGCTGTAACAATAAACAGATTCCTTGAGCCGCTCTCCATCAGGGACCCACCGCCATCCTGGCGGCTTTCTTCATCATCATCATCAATCGTATTTATTGAGCGCTTACTGTGTGCAGAGCACTGTACTAAGCGTTTGGGAAGTACAAATTGGCAACATATAGAGACAGTTCCTACCCAACAGTGGGCTCACAGTCTAAAAGGGGGGAGACAGAGAACAAAACCAAAGACAGAGAACAAAACCAAGCTCCAAGGGGAGCTTTCTTGCTCCCCTTACCCGGGCTTCCATTGGCCCTTCCCCAGGGCGCTTAGCACAGTGTGTTTCACTCAGTCGGTGCTCAGTAAATGCCCCGACTCCCGCTGCCGCTGCCGCAGCCAAAAGAAGGGCTTGCAAAGAAACTGAAGTTCCTCCATGGTTTCGGGGGAAGAAGGAAAAAGTTTCATTTTGCGGTGGCATTGGTGAGCAAGGATCGATAGAAAATGCTTGGACTCCTCCGGTTTCCCACCAAGCGGGGCACTGATCCTGAGAGAAGCAGCATGGCTCGGTGGAAAGAGCCCGGGCTTTGGAGTCAGAGGTCGTGGGTTCGAATCCCGGCTCCACCGCAAGTCTGCTGTGTGACCTTGGGCAAGCCACTTAACTTCCCTGAGCCTCAGTTCCCTCATCTGTAAAAATGGGGATTAAGACGGTGAGCCCCGCGTGGGACATCTTGTTCACATTGTATCCCCCCCAGCGCTTAGAACAGTGCTTTGCACATAGTAAGCGCTTAACAAATGCCATCATTATTATTATTATTATTATTATTATCCGGGACCCCTTCTGAAAGGAGCCGAATTGTCTTCCCGAGACAGATAATCCCAGGGAAAAATTGCTCCTGAGCCTCGCCAGTAATCGATAAAAGGAACTGCCTTCCAGTGGAATGATTGACTGAAAGATTCTCAGGGTTCTTGGTTCTCTCTTCAGTGGACACCTGTCCATTTTGTCTCTGAGGTCAAACTGTCAATTAGTTGATCGTATGTATTAAGCGCTTACTGCTTGCAGACAATTACCCTCCCCACCTTCAAAGCCTTATTGAAAGCACATCTCAAGGCCCTACTGAGAGCTCACCTCCTCCAAGAGGCCTTCCCAGACTGAGCCCCTTCCTTCCTCTCCCCCTCGTCCCCCTCTCCATCCCCCCAATCTTACCTCCTTCCCTTCCCCACAGCACCTGTATATATGTATAGATGTCTGTACATATTTATTACTCTATTTATTTATTTATTTATTTTACTTGTACATATCTATTCTATTTATTTCATTTTGTTAGTATGTTTGGTTTTGTTCTCTGTCTCCCCCTTTTAGACTGTGAGCCCACTGTTGGGTAGGGACCGTCTCTATATGTTGCCAATTTGTACTTCCCAAGCGCTTAGTACAGTGCTCTGCACATAGTAAGAGCTCAATAAATATGATTGATGATGATGATGATGATGTATATATGTTTGTACATGTACATATTTATTACTCTATTTTACTTGTACATATCTATTCTATTTATTTCATTTTGTTAGTATGTTTGGTTTTGTTCTCTGTCTCCCCCTTTTAGACTGTGAGCCCACTGTTGGGTAGGGACCGTCTCTATATGTTGCCAATTTGTACTTCCCAAGCGCTTAGTACAGTGCTCTGCACATAGTAAGAGCTCAATAAATATGATTGATGATGATGATGATGATGTATATATGTTTGTACATGTACATATTTATTACTCTATTTATTTTACTTGTACATATCTATTCTATTTATTTTATTTTGTTAGTATGTTTGGTTTTGTTCTCCGTCTCCCCCTTTTAGACTGTGAGCCCACTGTTGGGTAGGGACCGTCTCTATATGTTGCCAATTTGTACTTCCCAAGCGCTTAGTCCAGTGCTCTGCACATAGTAAGTGCTCAGTAAGTACGATTGATTGATTGATTGATTGACTGATCTCCTCCAAGAGGCCTTCCCTGACTAAGCCTTCTTTTCCTTTTCTTCAACTCCTTTCTGCGTCTCCCTGGCTTGTTCCCTTTATTAGGGAAATTATTAGCCCGTATGGCTTTATTAGCCCTTTATTAGCCCGTATGGCTACTACGAGGAGGCCCTGGAGCTTGCCGGTTGGAGAGGAAGTACTCTGCTATTCCCGTTATCCAGGTATCTCTCCTGGAAACGACCCAGGTGGATCCCCACCCTACGCCACCGTTCACTACCACTTTGTTGCTGTAGCGGAACAATCCCTCAGTGGCATTTATTGAGCGCTTACTGTGTTCAGGCCACTGTACTAAGTGCTTGGGAGTGTGATTCACAAAGGGGGAGGTCTGGACAATCCCTGCCCTCAAGGAACTTACTAGAGGGAGAGACAGACATTAAAATAAAGGCCCTACTGAGAGCTCACCTCCTCCAGGAGGCCTTCCCAGACTGAGCCCCTTCCTTCCTCTCCCCCTCGTCCCCCTCTCCATCCCCCCCGTCTTACCTCCTTCCCTTCCCCACAGCACTTATATATATATATAAGTATATATATAATATATAGTATATATATATAATAATATATGTGTGTCTGTACATATTTATTACTCTATTTATTTATTTATTTTACTTGTACATATCCATTCTATTTATTTTATTTTGTTAGTATGTTTGATTTTGTTCTCCATCTCCCCCTTTTAGACTGTGAGCCCACTGTTGGGTAGGGACTGTCTCTATATGTTGCCATCTTGTGCTTCCCAAGCGCTTAGTACAGTGCTCTGCACACAGTAAGCGCTCAATAAATATGATTGATTGATTGATTGATTCCCTACTCCGCCCTGCCCCGGCTGGCCTCACACTCTCGGGCGTCACGTAAGGTGGCTCCGGCCTGGAAATCTCCTCAGCAATTCTGTGGACCGGATCTCTCAGCCTCAGACTGGCGGCATTCCCTATCATCATCATCATCATCATCAATCGTATTTATTGAGCGCTTACTATGTGCAGAGCACTGTACTGAGCGCTTGGGAAGTACAAATTGGCAACATATAGAGACAGTCCCTACCCAACAGTGGGCTCACAGTCTAAAAATAATGATGGCATTTTATTAAGCGCTTACTATGTGCAAAGCACTGTTCTAAGCGCTGGGGAGGTTACAGGGTGATCACCTATAAACTACTACTATAAACTAACTACTATAGGTAGTTTAGCCTTCCCCTCTCCTAACCCTCCTCACCCCTAAATTCACCCCTCGCCCCTGTTCCTGTCTCCTGGAGAAGCCGCGTGGCTCAGTGGAAAGAGCCCGGGCTTTGGAGTCAGAGGTCACGGGTTCAAATCCCGGCTCCACCAATTGTCAGCCGTGTGACTTTGGGCAAGTCACTTTGCTTCTCTGGGCCTCAGTTACCTCATCTGTAAAATGGGGGTTAAGGCTGTGAGCCCCGCGAGGGACAACCTGATCACCTTCTTACATCCCCAGCACTTAGAACAGTGCTTTGCACATAGTAAGTGCTTAGTAAATATCATTATTATTATTATTATCTGAATCAATCAATCAATCGTATTTTTTGAGCGTTTACTTTGTGCAGAGCACTGGACTAAGCGCTTGGGAAGTCCAAGTTGGCAACATATAGAGACAGTCCCTACCCAACAGTGGGCTCACAGTCTAAAAGGGGGAGACGGAGAACAAAACCAAACATACTAACAAAATAAAATAAATAGAATAGATATGTACAAGTAAAATAAATAAATAAATAGAGTAATAAATCTGTACAAACATATATACATATACACAGGTGCCGTGGGGAAGGGAAGGAGGTAAGATGGGGGGGGGATGGAGAGGGGGACGAGGGGGAGAGGAACCCTTTTGCCCTAACCCTCTGCCCCAGTTGGTCTTCACTCAATTCTCCCGCCCTCACCCAGTCTGTGTCCCGGGATTAACCAACATTCCCGGCCTGCTCCGTACCCCTGCTCCCTCTCAGCTTCCGCTCAGTCAGTAAGTCAGTCATATTTATCGAGCACTTACCGTGTGCCAGGCACTCCCGCTGCTCTCCCCAGCTCCCCCATTGACCACAGACTCCCATCCGTTTCCCACAGGTTATGGGCCGTAACAATAATAATAATAATAATAATAATAATAATAATGGCATTTATCATCATCATCATCAATCGTATTTATTGAGCGCTTACTATGTGCAGAGCACTGTACTAAGCGCTTGGGAAGTACAAATTGGCAACATATAGAGACAGTCCCTACCCAACAGTGGGCGCACAGTCTAAAAGGGGGAGACAGAGACCAAAACCAAACATACTAACAAAATAAAATAAATAGAATAGATATGTACAAATAAAATAAATAAATAGAGTAAAAAATATGTACATACATATATACAGGTATACATATATATTTATTAAGCGCTTACTATGTGCAAAGCACTGTTCTAAGCACTGGGGAGGTTACAAGGTGGGGGGCTCACAAGTCCTAATCCCCATTTTCCAGATGAGGTCACTGAGGCCCAGAGAAGTGAAGTGACTTGCCCAGAGTCACACAGCTGACAACTGGCAGAGACGGGATTCGAACCCATGACCTCTGACTCCGAAGCCAGCGCTCTTTCCACTGAAGCCACGTGTTCTTCCCAAGCCTACAGGGCAGTGCCCTGCCCACAGCGGCTTCTCAATTCATCCGATACTTTCGGAAACTGCCGGCGTTTCCCTTAAAATTACTGGTGAGAAAGTTCACCTCCTGCCTCGGGCTGATTTACATTCGGCCCATCTGCCAAAAAGCAAGCTTCGCGCTGAATCAAAATCAAACCAAAATTCCCGGACACCGGAGAAATCCAGGGTTTGGGCACACAGAGAAGCAGCGTGGCTCAGTGGAAAGAGCCCGGGCTTTGGAGTCAGAGGTCGCGGGTTCAAATCCCGGCTCCGCCAATTGTCAGCTGTGTGACTCTGGGCAAGTCACTTCAACGTTCAATCGTATTTATTGAGCACTTAGTGTGTGCAGAGCACTGTACTAAGCGCTTGGGAAGTCCAAGTTGGCGACATACAGAGACGGTCCCTACCCAACAGCGGGCTCACAGTCTAGAAGGGGGAGACGGAGAACAAAACAAAACGTGTTAACAAAATAAAATAAAGAGAATCAACGTGTACAAAGAAAATGAGTAATAAATCCGTACAAACATATATACAGGTGCTGGGGGGAGGGGAAGGAGGTAAGGCGGGGGGATCAATCAATCAATCAATCGTATTTATTGAGCGCTTACTGTGTGCAGAGCACTGTACTAAGTGCTTGGGAAGTCCAAGTTGGCAACATCTAGAGACAGTCCCTACCCAACAGTGGGCTCACAGTCTAGAAGGGGGAGACAGAGAACAAAACCAAACGTATTAACAAAATAAAATAAATAGAATAGATATGTACAAGGAAAATAAATAAGTAAATAAATAGAGTAATAAATCTGTACAAACATATATACATATATACAAGTGCTGTGGGGAAGGGAAGGAGGTAAGACGGGGGGAATGGAGAGGGGGACGAGGGGGAGAGGAAGGAGGGGGCTCAGTCTGGGAAGGCCACAACTTCTCTGTGCCTCAGTTCCCTCATCTGGAAAATGGGGATTAAGACTGTGAGCCCCTCGTGGGACAACCTGATCACCTTGTAACCTCCCCAGTGCTTAGAACAGTGCTTTGCACATAGTCAGCACTTAATAAATGCCGTCATTATTATTATTATTATTATTAAATGCAATCCCCAAGCGCTTAGTACGGTGCTCTGCACACAGTAAGCGCTCAATAAATACGATTGATTGATTGATTGATTGAATGAATGAATGAGGGTGCTGGCAGCCCCTGGCACGTGTCTGCCCAGGGCCATCGTAGGGCACCGGGCCCGCAGCGGGGATCGGTGCCGCTGACGACAGAGAACCGGGGCGAGGGAGCAGCGGCCCCCTTTTAGACCGCGAGCCCACTGTTGGGTAGGGACCGTCTCTCTATGTTGCCAACTTGTCCTTCCCAAGCGCTTAGTCCAGCGCTCTGCACACAGTAAGCGCTCAATAAATGCGATTGATTGATTGATTGGCTGAACACGGGCCCCCCGGTCTGTCCGCCGGGGCTGCCGTGAGACGGTCGGTCCCTCCCGTGGGCCGCTGCCCGTGGGGCTTAAGGGAGCGGCAGCGGCGCTTTGGCGGCTCAGACGCTCCGGCCTGCGTAGTCCGGACCACCGTCGCCCAGGCCACTGGCCACCCGCGAGGTCACACAGCAGACCTGTGGCGGGGCCGGGATTAGAACCCTGAATATATAATAATAATAATAAATGATGATGGCATTTATTAAGCGCTTACTATGGGCAAAGCACTGCTCTAAGTGCTGGGGATGTTACAAGGTGATCAGGTTGTCCCACAGGGGGGCTCACAGTCTTCATCCCCATTTTCCAGATGAGGTAACCGAGGCACAGAGAGGTGAGGTGACTTGCCCAAGGTCACACAGCTGACAATTGGCAGAGCTGGGATTTGAACCCATGACCTCTGACTCCAAAGCCCGGGCTCTTGCCACTGAGCCATACTGTATATATGTATATGTGTGTGTGTGTGTGTGTGTATACATATATATATGATTGTATATATGTATATATGATTGTACATATTTATTACTCTATTTTATTTGTACATATTTATTCTATTTATTTTATTTTGTTACTATGTTTTGTATATATATATATATATATGTATATACTGTGTGTGTATATATATATATATATATGATTGTATATATGTATATATGATTGTACATATTTATTACTCTATTTCATTTGTACATCTTTATTCTATTTATTTTATTTTGTTAATATGTTTTGTATATATATATGTATATCCTGTGTATATATACATATATATATATGATTGTATATATGTATATATGATTGTACATATTTATTACTCTATTTCATTTGTACATATTTATTCTATTTATTTCATTTTGTTAATATGTTTTGTGTATATATATGTATATCCTGTGTATATATATATATATGATTGTATATATGTATGTATGATTGTACATATTTATTACTCTATTTTATTTGTACATATTTATTCTATTTATTTTATTTTGTTAATATGTTTTGTATATATATATATGTATATCCTGTGTGTATATATATATATATATATCCTGTGTGTATATATATATATATGATTGTATGTATGTATATATGATTGTACATATTTATTACTCTATTTTATTTGTACATATTTATTCTATTTATTTTATTTTGTTAATATGTTTTGTATATATATATGTATATCCTGTGTGTATATATATACACACATATATATATATATGATTGTATGTATGTATATATGATTGTACATATTTATTACTCTATTTCATTTGTACATCTTTATTCTATTTATTTTATTTTGTTAATATGTTTTATATATATATATATGTATATCCTGTGTGTGTATATATATATATATATGATTGTATATATGTATATATGATTGTACATATTTATTACTCTACTTCATTTGTACATATTTATTCTATTTATTTTATTTTGTTAGTATGTCTTGTTCTCTGTCTCCCCCTTCTAGACTGTGAGCCCACTGTTGGGTAGGGACCGCCTCTAGATGTTGCCAACTTGTACGTCCCAAGCGCTTAGTACAGTGCTCTGCACACAGTAAGCGCTCAATAAATACGATTGAATGAATGAATGAATGATGGAGGCGGGCTAACATCTCGGGCCAGATTCGGAAGAACTGGGAGAGGAAACACCTCTTCCAGGACGCGACGCTCAGCACAGAGTGGGCCGTTACTATTAGTGCGCCCAATATTCCTACCACTCCTACCGTGACCTCTTGTGAAGAAAGTGAAGCCAGCACCTCGCAAGCTGTTGACAATAATGATGGCATTTGTTAATAATGATAATAATAATAATTTTGGTATTTGTTAAGCGCTTACTATGTGCAAAGCACTGTTCTAAGCGCTGGGGAGGATACAAGGTGATCGGGTTGTCCCCTGTGGGGCTCACAATCTTAATCCCCATTTTGCAGATGAGGTAACTGAGGCCCAGAGAAGTTAAGTGACTTGCCCAAAGTCACACGGCAGACAAGTGGCAGAGCTGGGATGTATTATAATAATAATAATAATAATAATAATGATGATGGTATTTAAGCGCTTGCTATGTGCAAAGCACTGTTCTAAGTCCTGGGGGGATATAAGGTATCCTCTCCTTCCTCCCCTTCCTTCCTCTCCCCCTCGCCCCCCTCTCCATCCCCCCATCTTACCTCCTTCCCTTCCCCACAGCACCTGGATATATGTATATATGTTTGTACATATTTATTACTCTATTTATTTATTTATTTATTTTACTTGTACATATCTATTCTATTTATTTTATTGTGTTAGTATGTTTGGTTTAGTTCTCCGTCTCCCCCTTTTAGACTGTGAGCCCGCTGTTGGGTAGGGACCGTCTCTATATGTTGCCAACTTGTACTTCCCAAGCGCTTAGTACAGTGCTCACAGTAAGCGCTCAGTAAATACGATTGATTGATTGATTGATTGATAAGGTAATCAGGCTGTCCCACATGGGGCTCACAGTCTTCATCCCCATTTTCCAGATGAGGGAGCTGAGGCCCAGAGAAGTGAAGTGACTTGCCCATAGTCACCCAGCTGACAAGTGGTGGAGCCGGGATTCGAACCCGTGACCTCGGACTCCCAAGCCCGGGCTCTTTCCACTGAGCCACGCTGCTTCTAAGAAGCTGGTGGCGGCTCTACCTGCGGGAGGCCGGGCCCGGCGGCCCCGGGTGTGACCGTCCCCGCAATAGGGGCCCGGAGCGCCGTTCTCCTTCCCCGACTGCTGTCACTCCTTTCATTCGTTCATTCAATTCATTCAGCACTTACGCTCTTGGGAGAGTACAGTGGCATAATACATAATAATACATAATAATAGTCTATATTAATAATAATATAATAATACATAATAATAATACATAATAATAATGATGGCATTTGTTAAGCGCTTAGTGTGCAAAACACTGTTCCAAACGCTGGGGAGGATACAAGGTGATCAGGTCGCCCCACTTGGGGCTCACAGTCTTAATCCCCATTTTACATATAAGGGAACTGAGGCCCAGAGAAGTGACGTGCCTTGCCCAAAGTCACACAGCAGACGAGCGGCGGAGTCGGGATTTGAACCCATGACCTCTGACTCCCAAGTCCTCGCTCTTTCCTCTAAGCCACGCTGCTTCTCTGCGTGGGCCTGGAAATCAGGTCACGGGTTCTAATCCCTCCCCCTCCTAGACTGCGAGCCCGCTGTTGGGTAGGGACCGTCTCTAGATGGTGCCAAATTGTACTTCCCAAGCGCCTAGTCCAGTGCTCTGCACACAGTAAGCGCTCAATAAATACGATTGAATGAATGAATGAAATTCCAGCTCCACCCCTTGGGTGACCTTGGGCAAATCACTTCACTCCTCTGGGACCTCATCTGGAAAATCGGGATTGAGACCGTGAGCCGTGACCGTGGACCATATCCAACCTGATTTGCTCATAGCTACTCCAGCGCTTAGTACAGTGCACGTAGTAAGCAATTAAATACCATAATTATTCTTATTATTCTCTGTGCCTTATCTGTAAAATGGGGCTTGGGAGCCCTGTGTGGAACAACCTGATTTGCTTATATCCACCCCAGACTTAGTATAGTGCCTGGCACGTAGTAAGTGCTTAACAACTATCACAATTATTATCATTATCATTATTATTATTATTATTATTATTATTATTATTATTATTACAATACAAGTACGATACAACAATAAAGAGACACATTCTGAGCTCCCCTGCTCAGAACCCGCACGTTTGTCGGGTAGGGACCGTCTCTATATGTTGCCAACTTGTACTTCCCAAGCGCTTAGTACAGTGCTCTGCACACAGTAAGCGCTCAATAAATATGATTGATTGATTGATTGATTGATTGATAAGGTAATCAGGGTCCCACCTCCCTTCTTTCTTGGGCCACCGCCCTGCAGCCGGGGAGGCGGAAGGGAGGCCGTCGCTTTGTGGAGCCCCTTCCCCAATGGTTTCCAACCTGATTAGCTTATATAATAATAATAATAATAATGGTATTTGTTAAGCGCTTACTATGTGCAAAGCACTGCTCTAAGCGCTAGAGCAGATACAAGGTGATGAGGTTGTCCCACGGGGGGCTCACAGTCTTAATCCCCATTTGACAGATGAGGGAACTGAGGCCCAGAGAAGTGAAGTGACTTGCCCAAGGTCACACAGCTGACAAGTGGCGGAGCTGGGATTTGAACCCATGACCTATGACTCCAAAGCCCGGGCTCCTTCCACTGAGCCACGCTGCTTCTGATCAATCAATCAATCAATCATATTTATTGAGCGCTTACTATGCGCAGAGCACTGTACTAAGTGCTTGGGAAGTACAAATTGGCAACGTACAGAGACAGTCCCTACCCAACATTGGGCTCACAGTCTAAAAGGGGGAGACAGAGGACAAAACCAAACATACTAACAAAATAAAATAAATAGAATAGATCTGATCTGATTATCTTATCTACCGTGCCTGATACACTACTAATAAGTATTTTAAAATACTGTATCTATTATTATTATTTGTTCATTACTTCATTTTTCTGTACTTTCACTGCTATCAATTGTATCTACTTTTCCTCCTGTTCTCGCCATACAGATACACTTTATGTTTGCCTGTCTCCCCCATTCAATTGTAACTACCCAAGTGCTTAGAACAGTGCTGGGCACATAGTGAGCGCTTCACAAATACCCTAATTATAATTATTCTCATCGCTGTTATCAAACCGCATTCCTGGTATCTCGCTGGCAACAGCCAGCGTGTCTCAGTGGAAAGAGCCCGGGCTTTGGAGTCAGAGGTCATGGGTTCAAGTTCCGGCTCTGCCCATTGTCAGCTGTGTGACTTTGGGCAAGTCACTTCACTTCTCCGGGCCTCAGTTCCCTCATCTGGAAAATGGGGATGAAGACGGTGAGCCCCACGTGGGACAACCTGATCACCCTGTACCTCCCTAGCGCTTAGAACAGTGCTCTGCACATAGTAAGTGCTTAATAAATGCCATTATTATTATTCATTCAGTTGTATTTGTCAATCAATCAATCAATCGTATTTATTGAGCACTTACTGTGTGCAGAGCACTGTACTAAGCGCTTGGGAAGTACAAATTGGCGACATATAGAGACAGTCCCTACCCAACAGTGGGCTCACAGTCTAGAAGTGTTTACTGTGGGCAGAGCACTGTACTGAGCACTTAGCACCGCCCAGCCCAACTCTCTGAATAATAATGATAGCATTTATTGAGCGCTTACTATGTGCAAAACACTGTTCTAAGCGTTGGGGAGGTTACAAGATGATCAGGTTGTTCCACGGGGGGCTCACTGTCTTAATCCCCATTTTCCAGATGAGGGAACTGGGGCCCAGAGAAGTGAAGTGACTCGCCCAAAGTCACCCAGCTGACAATTGGCGGGGCCGGGATTTGAACCCGCACCCTCTGACTCCAAAGCCCCGGGCTCTTTCCACTGAGCCACGCTGCTTCTCTGAATGACATCCCCTCTCTTGCAGAAAATAGAAATCATCGACGACGAAGAGAGCGATATGATCAGCAATTCCGAAGTGGAACAGATGAATTCCCTGCTGGATTATAAGGTAAAGTCCGCACCCCGATCTCGGTCCCTCCTGATGGTAAAAGGTGAACCGACAATCAGTCGTATTTCTTGAGCGCTTACTGTGTGCAGAGCACTGTACTAAGCGCTTGGGAAGTACAAGTTGGCAACATCTAGAGACAGTCCCTACCCAACAGTGGGCTCACAGTCTAAAAGGGGGAGATGGAGAACAAAACCAAACATACTAACAAAATAAAATAAATAGAATAGATAGGTACAAGTAAAATAAATAAATAAATAGAGTAATAAATATGTACAAACATATATACATATATACAGGTGCTGTGGGGAAGGGAAGGAGGTAAGATGGGGGGGATGGAGAGGGAGATGAGGGACTCCGGGCATCTTTAGGCCGCCACGGGCCTGACCGGTGCCGGCTCGCTGCCCTCCTAAGGAAGCCCGGCGGATTCAGCCCCATTCATTCATTCGTTCATTCATTCAGTCGTATTTATTGAGCGCTCACCGTGTGCAGAGCACTGGACTAAGCGCTTGGGAAGTCCAAGTGGGCAACATCTAGAGACGGTCCCTACCCAACAGCGGGCTCACAGTCTAGAAGGGGGAGAGGTTGGACGCAGTCCTTGTCCTACGTGGGGCTCACGGTCTTATTTAACAGACGAGGCCCAGAGAATAATAATGATGATGATGATGATGATGATGGTATTTATTTATTAATCAATCAATCAATCGTATTTATTGAGCGCTTACTGTGTGCAGAGCACTGTACTAAGCGCTTTGGGAAGTACAAGTCGGCAACATATAGAGACAGTCATCATCATCAATCATATTTATTGAGCGCTTACTGTGTGCAGAGCACTGGACTAAGCGCTTGGGAAGTCCGAGTCGGCAACATATAGAGACGGTCCCGACCCAACAGTGGGCTCACAGGCTAGAAGGGGGAGACAGAGAACAAAACAAAACATATTAACAGAATAAAATAAATAGCATAGACCTGTACAAGTAAAATAAATGAATAAATAGAGTAATAAATCTGTACAAACATATATACATATTGAGCCCACTGTTGGGTAGGGACCGTCTCTCTATGTTGCCAACTTGTACTTCCCAAGCGCTTAGTCCAGTGCTCTGCACACAGTAAGCGCTCAATAAATACGATTGATTGATTGATTGATATGCAGGTGCTGTGGGGAAGGGAAGGAGGTGAGGCGGGGGGGATCATCATCATCATCATCAGTCGTATTTATTGAGCGCTTACTGTGTGCAGAGCACTGTACTAAGCGCTTGGGAAGTACACACCTTCCCTCAGGTGCACCGCGGCCGGGCCCCAGATTGGGGTTGTAGCCCCAGTCTCTGTTCCCTCTTCCGGAAAACGGGGAAAGGATCGATGGTGAGCCCTGGTGGGACATGGATTATATCTGATCTTTTAGACTGTGAGCCCACTGTTGGGTAGGGACTGTCTCTACATGTTGCCAATTTGTACTTCCCAAGCGCTTAGTACAGTGCTCTACACACAGTAAGCGCTCAATAAATACGATTGATGATGATGATGATGATCTGATGGCTTAGCACATAGGAAGCAGCACTTAATAGATGCTTCTTAAGAAGCAGCGTGGCTCATGCATTCATTCAGTCGTATTTATTGAGCGCTTACTGTGTGCAGAGCACTGTACTAAGCGCTTGGGAAGTACAAGTTGGAAACATCTAGAGACGGTCCGTACCCAACAACGGGCTCACGGTCTAGAGGGGGAGACAGACATTAATACAAATAGATAAAACAGTAAATTACAGATAGATACATAGGTGCTGTGGGGAGTCATTCATTCAGTCGTATTTACTGAGCGCTTACTGTGCCAATTTGTACTTCCCAAGCGCTTAGTACAGTGCTCTGCACATAGTAAGCGCTCAATAAATACAATTGATGATGATGATGATGATGTGCGCAGGGCACTGTGCTAGAGGAAAGAGCCCGGGCTTGGGAGTCAGAGGTCATGGGTTCTAATCCCCGCTCCCCCACGTGTCAGCTGTGTGACTTTGGGCAAGTCACTTCACTTCTCTGTGCCTCAGTTCCCTAATCTGTAAAACGGGGATTAAGACTGTGAGCCCCCCGTGGGACAATGTGATCACCTTGCATCCCCCTGCAGCGCTTAGAACAGTGCTTTGCACATAGTAAGCACTTAACAAATGCCATCATCATCATCCTTCTTAGAGAAACAGCGTGGCTCAGTGGAAAGAGCCCGGGCTTGGGAGTCAGCGGTCGTGGGTTCTAATCCTGGCTCCGCCACTTATCAGATGGGTGACTTTCATTCATTTCATTCAGTCGTATTTATTGAGCGCTTACTGTGTGCAGAGCACTGTACTAAGCGCTTAGGAAGTACAAGTTGGCAACATATAGAGACAGTCAATCAATCAATCAATCAATCGTATTTATTGAGCGCTTACTGTGTGCAGAGCACTGTACTAAGCGCTTAGGAAGTACAAGTTGGCAACATATAGAGACGGTCCCTACCCAACAGCGGGCTCCCAGTCTAGAAGGGACTGTGGGACTTTGGGTAAGTCACTTAACTTCTCTGTGCCTCAGTTCCCTCATTTGGAAAATGGGGATTAAGACTGTGAGCCCCACGTGGGACAACCTCATTACCTTGTATCTACCCGGTGCTTAGAACTGTGCTTGGCACATAATAAGCGCTTAACAAATATCAAAATTATTATTAATAATAATAATAATAATAATAATAAATACCATTATTGTTATTATCATTAATTTCCTCTAGTCTGTAAGATCCTCAAGGGCAGGGATCGTGTATACCTACTTTATTGCATTGTATTCTCTCAATTGCTTAGTTTTTTGGTTTTTTTTACCTTCTTTTTGGTATTTGTTAAACGCTTACTATGTGCCAAGCTAAATCCAAGGTAATCAGGTTTGGCGCAGTCGCTGTCCCCAGTGGGCTTCACGATCTTGATCCTATTTTACAGATGAGGTAACTGAGGCCCAGAGAAGTGAAGTGACTTGCCCAAGGTCACACAAGCAGCGTGGCTCAATGGAAAGAGCCCGGGCTGTGGAGTCAGAGGTCATGGGTTCAAATCCCGGCCCCGCCAATTGCCAGCTGTGTGACTTTGGGCAAGTCACTTCACTTCTCTGCGCTTACTATGTGCAAAGCACTGTTCTAAGCGCTGGGGAGATTACAAGGTGACCAGGTTGTCCCATGGGGGGCTCACAGTCAATCCCCATTTTCCAGATGAGGTAACTGAGGCCCAGAGAAGTGAAGTGACTTGCCCAAAGTCACACAGCTGACAATCGGCGGAGCCGGGATTTGAACCCATAACTACTGACTCCAAAGCCCGGGCTCTTTCCACTGAGCCACGCTGCTTCTCTGCTTACAATAATAATAATAATGATCACATTTATTAAGCGCTTACTCTGTGCAAAGCACTGTTCTAAGCGCTGGGGAGGTGACAAGGTGATCAGGTTGTCTCACGGTCTTAATCCCCATTTTACAGATGAGGGAACTGGGGCCCAGAGAAGTGACGTGACTTGCCCAAAGTCACACAGCTGACAATTGGCAGAGCCGGGATTTGAACCCATGACCTCTGACTCCAAAGCCTGTGCTCTTAACACTGAGCCACGCTGCTTCTCTGCTTATAATAATAATAATAATAATGGCATTTATTAAGCGCTTACTATGTGCAAAGCAGTGTTCTAAGAGCTGGGGAGGATACAAGGTGATCAGGTTTTCCCATGGGGGGCTCACAGTCAATCCCCATTTTACAGATAAGGGAACTGAGGCCCAGGGTAGTGAAGTCATCATCATCATCAATCGTATTTATTGAGCGCTTACTGTGTGCAGAGCACTGTACTAAGCGCTTGGGAAGTACAAGTTGGCAACATCTAGAGACAGTCCCTACCCAACAGTGGGCTCACAGTCTAAAAGGACTTGCCCAAAGTCACACAGCTGACAATTGGCGGAGCCGGGATTTGAACCCATAACCACTGACTCCAAAGCCCATGCTCTTTCCACTGAGCCACGCTGCTTCTCTGCTTATAATAATAATAATAATGATGGCATTTATTAAGTGCTTACTATGTGCAGAGCACTGTTCTAAGCGCTGGGGAGGTGACAAGGTGATCAGGTTGTCTCACAGTCTTAATCCCCATTTTCCAGATGAGGGAACTGAGGCCCAGAGAAGTGAAGTGACTTGCCCAAAGTCACACAGCTGACAATTGGCGGAGCCAGGATTTGAACCCATAACCACTGACTGCAAAGCCCGGGCTCTTTCCACTGAGCCACGCTGCTTCTGTGCTTATAATAATAATAATGATGATGGCATTTATTAAGCGCTTCCTATGTGCAAAGCACTGTTCTAAGCGCTGGGGAGGTGACAAGGTGATCAGGTTGTCTCACAGTCTTAATCCCCATTTTCCAGATGAGGGAACTGAGGCCCAGAGAAGTGACGTGACTTGCCCAAAGTCACACAGCTGACAATTGGCGGAGCCAGGATTTGAACCCATAACCACTGACTGCAAAGCCCGGGCTCTTTCCACTGAGCCACGCTGCTTCTGTGCTTATAATAATAATAATGATGATGGCATTTATTAAGCGCTTCCTATGTGCAAAGCACTGTTCTAAGCGCTGGGGAGGTGACAAGGTGATCAGATTGTCTCACAGTCTTAATCCCCATTTTCCAGATGAGGGAACTGAGGCCCAGAGAAGTGACGTGACTTGCCCAAAGTCACACAGCTGACAATTGGCGGAGCCAGGATTTGAACCCATAACCACTGACTGCAAAGCCCGGGCTCTTTCCACTGAGCCACGCTGCTTCTGTGCTTATAATAATAATAATGATGATGGCATTTATTAAGCGCTTCCTATGTGCAAAGCACTGTTCTAAGCGCTGGGGAGGTGACAAGGTGATCAGATTGTCTCACAGTCTTAATCCCCATTTTCCAGATGAGGGAACTGAGGCCCAGAGAAGTGACGTGACTTGCCCAAAGTCACACAGCTGACAGTTGGCGGAGCCGAGATTTGAACCCATAACCACTGATAGCAAAGCCCATGCTCTTAACACTCAGCCACGCTGCTTCTCTGCTTATAGTAATAATAATAATGACGGCATTTATTAAGCGCTTACTATGTGCAAAGCACTGTTCTAAGCGCTGGGGAGGTGACAAGGTGATCAGGTTGTCCCACGGGGGGCTCACAGTCTTCATCCCCATTTTCCAGATGAGGCCCAGAGAAGTGAAGTGACTTACCCAGTCACCCAGCTGACAATTGGCGGAGCCGGGATTTGAACCCATAACCACTGACTCCAAAGCCCGGGCTCTTTCCACTGAGCCACGCTGCTGCTTCTTCTCATTATGAAATAATGAGCCACACATAAATACTTGCTTAGACGTAGAATTTTCGACTTTAAAAGCCGATACTTTTCAAATACGTGCTAATGCAAAAGCTACACAGCCAAAGAGCAAATACACGCCTAAATGGAATCTGTAATAGCATAACGCAAAAGCATAAAAATACTTGCAAGCAGCAAATGGCAAATGGCTAGGAGCCCTGCAAATAGCAATAGAATAAATGCCAAGGCAAACAACAGACTCACTGCAAATGCGCACACGCAAGTGGAGAGCGATCCATTCATCGCCTCAGAATCAATCCACCCGTCGTATTTATTGAGCGCTCACTGTGTGCAGAGCACTGGACTAAGCGCTTGGGAAGAACAAGTTGGCAACATATAGAGACACACACGTGCGTACAAGTGGCCAGTGGGCTCCGTGGCCCCGGGCACCCCGGGCCTGGGAATCACAGGAACCTGGGTTCTAGTCCCGGCTCGCCCACTTGTCCGCTGGATGACCTCGGGCGAGCCGCTTCGCTTTTCTGGGCCTCAGTTACCCCACCTGGAAAATAATAATAATGGCGTTTATTAAGCACTTACTACATGCAAAGCACTGTTCTAAGCGCTGGGGAGGTTACAAGGTGATAAAGTTGTCCCACGGGTGGGGCGGGGGGGGGCTCAGTCTTAATCCCCATTTTACAGATGAGGGAACTGAGGCACAGAGAAGTGACTTGCCCAAAGTCACACAGCTGACATTTGGCGGAGCCGGGATTCGAACCCACGACCTCTGACTCCAAAGCCCGGGCTCTTTCCACTGAGCCACGCTGCGTCATGAAAATGGGGATTATGACTGTGAGTCCCGTGTGGGACAGGGACTGTGTCCAACCTGATTAGAGAAGCAGCGCGGCTCAGTGGAAAGAGCCCGGGCTTTGGAGTCAGAGGTCATGGGTTCGAATCCCAACTCCGCCAATTGTCAGCTGGGTGACTTCGGGCAAGTCACTTCACTTCTCTGGGCCTCAATTGCCTCATCTGTAAATGGGGATTAAGACTGTGAGCTCCCTGTGGGACAACCTGATCACCTTGTACCCTCCCCAGCGCTTAGAAAAGTGCTCTGCACATAGTAAGCGCTTAATGAATGCCATTATTATTATTATTATTATTTATTATTATTAAATGGCTTGCCCAAAGTCACACAGCAGACAAGTGGCGGGGCTGGGATTAGAACCCATGACCTTCTGACTCATGACCTATTGAGGACTTTTAGACTGTGAGCCCACTGTTGGGTAGGGACCGTCTCTAAATGTTGCCAACTTGTACTTCAAGCGCTTAGTACAGTGCTCTGCACACAGTAAGCGCTCGATAAATATGATTGATTGATTGATCATTATTATTATTATAATTATTATTATTAGCTCGTATCTACCCCAGCGCTTAGAAGAGTGCCTGGCCCATAGTAAGCACTTAACAAATACCATTTTTTTGAAAGTGCCGAACGCACGGCACTCTGCACTTAGTAGCAGTAATAAATACGGTGGATTTAGACGGATAATTGCGCTCCCCCACTTCCAAAAGTTATTGACAGCACATCTTCTCCAGGAAGCCTTCCCAGATTAAGCCCTCTTCTCCTCTTCTCCCTCCTGTGCCGCGCTTACTTTCTCCTTCATTCATCCTCCCCCTTTTAGACCGTGAGCCCACTGTTGGGTAGGGACTGTTTCTATATGTTGCCAATTTGTCCTTCCCAAGCGCTCAGTCCAGTGCTCTGCACATAGTAAGCGCTCAATAAATACGATTGATGATGACGATGATCCTCCCTCCCAGCCCCACAGCACATATGGATGTATCTGTAGTTTATCCATTTATTGATTTCTGTTAATGTCTGTCTCCCCCTCTAGACTGTGAACTCATTTGGGCAGGAATGGGTCTGTTCTTATATTGTACGCTCCCAAGTGCTCAGTACGCTCCACAGAGTGAGCGCTCAATAAATGCAATTGAATGAATGGATGGTGGATGGACAGACATAATAATGATAGCATTTATTAAGCGCTTACTACGGGCAAAGCACTGTTCTAAGCGCTGGACGTGGGCAGACGTGGATTAGACTGTAAACTCATTGTGGGCAGGGAATGTGTCCGTCCGTTGTCACATTGGACTCTCCCAAGTGCTTAGTACAGTGCTCTGCACACAGTAAGTGCCCAGTAAATACGATTGAATGAATGAATGAATGAATGAATGGGAGGAAGGGATGGATGGATAGCGAATGAATAGATATAGCTGGGTTGGTGTGACTGTGAGCCCACTGTTGGGTAGGGACTGTCTCTATATGTTGCCAATTTGCACCTCCCAAGCGCTTAGTACAGTGCTCTGCACATCGTAAGCGCTCAATAAATACGATTGATGATGATGAATGAATGAATGAATGAATGAATGAATGAATGAATGGGAGGAAGGGATGGATGGATAGCGAATGAATAGATAGATACAGCTGGGTTGGTGTGACTGTGAGCCCACCGTTGGGTAGGGACCGTCTCTATATGTTGCCAATTCGTACTTCCCAAGTGCTTAGTACAGTGCTCTGCACACAGTAAGCGCTCAATAAATACGATTGGTGATGGTGATGGTGCGTAAATGGATGGGCAGATGGTTATGGATGGATGCGTGAATGGATGGATGGATATGGACAAGAGGATAGAGGGATCCGGAGTGCTTGGCACGTAGTAAGCGCTTAACAAATGCCATCATTATATGGTTGTTACTTTACAGGACAGAGGGCAAGTGATTTGTCTGTAATCCAACAATTACTCACCCCCCACTTCATTTTTAGAGGTGACAGTCTAGAGGGGGAGTAATTGTCTGTAATCCTGTGAGCCCCCCGTGGGACAACCTGATCACCTTGTAACCTCCCCAGCGCTTAGAACAGTGCTTTGCACATATTAAGCGCTTAATAAATGCCATCATTATTATTATTATTATAATCCAACAGACAATTACTCACCCCCCCCCCTTCATTATTACAGCTTAAAGTCTAGAGGGGGAGTAACTGCCTGTAAAATTACAATTACTCACCCCACTTTCAAAACCTTATTGAGGGCACATCTCCTCCAAGAGGCTCTAGACTGTGAGCTCGTTGTGGGCAGGAATGTTTGTTGTTATAGTGTACTTTCCCAAGAGTTTAGTACAGTGCTTTACACACGGTAAGCGCTCAGTAAAAAATAAAGAGGCCTTCCCTGGCTAAGCCCTCCTTTCCTCTTCTCCCACGTCCTTCTGTGTCTCCCTGCCTCGCTCACCATCAATCGTATTTATTGAGCACTTACTGTGTGCAGAGCACTGTACTGAGCGCTTGGGAAGTACAAGCGCTCCTTGTAGCCATCCCCCTTGCCAGCCCCACAGCACTTATATCCATATCTGTAATTTATTTCTATCAATATCTGTGTCCCCCTAGACTGTAAGGTGACCGTGGGCAAGCAACATGTCCGTTTATTGTTCTGTTGCACGCTCCCAAGCTCTTAGTAGAGTGCTCCATAAATAAGATTGACCAACGTATTGAAACAGACATTAGCGTAAATAAATCACAGATACGTCCACAAGTGCCGAGGGACCGAGGCGAATAAAAGGGGTGAATCCAAGAACGGGGGTGACACGGAAGGGAGTGGGGGGAAGTGTTTGTGTCAAAACCCAAACACTTCGAGAAGCAGCGGGGCTCAGCGGAAAGAGCCCGCGCTTTGGAGTCACAGGTCATGGGTTCGAATCCTGGCTCCACCAATACTTTGGGCAAGTCGCTTCACTTCTCTGGGCCTCAGTTCCCTCATCTGTAAAATGGGGGTGAAGACTGTGAGCCCCCCGTGGGACAACCTGATCACCCTGTAACCTCCCCAGCGCTTAGAACGGTGCTTGGCACATAGTAAGCGCTTAATAAATGCCATTGTTATTAAAACCCACTGGATACCATGTCGGAGGGCACGGATATGAATTTATATAGACGGCGCGTCCGCCCAGGCTCAAATCCATAGGCAGCGCTCACTCGTGAACTGAAGTGGCTCTACAGAGATCTGAGTTTTGATGGTTTCTGCGTCTCCTAGGATGTAATCACTCAATCGATCCGTAAGTATTTTTGAGCGCTTACTGAGCGCAGAGCACTGTACTCTAAACCCGGAGCTCACTGTGGGCAGGGAATGTGTCTGTTGTTGCATCGTACCCGTCCCAGTGCTTAGTACAGTGCTTTGCACGCAGTAAGCACTCAATAAATACGGTCGAATGAATGAATCATCATCATCATCATCAATCGTATTTATTGAGCGCTTACTGTGTGCAGAGCACTGTACTAAGCACTTGGGAAGTACAAATTGGCAACATCTAGAGACGGTCCCTACCCAACAGTGGGCTCACAGTCTAAAAGGGGGAGACAGAGAACAAAACCAAACATACTAACAAAATAAAATAAATGGAATAGCTATGTACAAGGAAAATAAATAGAGTAATAAATATGTTCAAAATCGCTTCTGCCTTCGTGTTAGCCTGCGTGGGCCTTGGCCAGGCCATTTCCTCCTAAGGGCCTGACTGTTCCTTTCGTTCATTCATTCATTCATTCGATCGTATTTATTGAGCGCTCACCGTGTGCAGAGCACCGTACTGGGCGCTTGGGAACATCGGCAACATCTAGAGCCGGTCCCTACCCAACAGCGGGCTCACAGTCCAGAGAGGGGAGACACAGAACAAAGCCAAACGTATTAACAAAATAAAATAAATAGAAGAGAGATGTACAAGTAACGCGTAGACTGGGCGCTTGGGAACATCGGCAACATCTAGAGCCGGTCCCTACCCAACAGCGGGCTCACAGTCCAGAGACGGGAGACACAGAACAAAACCAAACGTATTAACAAAATAAAATAAATAGAAGAGAGATGTACAAGTAACGCGTAGACTGGGCGCTTGGGAACATCGGCAACATCTAGAGCCGGTCCCTACCCAACAGCGGGCTCACAGTCCAGAGAGGGGAGACACAGAACAAAACCAAACGTATTAACAAAATAAAATAAATAGAAGAGAGATGTACAAGTAATGCGTAGGAGAGTACAGTAGGACCAAGTTGGTAGACATGGTGAAACTCTAAATGGGGACGGAAGGGGATGATTCTCCATCCTTCAGATGGGGTCCAGTATTTTCAGACCAGAGCCTAAATGAAGGCTCTGCCTCGTTTTCACTCCACTAAAGACGGAAAGCGGATTATTCCGCAGCCCTGCCCTAACTGCACGTTGGAGAGCAGTTCGTTTCAAAGAGGTAAATTCTCCTGAGAAGAAGAAGAAGAGGGTGGGGGAAATCCCCCCCGGGCTTTTCAAGGCCGCATCAGGAAAAGTCCAAGCGACTCTGGCTAGAGTCAGAGCTATAAGCCTGGGCTACTTCCCTTGGTCGGTCAGCGGCCCGAGCGACCGTGGGCCGGCCGGCCCGACGTCTCCTCAATCAATCAATCAATCAATCGTATTTATTGAGCGCTTACAATGTGCAGAGCACTGTACTAAGCGCTTGGGAAGTCCAAATTGGCAACACATAGAGACAGTCCCTACCCAACAGTGGGCTCACAGTCTAAAAGGGGGAGAGAGAGAACAAAACCAAACATACCAACAAAATAAGATAAATAGGATAGAAATGTACAAGTAAAATAAATAAATAAATAAATAAATGGAGTAATAAATATGTACAACCATATATCCATATATACAGGTGCTGTGGGGAAGGGAAGGAGGTAAGATGGGGGGGATGGAGAGGGGGACGAGGGGGAGAGGAAGGAAGGGGCTCAGTGTGGGAAGGCCTCCTGGAGGAGGTGAGCTCTCAGCAGGGCCTTGAAGGGAGGAAGAGAGCTAGCTTGGCGGAGGGGCAGAGGGACAGCATTCCAGGCCCTCCTTTCCTCCTTTCCAGGAAAATTCCTCCTTTCCTGGGCTTCCACTGGCCGGTGGGCTCCCAGGCACCGTGTCCATGGGGCTTCTACACAAACACTTCTACTCCCACCCCCTTCTCCGTCACCCTTCCGCTTGGATTCGCACCCTTTATTCACCCCTCCCTCAGCCCCACAACACTTACGGACGTATGCGACAGGGACTGTGTCCAACCTGATTTGCTTCTATCAATCAATCAATCAATCAATCGTATTTATTGAGCGCTTACTGTGTGCAGAGCACTCCACTAAGTGCTTGGGAAGTACAAGTTGGCAACATATAGAGACAGTCCCTACCCAACAACGGGCTCACAGTCTAAAAGGGGGAGACGGAGAACAAAACCAAACATACTAACAAAATAAAATAAATAGAATAGATATGTACAAGTAAAATAAATAAATAAATATGTACAAACATATATGCATATCGAACCCAGCGCTTAGTACAGCGGCTGGCACATGATAAGTGCTTTGGAGTCAGAGGTCGTGGGTTCAAATCCCCGCTCCGCCACATGTCTGCTGTGTGACCTTGGACAAGTCACTTCACTTCTCTGTGCCCCATCTGTAAAATGGGGATTAAGACTGTGAGCCCCACGTGGGACAACCTGATCACCTTGTATCCACCCCAGCGCTTAGAACAGTGTTTTGCACATAGTAAGCGCTTAATAAATGCCATCATTATTGTTATTATTATCAGATGATCAGGTTGTCCCACGGGGAGCTCACAGTCTTCATCCCCATTTTACAGACGAGGGAACTGAGGCCCAGAGAAGTGAAGTGACTTGCCCAAAGTCACCCAGCTGACAGAGTTGGCAGAGCCGAGATTTGAACCCGTGACCTCTGACTCCAAAGCCCGGGCTCTTTCCACTGAGCCACGCGGCTTCTTTTGCCCAAGGTCACACAGTAGACAAGTGATGGAGCCAGGATAATAATAATAATAATGATGATGGCATTTATTAAGCGCTTACTATGTGTAAAGCACTGTTCTAAGCGCTGGGTAGGTGACAAGGTTATCAGGTTGTCCCACGGGGGGCTCACAGTCTTCATCCCCATTTTACAGATGAGGGAACTGAGGCCCAGAGAAGCGAAGTGACTTGCCCGAGGTCACACAGCTGACAATTGGCGGAGCTGGGATTTGAACCCATGACCTCTGACTCCAAAGTCCGTGCTCTTTCCACTGAGCCACGCTGCTTCTCCAGGATTAGAACCCAGGCCCTTTTCTTAACCACTAAGCCACAGTGCTTGTCTTCGGATGGTCCGTGAAGAGGCCATTTGTGATAGTCGTTGCCGTGCCGTGGCCCGCTCTCTCTCTCTCTCTCTCTCTCCCTCTCTCCGATCAGTCCCCTGCTCCAATGCTGGAGCGGTTTCGTCCATTGTCATCATCATCATCATCATCAATCGTATTTATTGAGCGCTTACTGTGTGCAGAGCACCGTACTAAGCCCTTGGGAAGTCCAAGTTGGCAACATCTAGAGACAGTCCCTACCCAACAGTGGGCTCACAGTCTAAAAGGGGGAGACGGAGAACAAAACCAGACGTACTAACAAAATAAAATAAATAGAATAGATATGTACAAGTAAAATAAATAGAGTAATAAATATGTACAAACATCTATACAGGTGCTGTGGGGAAGGGAAGGAGGTAAGATGGGGATGGAGACATTGTTAAGAGGAGCCGTGGGCCTCCTCTCCAAAGACGAGGATCATGTCTGGGCTAGGGCTTCATCCATCCTCCTCCGGGACAGGAGAGTGGACCGTAGATGTTTCCGCGTTCATTCCTTTCCCCGGAGATGCTTTCGCGGCAGCCGAGGGACAGCGAACCGGAGGGCCCCGCTGTACCGGAGCATCACGGATCGCATTCCTTTCGGATGCACGTCGGCATTCCCAGCCTCCCCCTGGCCGGGGATGTGGTGGATTTGCGCGGGGGACCGGGGGTGGCGGGGCTCCCGAAAGCCCCGACGACCCCGGAGCGGGGGCGACCTCACCGTGCCATCATTTCCCTCCCCTCGCAGAATGAAGAGGTCAGGTTCATCGAAAATGAACTGGAGAATCAAAAGCAAAAATACTTCGAACTGCAGACTTTTGCCCGAAGCTTGATCCTGGCCGTCAAGTCCGACGACAAAGAGCAACAGCAGGTAGGCCGCGGGGGAAGGCGGGCGGGGGGCAAAACCGTGGAGGACCGGCTGGCCAAACACAGCGGACTTGGTGGACTTTGCCATTCGGGTGATTTCCGTCGGCCCCGAGGGACCCCCGGGGCGGGTTCCTCCCCAAAACTTCTCCGCCTCTGGGCGGTTTCGATACATTCGTTCGTTCAGTCGTATTTATTGAGCACTTAACTTGTGCGGAGCACTGTGCTGAGCACCGGGGAGAGTACGATACAACAATCGCAACGAGCTCCCGGGGTCACCCGGGGGGGGAAGGAGGGCTGAGAGGTGGGCCGGGGCGGGCGGGTGGGCTTCCCTCCCCATCACGACCCTCACAGCCCTCACAAAATGCCAAGCGGGAGAGTAGATGTTTCACCTGGAGGGATGGCATGTGCACGCAGGAATGTGTAGGGGGGCGGGCATAATAATAATAATAATAATAATAATAATATTATTTGTTAAGCGCTTACTATGTGCAAAGCACTGTTGTAAGCGCTGGGGAGGATACAAGGTGATCAGGTTGTCCCATGTGGGGCTCACAGTCTTAATCCCCATTTTCCAGATGAGGGAACTGAGGCCCAGAGAAGCGAAGTGACTTGCCCAAAGTCACACAGCTGACAAGTGGCGGAGCCGGAATTTGAACCCATGACCTGTGACTCCCAAGCCCGGGCTTGCACACTTGCGTACTTGTGTATGCTTGCATGGGGGTGCCTGTGCCCACCCATGTGCAGGCACGCGGATGTTTGCGTACCGCTCACCAAGGCAGCTTTCAGTCATACTGGGCGCTGATTGTGGGCAAAGCGCTGTACTAAGCACTTGGGAGAGCACAGTAGAACAGCAGACACGTTCCTGCCCACAACGAGCTCCCTTTCTAGAGGCACTGGTGGAGAGCTTGCAGGACCCAGATGTCACATCAGTCCTCTTTCGGGAGGGCGGACTAGCTTGCTCCCGTCAGAAAATCAATCAATCAATCGTATTTATTGAGCGCTTACTGTGTGCAGAGCACTGGACTAAGCGCTTGGGAAGTCCAAGTTGGCAACATCTAGAGACGGTCCCTGCCCAACAGTGGGCTCACAGTCTAAAAGGGGGGAGACAGAGAACAAAACCAAACATACTAACAAAATAAAATAAATAGAATAGATAGGTACAAGTAAAATTAATAGATAAATAGAGTAATAAATCTGTACAAACATATATACATATATACAGGTGCTGTGGGGAAGGGAAGGAGGTAAGATGGAGAAAATGAGACTCATCCTCTCTCTCTCGCTCTCGCACACACACACAATGTATCCCTCCTGCTGAAGCTTTATAAATGATCCTTCCCGCCTTCCATTTTCACCTTGAAATCTGAAGGCACTGGGAGGAGATTCATGTTTCCCTTCTAATAATAATAATAATAATAATAATAATAATAATAATAACAATAGCATTTATTAAGCACTTACTATGCGCAAAGCACTGTTCTAAGCTCTGGGAAGGTTACAAGGTGATGAGGTTGTCCCACATGGGGGCTCACAGTCTTAATCCCCATTTTACAGATGAAGGAACTGAGGCCCAGAGAAGTGACTTGCCCCAAATCACACAGCTGACAAGTGGAGGAGCCGCGATTTGAACCCACGGCCTCTGACTCCAGAGCCCGGGCTCTTTGAGAAGCAGCGTGGCTCAGTGGAAAGAGCTCGGGCTTTGGAGTCAGAGATCGTAGGTTCGAATCCCGGCTCCGCCACATGTCTGCCGTGTGACCTTGGGTAAGTCACTTCTCTGAGCCTCAGCTACCTCATCTGTAAAATGGGGATTAAGACTGGGAGCCCATGGGACAACCTCATTACCTTGTTTCCCCTCCCCAGCGCTTAGAACAGTGCTTTGCACAGAGTAAGCGCTTAACAAATGCCATTATTATCGTTTCCATTGAGCCACGCTGCTTGTCATAAGTCACTGCTCTCGCAGGGTGACTGGGAAGGAAGGTCCCGCCTCATCCCAAGTTGAGGCCGATCCTGGCTGGAATGAGGAACATTCCTTCCCTTCTCCCGGCCTCTTCCTCTCTTCCCTCCACACCGTGATCCCCCGCCCCCATTCAAGAAAAGTAGAGCGGACAACGTGGCCTAGTAGATAAAACTCACGCCTGGAAGCCCGAGGATCTGGGTTGCCTGCTTGGGACCTTGGACAAGTCACTTCACCTCTCTGTGCCTCAGTTTCCTCATCTGCCAAATGGGGATTCATCCATTCGTTCAACCGTATCGAGCGCTTACTGTGTGCGGAGCACTGTACTGAGCGCTTGGGGAGTCCAAGTTGGCAACAGATGGAGACGGTCCCTACCCAACGGCGGGCTCACAGTCCTGAAGATTCGGGACCTGTTAATAATAATAATAATAATGTTGGCATTTGTTAAGCGCTTACTATGTGCAAAGCACTGTTCTAAGCGCTGGGGAGGATACAAAGTGATCAGGTTGTCCCATGTGGGGCTCACAGTCTTAATCCTTATTTTACAGATGAGGGAACTGAGGCTCAGAGAAGTGAAGTGACTTGCCCAAGGTCACACAGCAGATACGTGGCGGAGCCGGGATTCGAACCCATGACCTCTGACTCCAAAGCCCGGGCTCTTTCCACTGAGCCACGCTGCTTCTGCTTCTCCCTCCTACTTAGACTGTGAGCCCCATGTGGGATCTGATTGTCTTCCAGCTACCCCAGCACTTAGTACAGTACTTAATAATAATAATAATAATGGTATTTGTTAAGCGCTTACTATGTGCAAAGCACTGTTCTAAGCGCTGGGGGGGGATACAAGGTGATCAGGTTGTCATTCATTAATTGAATCGTATTTATTGAGCGGTTGTCCCATGTGGAGCTCCCAGTCTTCATCCCCATTTTCCAGGTGAGGGAACTGAGGCCCGGAGAAGTGAAATGACTTGCCCAGAGTCACACAGCTGACAGTTGGCGGAGCCGGGATTTGAACCCACGACCTCTGACTCCAAAGCCCGGGCTTTTTCCACTGAGCCACGCTGCTTCTGCTGCTTGACACGTAGTAATCGCTTAAAAAATCCCTGCAAGAGTAGAGCTGATGGCGGGCATCTCTCGGCGGAGGGCTAAAATAATAGTTCCAGTCCACCCGGTCCCCTAGCTTAGAGAAGCAGCGTGGCTCAGTGGAAAGAGCCCGGGCTTTGGAGTCAGAGGTCATGGGTTCGAATCCCGGCTCTGCCACATGTCTGCTGTGTGACCTTGGGCAAGTCACTTCACTTCTCTGAGCCTCAGTTACCTCATCTTTTAGACTGTGAGCCCACTGTTGGGTAGGGACTGTCTCTATATGTTGCCAATTTGTACTTCCCAAGCGCTTAGTCCAGTGCTCTGCACATAGTAAGCGCTCAATAAATACGATTGATGATGATGATGATGATCTGTAAAATGGGGATTAAGGCTGTGAGCCCCACGTGGGACAACTTGATCACCTTGTATCCTCCCCCAGCGCCTAGAACAGTGCTCTGCACATAATAAGCGCTTAACAAATGCCATCATTATTATTATTATTATTATTATTATGTGCTTAGTACAGCGCCCTGCACACAGTAAGCGCTCAATAAATACAATTGATTGATTCCTTGTACTTTTTTTTTTTTGCAATGGTCTTTGTTAAGCGTTTACAATGTGCCAAGCAACGTTTTAAACACTGGGAGTATCAGATTGGACACAGACTCTGTTCTGTGTGGGGCTCACAGCGTAGACAGGAGGGTGTGGGATTTGATCCCCGTTTTACAGATGAGGAAACTGAGGCACAGAGAAGTTCATTCACTCGGTTGCATTAATTGAGCGCTTTCTGCAGAGCACTGTATAAGCGCTTGGGAGAGCACAATATAACCATAAACAGACCCGTTCCCTGACCACAACAACGAACACGTCGTTACAGTCTCGAAGCGACTTGCCCAAGGTCTCACTGCAGCCTGTGGCGGAGCCAGGATTCGAACCCAGGTCCCCCGACTCCAAGGCCCTTGCTTTTTCCACGAGGCCACGCTGCTTCTTACCCTCTCCGGCCTCTTCGCATCTCTCCCCTGCCCCGGCCTTCATCCGCACAGCGGAGAGCGGTCCTCTCTCCCCTTCCCGGCTCCCGCCGCCCTGCCTAGGATATAAGGGTGGATGGATCTAGAAGAGGAAAGGAAATTCCTCTAGAAGAGGAATTCCCTCCAGAAGAGGAAAGGAAAGGAAATTCCCTCTAGAAGAGGAAAGGAAATTCCCGGGGAGGCCTGACAGCAGTGACGGTTACTCGAGGACGGCGGCAGGTGGGAAGCCATGCTGGACAAGGCCGGCGGGACTTGTTTTGTTTTGTTGTCTGTCTCCCCCTTCTAGGCTGTGAGCCCACTGTTGGGTAGGGACCGTCTCTATGCGTTGCCAACTTGTACCTCCCAAGCGCTTAGTACAGTGCTCTGCCCGCAGTAAGCGCTCAATAAATACGATTGAATGAATGAATGAATGAATCTGCTTATGATGATAATAATGATAACTGTGGTTTTAGACTGTGAGCCCACTGTTGGGTGGGGACTGTCTCTATATGTTGCCAACTTGGACTTCCCAAGCGCTTAGTACAGTGCTCTGCACACAGTAAGCGCTCAATAAATACGATTGATGATGATGATTCGTTAAGCACAGGTATCATTATTATTACCAGACTGTAGACTAACTCTAAAATCTACCCCGCTCTAGACTGTAATTAATAATAATAATAATAATAATAATAATAATGGTATTTGTTAAGCGCTTACTATGTGCAAAGCACTGTTCTAAGCACTGGGGGGATACAAGGTGATCAGGTTGTCCCCCGGGGGGGCTCACAGTCTTGATCCCCATTTTCCAGATGAGGTCACTGAGGCCCAGAGAAGTGACTTGCCCAGAGTCACAGAGCTGACAATTGGCGGAGCCGGGATTTGAACCCGCGACCTCTGACTCCGAAGCCCGGGCCCTTTCCACTGAGCCACGCTGCTTCTCACTGCGGGCAGGGAAAGCGTGTACCAACTCCGTTCTATTGGACTCTCCCAAGTGCTTAGGACACTGCGCTGCGCACACTGTAAGCGCTCCATCATCATCAGTCGTATTTATTGAGCGCTTACGATGTGCAGAGCACATAAGCTCCATAAGTACAACCGATGGATGATTGATTAGCGAAGGATCCTTCCGGTGATCCTCTCCGACCGGAAAGCCGGGTGCCCACGGAATAACCGCAAGCTAATTGATTTCTCTCCCTAGGCCCTGCTGTCCGACTTACCTCCCGAATTAGAAGAGATGGATTTCAGCCAAGCCTCCCCGGAGGCCGGCGACACCTCATTCAGCTTGTCTTCTCCGTCGGAGAAATGACGCTTCCGACCGGCTGACCGCGCGACCGCGGGGTGCGGGGGGGAGAGGGCCGGGGGGCCGCGCCGCAGAAACCCGGGGGTCGCCGGTCCAGTTGAAGGGGGAACCCCAAGGAGAAGGGAGCCACGGCTCTCAACGGGGGAAACGAGGGCTGCTCAAAGCGTTGGGTCCGGCTCTGGGGCGGCAGCGGAGGCCTCCCCGGAGGATAACATCCGTTTGCATCTTAAACTCGAACCGCCCGATGTCTGAAGCGGTGGGGAGGGGGGCTACCCCTCTGATAGACGCATCCGTCTCCCGGGCGGTAGCCGGAATCGGGTGCCCAAGAGTGGAAGGGCCACGGACCGTCCGGTTGGGCTGCCCGGGGGCCAGGTCGGAAGCCCGGGGGAATCGGTTCAGCTCCCTGAACCCCCTCTTCGTCTCCGTGGCTCCTCCTGCCCCCACAACGTTTTACTCAGGAAAGCGGACTGAACGGTGGAACGAGCGAACGAAGAACCAGGCACGGATCTGGCCAACCACGGGGAGACTGGAAGGATCCGAGGGCCAGCGCGGAACCGGAAAAGTGCTTCACGGAACGTGTCACTGTAAATTGTTGATGTCCTCCCATTACCTTACCAAAATGTCTTGAGAAAACACTGTGGAAGATGAAGTGGGTTCCCTTAAGCCCAATAAATTATTCGTGTATAGAAGCGAAAGCATCAATGTTGTAAAGGCCCTGCCCAGGAACTCGTGAGCGCCGTGGGGCCGCCGTCTCCCATCGTGATTCTGATCCGTTGCTCCCCCGGAGCCTCCGTCGCTCGGCTGCCCGCTCCGGGGACCGGACGGGCCCTGGGCTTGGCCCCCGGACCGGTTGCCCGGCAGGGGCGGCCCCTCTGCTCGGTCTCTGACCGCTTTGCCCGCTTTCTCTGTCACACTTCCCCTCCCCGACAGCAGCTTGGCCGAGACCGGCGGACAGTCGAGCTCCCGGGTTCGCCGCTCTTCCCCGAGCCACATGGGATCAGGTGTCTCCCGGCGAGGAGGAGCAGGACTGCGCCGACGACAGGGCGTCCCCGGGGCCGGAATCTGCCCGCACCCGAGCGAGCTCGAGACTTGGGATCGACCATTGACGGGGTCCGTCGTGAAACGGCTTCTGCCTGGTGACCCGGGATCGGCGTGGGGTTAGACGCTCTCCGACGCACGAGGGCAGAAGCCGATGGTCCAGACGGGCGAAAGACGCGAGGGCGGAATCCTGGAACTTAGGGAAACTGAATGACACTCGACTTTTTCCCTTCACGCATCGCTTAATTTTGTCAAATCGTCTGATTTTTTTTCCCCTTGAGCCCCAACTAGCCTCTCTTTGGACGACGGACGACCTGTTGGTTCGCCTTGGCTCAGATGCGCTTCCGTCCTTGTCCTCGGTCTACCCTCGCCGGCCTTTGCCTTTCCATCCCTCCGAGAGGCTCCGAAGGCATGGTCCCTCCAGAAGCGTGAAGATCTCGCCGACCAAGCCCCTCAGCCCTGGGCCTGCCTTCAGCTCCACCCTGCTCAGCCCCGTCCAAGCGGACAAGAAGACGGCCGTCGCCTCCGGACAAGAGGAGACAAGAAAGGAGGGCCGGGCACCCTCCTCGTTGCCCCCGCAGTCGCGTCGGTGCTGACCAAGCGGATCTCAGGGTCCGACTGGAGCACGGGATCCGCGTTCCTGCTCATGAGGAGCCTTTGGGTCAGCGGGCGAAGACGTCGCTCGCTTTGGCAGCCGGAATAGCTCCGCCGCCATCTCCGGGGGGCTTCTCCCAGTCTGTGGCATCCGCCGGGGGACCCGGGAGGATGGATGGATCCACGTTGCTGGTGCCTGTCGAAGCGGTGAGATCCGCCCTCCCACAGCTGGGATGGATCCCGGAGGGACTCGGGGGCAGGCCGGAGGATGGGGAGGGCAGAGGAGGATGGGACGCAGAGGGGCCTCTGGCTTCACGGAGGATGCACAGAGCCGGACCGTGTGGCCGTAGAGGAGAGGAGCCCCCCCAATTCTACGGGGCTGGCTCCCCCTTCTCCTCCGGTCCCCACTCCGCCCCGTCATTCCTGCAGAGATCCCCTCGCCTTTCCGCTCCTCGCAGCCGCTGACCGTCGCTGCGGGGCAGCGGCCGTCTCGCCCTGGGGAAGGAGCGCCCGACGGCTATTTTCCAAACTCCCGATAGATCGTCTTGAGGCTAGAGGTCCGGCCAGCCGGTCCCCGGGAGGCATCAATCTGTGCCACCCTGCGTTGCCCAACTTATCCGGGTTCTCCCAACCCTCCTGAGTCGGAAGGGAGGACCGACTCGCCCTCTCCCCTCGACAGCGGCCCGAGACCAAGGCTCCCTAAGAACCCGGGCCCGAAAAGAGGGCACAGGCGGAAGCCTCCCGGTTGGCAGAGAAAGCAACCAACCCACCCGCTGTTGGGTAGGGACCGTCTCTATGTGTTGCCAACTTGTACTTCCCAAGCGCTTAGTACAGTGCTCTGCACCCAGGAAGCGCTCAATAAATACGATCGGATGAATGAAGAGTAGCAGAATCACCCCACTGCGGAGCGGGGCCGGAGGAGGGGGGGTCTCTGCGCTTTTTGCCGCCGCCCCCCTCTCCGTTGGGGCTTCCTTAGCTTTGACTGTCGTGTCGTTGTGGTCTGTGAATCATCCCCCGCCTCCCACTCTCCACGTACCTACCTCTGAAACACACCACCACCTTAAGCCAGACCAGACTGTAATGTGAACTTTTGTAGGGTTTTTATTTAAAGTTTTTATAGGCAATAAAATGATTTCCAACAAAGAGGCCTCTCTTTCCCGCCCGTAATTCCCGTCTGCGCCGAGCCCCGGAGTCCTGGGTTTCCCCCGAGAGCAAAGCCATTCCCGATCCAGAAGGAGAGCGGGCAGGGAACACCACCGGAGAGGGGAGGAACTCTTCCGGGGGGTTGGGAGGAGCGGGGAGCGGGGTTGAGGGGGGAGAAATCATCATCATCATCATCATCATCATCATCAATCGTATTTATTGAGCGCTTACTATGTGCAGAGCACTGTACTGAGCGCTTGGGAAGTCCAAATTGGCAACATATAGAGACAGTCCCTACCCAACAGTGGGCTCACAGTCTGAAAGGGGGAGACAGAGAACAAAACCAAACATACTAACAAAATAAAATAAATGGAATAGATATGTACAAGTAAAATAAATAAATAGAGTAATAAATATGTACAAACATATATACATATATACAGAAATTAAAATGAATGTGTGTGTGTCTGCCTGCCGGCCCTCGTCGACTAGGCTTTAATATTCGTTCATTCAATATTTATTGAGTGCTTACGGTGTGCAGAACACTGTACTAAGCGCTTTAGTAGCCATGCCCACACTAAAGAAGGAAAACGATAGCTCCTTTAGAGGCAGCAGAGTAAGTTGGCTGATGGGGTGCTCCTGTAGTAATCATTGTCACCATAATCAGATTTATTAAGAGCTGACTCTGTGTCAAGCACTGTGCTAAACATTGGGGTAGGTAGAGAAGCAGCGTGGCTCAGTGGAAAGAGCACAGGCTTTGGAGTCAGAGGTCATGGGTTCAAATCCCGGCTCTGGCAATTGTCAGCTGTGTGACTTTGGGCAAATCACTTCTCTGTGCTTCAGTTACCTCATCTCTAAAATGGGGATTAAGACTGTGAGCCCCCCGTGGGACAACCTGATCACCTTGTAAATTCCCCAGCGCTTAGAACAGTGCTTTGCGCATAGTAAGCGCATAATAAATGCCATTATAAATAAAATAAATAGAGGAAGACCAGATCAGACACAATCCCAGTCCCACTCGGGGCTCGCAGCCTATGAGGAAGGGAGGGAGGGAGAGCAAGGATAATAGTACTGGTACTTACTATTTTTGGCTTTGAAGTCAGAGGTCATGGGTTCAAATCCCAGCTCCGCCACTTGTCAGCTGTGTGACTTGGGGCAGGTCACTTAACTTCTCTGTGCCTCCGTTCCCTCATTGGTAAAATGGGGATTGAGACTGTGAGCCCCCCGTGGGACAACCTGATCGCCTTGTAACCTCCCCAGTGCTTAGAACAGCGCTTTGCACATAGTAAGCGCTTAATAAATGTCATTGTTATTATTATTACTTGTTAAGCTCTTACTTAGGGCCAATCGCTGTTCTAAGTGCTAAGGTTGGTAAACAGATCGGACACAGTCCCTGTCCCACGTGGGGCTCGCAGTCTTAACCCCCATTTTACAGATGAGGCAAAGGAGGCACAGAGAAGTGAAGTGACTTGCCCAGGGTCACACAGCAGACAAGTGGTGGAGCCAGGATTAGAACCCGGGCCCATACTCTATCCTCTAGGCCATGCTGCTTCTTGACCCCTTGGGTCCGGATCCCCCGGCCTGCCCCACTCTCCCACCAGGCCCCGGTCAATCAATCAATCAATCAATCAATCAATCAATCGTATTTATTGAGCGCTTACTATGTGCAGAGCACTGTACTAAGCGCTTGGGAAGTACAAATTGGCAACACATAGAGACAGTCCCTACCCAACAGTGGGCTTACAGTCTAAAAGGGGGAGACAGAGAACAGAACCAAACATACCAACAAAATAACCGGTCCCTCTCGGCCCAGCTGATCTCTATTTTTCAGGTGAGGATATTGAAACCCAGAGAGGTCAAGTGACTTATCTAAGGTCACCCAGCCAGCTGGTGGCAGAGCCTGAGGAAGAACACCAGCCTGTTGGCTCCCAGCCCTGTACCGCCATATATAAGCAAATCAATCAATTGTATTTATTGAGCGCTTACTGTGTGCAGAGCACTGTACTAAGCGCTTGGGAAGTACAAGTCGGCAACATAGAGAGACGGTCCCTACCCAACAGTGGGCTCACAGTCTAGAAGGGGGAGACGGAGAACATAACCAAGCATACTAACAAAATAAAATAAATAGAATAGATATGTACAAGTAAAATAGTTAAATAAATAGAGTAATAGAGCCCAACAGTGGGCTCACAGTCTAGAAGGGGGAATATTATTAAATATTAAATATCATTAAAAGCAGCGTGGCTCAGTGGAACGAGCACGGGCTTGGGAGTCAGAGGTCATGGGTTCAAGTCCTGCCTCTGCCAATTATCAGCTGTGTGACTTTGGGCCAACCAAACATACTAACAAAATAAAGCAAAGTGCTTCTCCCCCTTCTAGACTGTGAGCCCACTGTTGGGTAGGGACTGTCTCTATATGTCGCCAACTTGGACTTCCCAAGCGCTTAGTACAGTGCTCTGCACACTGTAAGCGCTCAATAAATACTATTGATTGATTGATTGATTGATTAGGGACTCTGCTTTCGGTGGTCCTTAGCGCCTCCCTTTACTTACTTCTAGACTGTGAGCCCACTGTTGGGTAGGGACTGTCTCTATATGTTGCCAATTTGTACTTCCCAAGCGCTTAGTACAGTGCTCTGCACATAGTAAGCGCTCAGTAAATACGATTGATGATGATGACTTACTGCCACCGCTTCAGCCTGGTTCACGCAATCGACAGGGGTGGGCAGACAGCAGCACTCGACCCTCACCCGTGAAACTGCCCGCAAATCTTCCTTCCCGAATAATCTCCCCAATTATAAATACAGCCAAAGGGAAGACCACCGGCAAACTCGCTGTGGTTGACCCAATTCATTCATTCATTCAATCGTATTTATTGCGCGCTTACTGTGTGCAGAGCACTGTACTAAGCGCTTGGGAAGTACAAGTCGGCAATATATAGAGACGGTCCCTACCCAACAATGGGCTCACAGGCTAGAAGGGGGAGACGGAAAACAAAACAAAACACGTACACAGGTGTCAGAATCGCCAGAAGAAATAGAATTATTGCTATATCGGGGCTTCCAGTCTAGAAGAGAGGGAGAACATGTAATTACGTAGCACAGTGCTGATTTGTACTTCCCAAGCGCTTAGTACAGTGCTCTGCACATAGTAAGCGCTCAATAAATACGATTGATGATGATGATGATGATGATGATGATTTGTTGTTTATGGTATTTGTTAAGCTCTTACCATGTGCCAAGCAGCATTTTCATCATCATCATCATCATCATCAATCGTATTTATTGAGTGCTGGGGTAGATATAAGCTTGTCAGGTTGGACACAGTCCGTGTCCCATATGGGGCTCACGGCTTCAAACCCATTTTACGGATGAGGTGACAGAGGCACAGAGAGAAGTTGAGTGACTTTCCCAAGGTCACGCAGCGGACGTGTGGCGGAGCCGGGATTAGAACCCAGTTCCTCTGACTCCCAGCCTCGGGCTCTTTCAACTAGGCCACCTTGCATCTGCACAAGACATATTATCGATGCCAAAGTAGCCTTTTTCTTCCGAGCCAACTCCCGAGAGTCACCAAGAAACTCAGAACAGTGCTCTGCACACGATAGGTGCTCAATAAATATGATCGAATTAATGAATCATCATCATCATCATCATCAATCGTATTTATTGAGCGCTTACTATGTGCAGAGCACTGTACTAAGCGCTTGGGAAGTACAAATTGGCAACATTTAGAGACAGTCCCTACCCAACAGTGGGCTCACAGTCTAAAAGGGGGAAATGAATGGAGAAGTTTAGGCTTAGAAACGTGTAGCAAGTCCAAGGGAGTCCAAGGCATCACCCTTGACACGATTCGTTAAGAGCACAAAGTCCGATTGTACTAAATCCGGGGAAAACAATCCCTTCCTTTTGCACCAAAGGCATTTGAACTCTTAATTGCACTTTGATTTGAGCAAAATCTAGACATTCCCCTATATATTTGTCTCCCCCTTTTAGACTGTGAGCCCACTGTTGGGTAGGGACTGTCTCTACATGTTGCCAATTTGTACTTCCCAAGCGCTTAGTACAGTGCTCTGCACATAGTAAGCGCTCAGTAAATATGATATTGATTGATTGATATATCCAAGATGTGAAAACAATATTTCAGCCAAGAGAGGCATCTTTATTCTAGAGAGCTTTCTGGGTTACTTTTTTTTTTGCCAACCGAAAATATTCTTTACAATGAATGAAACGTCCCGCACATATGGCTTATTGTTTATTATCACATTTCCGAATAAAGCTGCTGCTACGTTGTCATTTCAGGAACTATTGAAATTTCCTCTCCTGTATGACATTCTTCGCTTACCGTGGCCAAAATTTAGTAAAAAAAGCAGAAGAAATCTTGGGCCGAGGCAGGGTCCGTGCTTGCCGCACTAAATGAATCCACTTGAGGAGCGCCTTTATTTGCGAGCCAAGTTGATTAGTGTGCGATCCTAATCGGCTTACAAATATCTCAGCCGTTTCTTAAAAAATATGACGTCGGTTGGTCCGTAAGACTTCATATACCGTGTCTGTGTTGAATTTTCCTGAGAAATGGTTGAATATTTCTATCTCATTTCTGATCATAAGCACTACTCTCTAGAGAATGAGTTCCTAGTCCCGTAGTAAAGTAGAAAATCATATTTACTGAGTGCTTACTGTGTACAGATCATCATCAATCATATTTATTGAGCGCTTACTATGTACAGATCATCATCATCATCATCAATCATATTGAGCGCTTACCATGTGCAGAGCACTGTACTAAGCGCTTGGGAAGTACAAATTGGCAACATCTAGAGACAGTCCCTACCCAACAGTGGGCTCACAGTCTAAAAGGGGGAGACAGAGAACAAAACCAAACATACTAACAAAATAAAATAAATAGAATAGATATGTACAAGTAAAATAAATAAATAAATAGAGTAATAAATATGTACAAACATATATACATATATACATATATATGCAGATCACTGTAGTAAGCACTTGGGAGGCTACACTATAACAATAAAACAGACACATTCCCTGACCACAATAAGCTTACAGTCTAGAGGGGGGTAGACAGACATTTATAAAAATAAATAAAATTACAGATATGTACAGAAATGTTACGTGGCTGGGAGGGGGGGGATGAGTAAAGGGAGTAAGTCATTCATACGATCGTATTTATTGAGCGCTTACTGTGTGCGGAGCACATAGCGACGCAGGAAATTGTGGGAGAAGAGGAAAGGAGGGTTTATTCAGACTTTTAGACTGTGAGCCCACTGTTGGGTAGGGACCGTCTCTATATGTTGCCAACTTGGACTTCCCAAGCGCTCAGTACAGTGCTCTGCACACAGTAAGCGCTCAATAAATACGATTGATTGATTGATTGATTCAGGAAAGACCTCTTGGAGATGTGCCTTCAATATGGCTTTGAAGGTGTAATAGTAGTATTGTATTTTTTTAGTGCCCTCTGGGTGCTGTGCACTGTACTAAGTACCTGAGAAAGTACTGAGCACCTAATAATAATAATAATGGCATTTATTAAGCGCTTACTATGTGCAAAGCACATGATGCATGCAGTACACAGTAGGAGCTTCCACTCTAGTGAAGAAGCCAAGTCCCAGACGAATGGAGCTAACTTCTTCTTCTAAGCGCTTAGTACAGTGCTCTGCACACAGTAAGCGCTCAATAAATACGATCGATTGATTCTCTGTGCCTCAGTTACCTCATCTGTAAAATGGGGAGTAAGACTGTGAAGCGCATGAGGGGCATGGATTGTGTCCATCCAAATTAGCTCGTATATCTACTCCTGCGAAGAGAAGCAGCGTGGCTTAGAGAAGCGGCGTGGCTCAGTGGAAGGAGCACAGGCTTGGGAGTCAGAGGTCGTGGGTTCTAATCCCGGCTTCACCACTTGTCAGCTGGGTGACTTTGGGCAAGTCGCTTCACTTCTCTGTGCCTCAGTTCCCTCATCTGTAAAATGGGGATTAAAACAGTGAGCCCCAAGTGGGACAACCTGATTACCTTGCATGGGCTTCGGAGTCAGAGGTCATGTGTTCAAACCCCGGCTCTGCCAATTTTTTTTTTAAATAGCATTTATTATGTGCTATAATAATAATAATAATGGCATTTATTAAGCGCTTACTACGTGCAAGGCACTGTTCTAAGCGCTGGGGAGGTAACAAGGTGATCAAGTTGTCCCAAGGGGGCTCACAGTCTTCATCCCCATTTTACAGATGAGGGAACTGAGGCCCAGAGAAGTGAAGTGACTTGCCCAACGTCACACAGCTGACAAGTGGCGGAGCCGGGATTCGAACCCATGACCTCTGACTCCAAAGCCCGGGCTCTTTTCACTGAGCCACGCTGCTTCTCTACACGCCAATTGTCAGCTGTGTGACTTTGGGCAAGTCACTTACCTTCTCTGTGCCTCAGTTGCCTACCTCATCTGTAAAATGGGGATTAAGACTGTGAGCCCCCTGTGGAACAACCTGATTCATTCATTCATTCAATTGTATTTATTGAGCGCTTACTGTGTGCAGAGCACTGTACTAAGCGCTTGGGAAGTCCAAGTCGGCAACATAGAGAGACGGTCCCTACCCAACAGCGGGCTCACGGTCTAGAAGGGGGAGACAGACAACGAAACAAAGCATATTAACAAAATAAAATAAATAGAATAGATATGTACAAAGTACAAGTTGGCAACATAGCGATGCAGGAGGGAGTGGGAAAAGAGGAAATGAGGACTTAGTCAGGGAAGGCCTCTTGGAGGAGGTGGGCCTTCAAGAAGGCTTTGAAGAGGGAGGGGAGTAATTGTCGGATTTTATTTTGTTAGTATGTTTGGTTTTGTTCTCTGTCTCCCCCTTTTAGACTGTGAGCCCACTGTTGGGTAGGGACTGTCTCCATATGTTGCCAACTTGGACTTCCCAAGCGCTTAGTACAGTGCTCTGCACACAGTAAGTGCTCAATCATCATCATCATCATCAATCGTATTTATTGAGCGCTTACTGTGTGCAGAGCACTGGACTAAGCGCTTGGGAAGTACAAATTGGCAACATATAGAGACAGTCCCTACCCAACAGTGGGCTCACAGTCTAAAAGGGGGAGACAGAGAATATGATTGATTGATTGATTGATTGATTGACTGAGGAGGGAGGGCATTTCAGGCCAGAGGCAGGACGAGGGTGAGAGGTCAGTGGCGACATGGACGAGATGGAGGTACAGTGGCGTTAGCGGAAGTGTGCGGGCTGCGTTGGAAGAGGAGAGTAGCGAGGTGAGATAGGAGGGGGCAAACCGATTGAACGCTTTAAAGCCGATGGTGAGGAGTTTCTGTTTGATATGGAGGTGGATGGGCAACCACTGCAGGTCCTTGGGGAGGGGGGAGACACGGACTGAACGTTTTTATTGAAAATGATCCGGGCAGCGGATCGAAGTATGGCCCGGAGAGGAGAGAGACGAGAGGAAGGGAGACAGACAGGCAGACAGAGCCGTGGAGACAGAAAGACGGATGCAGAGAGGGACAGCGAGAGCTAAAAGGGGGACGGGAGAGGGAGAGATGGAGAGATGGGAGGATGAGGGGAGGAGGGAGCGCAGCTCTGTAATTTTCCGTGATCTCTCCCTCCGCTTTCCTCCAGGGTGGCGGAGGGTGACTCATCGTTGGGTGAACATTGAGGACTTGGATTTTCTTGTCGGTGCGGCTGTTGGTGTCGGGGGAGGAAGGGAAGGAGAGAGGGAGGACAGGGGAGGGGACCATTGTAGCCCCTCAGTTCCAGCCTCTGCTCCGGTCAGTCAGTGCCCCCTCCCTGGGCCCAGGGGCTTCTCCTCTGGCCTCTGAGGCCGCCGTGCTCCCCCCTGGCCTCGCTCTTCCCCAAATCCTGGCTTCCTTACTTGTCTGCACCCGGGAGAGGGTCGCCCCAAAGCCCATCAGCTGGGCAGCAGAGGGGCAGAGAAGAGCAGGCCCGAGCTCCGCGCGGCCCTTGACCAATCAATCAATCAATTGTATTTATTGAGCGCTTACTATGTGCAGAGCACTGTACTAAGCGCTTGGGAAGTACAAATTGGCATCACATAGAGACAGTCCCTACCCAACAGTGGGCTCACAGTCTAAAAGGGGGAGACAGAGAACAGAACCAAACATACCAACAAAATAAAATAAGACCAGAGGCAGCGTCGGCTTCAAGGCTGTCCATCCATCCCCTCGCCCCCTCCTACCTCACCACCCTTCTCTCCTTCTCCAGCCCAGCCGGCACCCTCCGCTCCTCCGTCAATCAATCAATCAATCAATCAATCGTATTTATTGTTCAGTAGGGACAAAGAGAGAGGGGCAGACAGGGACACGGAAAGAGAGACACACCCAGAAAGAGGGGCACGGAGAGACAGAAGCAAGTAATCATCATCATCGTCAATCGTATTTATTGAGCGCTTACTATGTGCAGAGCGCTGTACTAAGCGCTTGGGAAGTACAAATTGGCAACATCTAGAGACGGTCCCTACCCAACAGTGGGCTCACAGTCTAAAAGGGGGAGACAGAGAACAAAACCAAACAGACTAACAAAATAAAATAAATAGAATAGATATGTACGAATAAAATAAATAAATAAATAAATAGAGTAAAAAAAAAATGTACAAACATATAATAATAATAATAATGATGGCATTTATTAAGCGCTTACTATGTGCAAAGCACTGTTCTAAGCGCTGGAGTAGATACAAGGTAATCAAGTTGTCCCACAGGGGGCTCACAGACTTCATCCCCATTTGACAGATGAGGGAACTGAGGCCCAGAGAAGTGAAGTGACTTGCCCAAAGTCACACAGCTGACAAGTGGCGGAGCCAGGATTTGAACCCACGACCTCTGACTCCAAAGCCCAAGCTCTTTCCACTGAGCCACGCTGCTTCTCTATATACATATATGCAGGTGCTGTGGGGAAGGGAAGGAGGTAAGATGGGGGGGATGCAGAGGGGTGAGATATGGAGAGGGAGAGAGGAAGAAAGGAGACAGCAGGGTCGAGGACAGCTGACAGGTAGAAGGAGACAGAAAAATAGTGTGCAGAGCACTGTACTAAGCGCTTGGGAAGTCCAAGTTGGCAACATATAGAGACAGTCCCTACCCAACAGTGGGCTCACAGTCTAGAAGACTCTGCCTCTGCTGCTAATCTCCTCACCAGGCCTCGTTCTCGCCTGTCCCGCCGTCGACCCCCAGCCCACATCCTCCCCCTGGCCTGGCATGCCCTCCCTCCACACATCCGCCAAGCCAGCTCTCTTCCTCCCTTCAAGGCCCTATAATAATTACGGCATTTGTTAAGCGCTTACTATGTGCAAAGCACTGTTCTAAGCGCTGGGGAGGTTACAAGGTGATCAGGTTGTCCCGCGGGGGGCTCACAGTCTTCATCCCCATTTTACAGGTGAGGGAACTGAGGCCCAGAGAAGTGAAGCGACTGGCCCAAAGTCACACAGCTGACATTTGGCGGAGCCGGGACTTGAACCCATGACCTCTGACTCCAAAGCCCGGGCTCTTCTCCACTGAGCCACGCTGCTTCTCTACTACTGAGAGCTCACCTCCTCCAGGAGGCCTTCCCACACTGAGCCCCCTCCTCCCCCTCCCCATCCCTTCCGCCTTACCTCCTTCCCCTCCCCACAGCACCTGTATATATGTATACGTGTTTGTACATATTTATTACTCTATTTATTTATTTTATTTGTACATATTTATTCTATTTATTTTATTTTGTTAATATGTTTTGTTTTGTTCTCCGCCTCCCCCTTCTAGACTACGAGCCCACTGTTGGGTAGGGACCGTCTCTAGATGTTGCCAATTTGTACTTCCCAAGCGCTTAGTACAGTGCTCTGCACACAGTAAGCGCTCAATAAATACGATTGAATGAGTGAATGAATGAATCATATCAGATGCCCCACTAAGGTCTATGAAAAGCATGTCGACGTTCTTGGCTCCCCTACTCCTCTCTCCAACGGGCAGCCAAGATCATGACATAATCATAATATTAAAAATAATAATAATAATGGCATTTGTTAAGCGCTTACTATGTGCAAAGCACTATTCTAAGCGCTGGAAGGATAGAAGGTGATCAGGTTGTCCCACATGGGGCTCACAGTCTTAATCCCCACTTTACGGATGAGGTAACTGAGGCTCAGAGACTAAAAATAATAATGATGGCATTTATTAAGCGCTTACTATGTGCAAAGCACTCTTCTAAGCGCGGGGTGGGGGGTTATAAGGTGATCAGGTTGTCCCATGGGGGCTCACCGTTTTAATCCCCGTTTTACAGATGAGGGAACTGAGGCTCAGAGAAGTGAAGTGACTTGCCCAAGGTCACCCACTGTTGGGTAGGGACTGTCTCTATATGTTGCCAATTTGTACTTCCCAAGCGCTTAGTACAGTGCTCTGCACATAGTAAGCGCTCAATAAATACGATTGATGATGATGATGATGATGTGGCGGAGAGGAATTCGAACCCATGACCTCTGACTCCCAAGCCTGGGCTCTTTCCACTGAGCCGTGCCTTCTGAGTCATGCTGTGGCCTGAAGCCACTCTGTATAGCCAGGGGCATCCAGTCCATGATATTAATAATAAAACAAATAATTGTATTCCTTAAATCCTTTACTCTGTGCCAGGCACTGTACTAAGCACCGGGGAGGATGCAGTCAAATCGGGTTGGACACGGTCCCTGTCCCACATAGGGCTCACACTCTTTATCTTGTACTTCCCAAGCGCTTAGTACAGTGCTCTGCACACAGTAAGCGCTCAATAAATACTATTGATTGATTGATTGATTGATTAATCCCCATTTTACAGCAGCGTGGCTCAGTGGAAAGAGCACAGGCTTGGGAGTCAGAGGTCATGGGTTCTAATACCACTCCGCCACGTGTCTGCCGTGTGACCTTGGGCAAGTCACTTAACTTCTCCGAGCCTCAGTTACCTCATCTTTAAAATGGGGCTGAAGGCTGTGAGCCCCACGTAGGACAACCTGATCACCTTGTATCCCCCGCAGCGCTTAGAACAGTGCTTGGCACGTAGTAAGCGCTTAACAAATGCCATTATTATTATTATTATTATTATTACAGATGAGGTAACTGAAGCCCAGAGAAGCCAAGTGACTTGACCAAGGTCACACAGCAGACGCATGGTGGAGCTGGGATTAGATTTATTTGTTCTGACGACTTGACACCTGTCCACATGTTTTGTTTTGTTGTCTTTCTCCCCCTTCTAGACTGTGAGCCCGTTGTTGGGTAGGGACCATCTCTAGATGTTGCCAACTTGCACTTCCCAAGCGTTTAGTCCAGTGCTCTGCGCACAGTAAGCGCTCAATAAATATGATTGAATGAATGAATGAACCCAGGTCCTTCTGACTTTCATTCAATCTTATTTATTGAGCGCTTACTGTGTGCCAAGAACTGTACTAAGCACTTGGGAGAGAACAATACCACAATCAATCGTATTTATTGAGCGCTTACTGTGTGCAGAGCACTGGACTAAGCGCTTGAACAATGAACAGACACGTTCCCTGCCCACAATGAGCACAGTCTAGTGGGGTTAGACAGACATTAATATACATAAATAAATCAATTAAAGATATATACAAAAGTGCCAAGACTGTGAGCCCACTGTTGGGTAGGGACTGTCTCTATATGTTGCCAACTTGGACTTCCCAAGCGCTTAGTACAGTGCTCTGCACACAGTAAGCGCTCAATAAATATGATTGAATGAATGAATGAACCCAGGTCCTTCTGACTTTCATTCAATCTTATTTATTGAGCGCTTACTGTGTGCCAAGAACTGTACTAAGCACTTGCGAGAGAACAATACCACAATCAATCAATCGTATTTATTGAGCGCTTACTGTGTGCAGGGCACTGGACTAAGCGCTTGAACAATGAACAGACACATTCCCTGCCCACAATGAGCACAGTCTAGTGGGGTTAGACAGACATTAATATACATAAATAAATCAATTAAAGATATATACAAAAGTGCCAAGACTGTGAGCCCACTGTTGGGTAGGGACTGTCTCTATATGTTGCCAACTTGGACTTCCCAAGCGCTTAGTACAGTGCTCTGCACACAGTAAGCGCTCAATACATATGATTGATTGATTGATTGATGGGGCTGGATGAAAGAAGGGAGCAAGTTGGGGAGACAGAACAGAGTGGAAGAGGAGAGGAGGGCTTAGTCAAGGAAGGCTTCCTGAAGGAGATGTGCCTTCTTTTAGATGGTGGGTAGGGACCGTCTCTATATGTTGCCAACTTGTACTTCCCAAGCGCTCAGTACAGTGCTCTGCACACAGTAAGCGCTCAATAAATACGACTGATTGATTCAATAAGGCTTTGAAGAAGAGGAGGGCGATTGTCTGCCTGATATGAGGAAGGAGGGCGTTTCAGGCCAGAGGCAGGACGTGGGTCAGGGGTCGGTGGCAAATAGGGGAAACAGAGGCACAGTGAGACGATTGGCATCAGAGGGGCGAAGAGTGCGGGCTGGGTTATAGGAGGAGAATAGCGAGGTGAGGGAAGGGGGGACTGAGCTCTCTAAAGCCGAAGGTGAGGAGTTTCTAATAATAATAATAATAATAATAATAATGATAGCATTTGTTAAGCGCTTACTATGTGCAAAGCACTGTTCTAAGCGCTGGCGGGGGGAATACAATATTCATGTGGAGGTGGATGGGCAAACACCGGATGTTCTGGGGGCGTGGGGAAATGTGGTCTAAATGTTTCTGTCGGAAAGTGATCCGGGCAGCAGATTGGAGTGGGGGGAGACAGGAGGCAGGGAGGTCAGCAAGGAGGCTGATACGACAGTCAAGATGGGAGAGGATAAGTGCTTGGATTAATAATAATAATAATAATAATGATGGCATTTGTTAAGCGCTTACTATGCGCAAAGCGCTGGGGAGGATACAAGGTGATTAAATTGTCCCACGTGGGGCCCACGGTCAATCCCCATTTTCCAGATGAGGTAACTGAGGCTCAGAGAAGTGAAGTGACTTGCCCAAGGTCACACAGCAGACATGTGGCGGAGCCAGGATTCGAACCCCTGACCTCTGACTCCAAAGTCCGGGCTCTTTCCACTGAGCCACGAGCAGTTTGGACGGAGAGGGTCTATCCCCTAGGCCACGCCACTTCTCTCGAGCAGCCGATCCAGGAGGACTGTGCCAGGGAACTGGCCAGCATTGGAGACCAATCAATCAATCAATCAATCAATCATCATCATCATCATCATCAATCGTATTTATTGAGCGCTTACTGTGTGCAGAGCACTGGACTAAGCACTTGGGAAGTACAAGTTGGTAACATATAGAGACAGTCCCTACCCAGCAGTGGGCTCACAGTCTAAAAGGGGGGAGACAGAGAACAAAACCAAACATACTAACAAAATAAAATAAATAGAATAGATATGTACAAGTAAAATAAATAAATAAATAGAGTAATAAATATGTACACTTGTATCTGTATCTGTCAGAAGGCCCTGGGTTCTAATCCTGCCTCTGCCTCTTGTCTGTTGTTTGTCCTTGAGCAAGGCCACTTCACTTCTCTGGTCCTCAGTTCACTCATCTGTAAAATGGGGCTTTAGAGTGTGACCCCCATGTGGGACATGAACTGGGTCCAACCTGATTAGGATGTATCTACCCCAGTGCTTAGTACAGTAATCAATGAATCAATCAATCGTATTTATTGAGCGCTTACTGTGTGCAGAGCACTGTACTAAGCACTTGGGAAGTCCAAGTTGGCAACATATAAAGACGGTCCCTACCCAACAGTAGGCTCACAGTCTAGAAGGGGGGAGACAGTATATGTAAATATGTAAATAAATATGTACACTTGTAATAAATATGTTTACTTGTATCTATCCCAGTGCTGAAGACAGTGTCCGGCACATAATTAGCGCTTAAATAGCATTAAAATAAAAACTGTCATTCCTCCTCCTCCTCCTCCTCATCATCAATCGTATTTATTGAGCGCTTACTATGTGCAGAGCACTGTACTAAGCGCTCGGGAAGTCCAAGTTGGCAACATATAGAGACAGTCCCTACCCAACAGTGGGCTCACAGTCTAAAAGGGGGAGACAGAGAACAAAACCAAACATACTAACAAAATAAAATGAAATAGAATAGATATGTACAAATAAAATAAATAAATAGAGTAATAAATATGTACAAACATATATACATATATACAGGTATATATGTATATATGTATATATATAAAAATGTATATATATATTTTATATGTGTGTGTATATATGTATATATATATGAATATATGTATATATATAAATGTATATATATATATATATATTTTATATATATATATGTGTGTATATATATATATATATATATATATACAGGTATATATCCTCAGTCTTACCTCGGGCCTTTCTTCTGGAAGATGCTGCAGGATGGTGGCATTTTGAGGTCTCAGGGCATCCGCGTGGCTCTCAGTGGAAAGAGCCCGGGCTTTGGAGTCAGAGGTGTGACCTTGGGCGAGTCACTTCACTTCTCTGAGCCCGCTGTCGGGTCGGGACCGTCTCTAGATGTTGCCAACTTGGACTTCCCAAGCGCTTAGTCCAGTGCTCTGCACACAGTAAGCGCTCGATAAATACGATTGATTGATTGATTGATATTTATTTTATTTTGTTAATATGCTTTGTTTTGCCGTCTGTCTCCCCCTTCTAGACTGTGAGCCCGCTGTGGGGTAGGGACCGTTTCTAGATGTTGCCAACTTAGACTTCCCAAGCGCTTAGTCCAGTGCTCTGCACACAGTAAGCGCTCGATAAGTACCACTGATGATTGATTCTATTTATTTTATTTTGTTAATATGCTTTGTTTTGTCATCTGTCTCCCCCTTCTAGCCTGTGAGCCCACTGTCGGGTAGAGACCGTCTCTAGATGTTGCCAACTTGGACTTCCCAAGCGCTTAGTCCAGTGCTCTGTACACAGTAAGCGCTCAATAAATACCACTGATTGATTGATTCTATTGATTTTATTTTGTTAATATGCTTTGTTTTGTTGTCTGTCTCCCCCTTCTAGACTGTGAGCCCACTGTTGGGTAGGGACCGTCTCTATATGTTGCCAACTTGTACTTCCCAAGAGCTTAGTACAGTGCTCTGCACACAGTAAGCACTCAATAAATACGATTGATTGATTGATATTTATTCTATTTATTTTATTTTGTTAATATGCTTTGTTTTGTCGTCTGTCTCCCCCTTCTAGACTGTGAGCCCACTGTTGGGTAGGGACTTTCTCTATATGTTGCCAACTTGTACTTCCCAAGCGCTTAGTACGGTGCTCTGCACACAGTAAGCGCTCAATAAATACGATTGATTGATTGATTGATTGAGCCTCAGTTACCTCATCTGTAAAAATGGGGATTAAGACTGTGAGCCCCATGTGGGACAACTTGATCACATTGTATCCCCTCCCCAGTGCTTAGAACAGGGCTTTGCACATAGTAAGCGCTTAACAAATGCCATCATCATTATTATTATTATTATTATTATTATTATTATTATTATTGTTGTTGTTGTTATTATTTCTCCAGTGGTCCATCTGTTGAGGAAATATTTGTGCAAGTACTTAAGGAGCCTAGTACAGGGCAGTGAGTGGGCCTCCCGGGTACTCAATAAATGCTGCTGCTCTGCCCTCAAGGAGCTCACTTTAATCTCAAGGACAAGGGGGACAAAAATGATTGACAAAAAGTGTGTCTAGGAGGATCCAATGGGGAGTAGTTCAAGTGTTTGAGTGTATCAGATCGGGATAAGTATTTCATTCTACAAATACAGATAATGGAAATAATAATAATAATAATAATAATAATGGCATTTATTAAGCTCTTACTATGTGCAAAGCACTGTTCTAAGCGCTGGGAATCCCTTCCAGCCTGTGAGCCCGCTGTTGGGTAGGGACCATCTCTACATGTTGCCAACTTGGACTTCCCAAACGCTTAGTACAGTGCTCTGCACACAGTAAGCGCTCAATAAATACGATTGAATGAATGAATCCAAACAAACACACATAAGTACATGTATATATTCATTCAATCGTATTTATTGAGCACTTACTGTGTGCAGAGCACTGTACTAAGCGCTTGGGAAGGACAAGTTGGCAACATATACAGACAGTCCCTACCCAACAGCGGGCTCACAGTCTAGAAGACTGTGCTGATTATAATCGAAGGGTAAAATTACACAAGTACTAAGAAAGAAATAAAGAGGTACAGAGATGCACAAAAAAACAGAGAGAGGGAAGCTGGAGGTTAGAGATAATAATAATAATAATAATAATAATAATAATAATAATAATGGCATTTATTAAGCGCTTACTATGTGCAAAGCACTGTTCTAAGCACTGTGGAGGTTACAAGGTGATCAGGTTGTCCCACGGGGGGCTCACAGTCTTCATCCCCATTTTCCAGATGAGGGAACTGAGGCCCAGAGACGTGAAGTGACTTGCCCAAAATCACACAGCTGACAATTGGCAGAGCCGGGATTTGAACCCATGACCTCTGACTCCAAAGCTCGGGCTCTTTCCACCGAGCCATGAAAGAGATGAGGGGGATGGAGAGAGGCAAAGCCAGAGGAATACGGAAAGAATGAGCGTGTGAGAGGATGCAATATCAATCGATTGATCAGTTGAATGTATTGAGCACTTACTGTGTGCAGAGCACTGTACTAAGGGGTTGGGAGCATACGACACAACAATACGACACCCTCCCTGCCCACAAAGAGGTTACAGTCTAGAGGGAGAAGCCGAAGCATTGTTCATGAAGAGCTTAAAAACAGAATCGTTGTCGAAGAGGCCAAAACTCAGTGGCTTATTCAAATCATCATTAACCAACTACCTGTGGTATTTGTTAAACGCTTATTATATGCTAGACATTGTTCTAAGCACTGGGGTAGATACAGGATAATCAGATTGGACACAGCCCCCGTCCCACATGGGGCTCACAGTCCTGGTCCCCATTTTGCAGATGAGGTCGCTGAGGCCCGGAGATGTGAAATGACTTGTCCAAGGTCGCACTGCAGATTAGTGGCAGAGCTGGGATTAGAGCCCAGGTCCTCTGACTCATTCATTCATTCATTCAATCGCATTTATTGAGCGCTTACTGTGTGCAGAGCACTGTACTAAGCGCTTGGGAAGTACAAGTGGCTCCCAGGCTCCTGCTCTATCCACTAGGCAACGCTGCTTTCGCAGACTCACTCTTTGGGGGGCTGCATTTCCAAAAGAAATGTCTCCTGTTAATTGCTTGTGGAGTCTGTGGCCCAATCAATCAATCAATCAATCAATCGTATTTATTGAGCACTTACTGTGTGCAGAGCACTGTACTGAGCGCTTGGGAAGTACAAGTTGGCAACATATAGAGACAGTCCCTACCCAACAGTGGGCTTACAGTCTAAAAGAGTGGGCTCACAGTCTAAACAGGCCTCCACTGACCAGTGTCTCTCCAGCTGGCTTCCTTAAATAATAATAATAATAATAATAATAATAATAATAATGGTATTTGTTAAGTGCTTGCTATGTGTCCACTCGCTGGCTGCCTCATTTGTCTGGGCTCCCCAGAGCCAGATTGGGTAGACCAGGACGTGTTTTGACCTCTTTTTTTATGCTATTTGTCAAGTGCTTACTGTGCTCCACTATTACTCTATTTATTTATTTATTTATTTATTTTACTTGTACATGTCTATTCTGTTTATTTTATTTTGTTAGTATGTTTGGTTTTGTTCTCTGTCTCCCCCTTTTAGACTGTGAGCCCACTGTTGGGTAGGGACTGTCTCTATATGTTGCCAACTTGTACTTCCCAAGCGCTTAGTACAGTGCTCTGCACGCAGTAAGCGCTCAATAAATACTATTGATTGATTGATTGATTGACTGATTGCTCCGGGCACTGTTCTAAGCGCGGGATAGATACAAGCTGATCAAGTCAGACGTAGTCCGTGTTGTACTTCCCCAGCGCTTAGTCCAGTGCTCTGCACACAGTAAGCGCTCAGTAAATACGATTGAATGAATGAAATCCCACGTGGGGTTCACCGCCTCCCTCCCCATTTTACAGACGAATCAATCAATCGTATTTATTGAGCGCTTACTGTGTGCAGAGCAGATGAAGCAACTGAGGCACCGAGAAATGAAGTGAAGGTCACAGAGCGGGCAAGTGATGGAGCCAGGCTAAGAACCCATGTCCTCTTGATTCCCAGGCCCGGGCTCTATCCACTTTATATTGATAAGCACTTAGTACAGTGCAAGCGCTTAGTACAATGCTAAGCGCTTAGTACAGTGCTCTGCACACAGTAAGCGCTCAATAAATATGATCGATTGATTGATTGATGCTATTGATGCCTGTTTAATAATAATAATGATAGCATTTATTAAGCGCTTACTATGTGCAAAGCACTGTTCTAAGCCCTGGGGAGGCTACGGAGTGATCAGGTTGTCCCACTGAGGGCTCACAGTCAATCCCCATTTTACAGATGAGGGAACTGAGGCCCAGAGAAGTGAAGTGACTTGCCCACTTCACTTGGCGGAGCCGGGATTTGAACCCATGACCTCTGACTCCAAAGCCCGGCTCTTTCCACTGAGCCACGCTGCTTCTCTGTTTACTTGTTTTAATGTCTGTCTCCTCTCTTCTAGTCTATGAGCCCATTGTTGGGCAGGGATTGCCTCTATTTGTTGCTGAATTGTACTTTCCAAGCGCTTAGTACGGTGCTCTGCGCACAGTAAGCGCTCAATAAATACGATTGAATGAATGAATGAGCGAACTAGGCCATACTGCTTCTCAGACCTCTTCCCCTGCACCTGCGGGCCGAACGGCGGCCTCAAGAAAATATAGTTTCTCGCAGCGAAAGAAAAATGGTTTTCCAAAGAGGTTTTTTATGTCAAATGACTAAAAATAGCTTGAACTTTAAAGCTTCGGATTTAGCCCACAGGCGGCTCGGAAATTGATTTGGAATCACGGCGGCCGGAGCGTTGGAGACGCCAATGGGCCTGGGGCCTGTGAGCCGCGCCCCCGCCAAGCCGCACGGACACCGGACTTCTGGTGAGTTCTGGGGAAACTGAGGGCGCCCGGGGGACACCGGGGGTGCTCAGGGATTCTGGGGGGATTCCGGGAAGAGGGGACATGGGGGGGATACTTGGTGCTCAAGAAGTATAGGTGGTCCTGACAGTCATCCGGCTCTGGAAGGGGGTGAGGAAGGGGAAGAGGGAGCCTGTGATCTCCAATCCTGCCTTGATTCCCGCCTGGATTTTGGACTGTGGAAATGAGCCTGGCCTGGGATCTCAGAGGACTTGCTTCCTTTGTTCTTCCTCCCCTCCCAACCTCACAGGACTTAATAATAATAATAATAATAATAATAATAGTTACTACTACTACTATTATTATTATTATTATTATTATAGTATGTGTAGTATAGTAGTATGTGTTAAGCACTTACCCTCTGCCAGGCACTGGGGTGGATACTGGCAAATCCGACTGGACACAGTCCCTGTCCCAAGTGGGGCTCACAGTCCCAATCCCCATTTTCCAGATCAATCAATCGCATTTATTGAGCGCTTACTGTGTGCAGAGCACTGTACTACGCGCTTGGGAAGTACAAGTTGGCAATATAGACAGTCTCTACCCAACGGTGGGCTCACAGTCTAGAAGGGGGGAGACAGAGAACAAAACCAAACATATTAACAAAATAAAATAAATAGAAGAGATAGGTACAAGTAAAATTAGAGTAATAAATCTGTACAAACATATATCCATATATACAGGTGCTGTGGGGAAGGGAAGGAGGTAAGACGGGGGGATGGGTCGCTCACCCCTTGCCCATGTCCTGCCTTTGGCCTGGAACACTCTCCAATTTCATCATCATCATCATCAATCGTATTTATTGAGCGCTTACTGTGTGCAGAGCACTGTACTAAGCGCTTGGGAAGTCCAAGTTGGCAACATATAGAGACGGCCCCTACCCAACAGTGGGCTCACAGTCTAAAAGGGGGAGACAGAGAACAAAACCAAACATACTCACAAAATCAAATAAATAGATGAGGTCACAGAGAAGTGGAGCGACTTGCCCAAGGTCACACAGTAGACATGGGGCGGAGCCGGGATTAGAACCCGTGACCCGCTGATTCCCAGGCTCGGGCTCTATCCGCGCTGCTTCCCATCCGTACGTACATACAGATCCGTAGTTTATTTATTTCTATTAATGTATGTCTCCCCACCTCTGGACTGTAAGCTCACTGTGGGCAGGGAATGGGTCTGTTATATTGTCATATTGTACGCTCCCAAGTGCTTAGTACAGAAAGCGCTCAATTAATATGATTGGCTGACTGAATGAACGGCATGCCGTGTGGGAGGCCACTCTGTGAGCGTTGGGTGCCTGCTATGGTCATGCTGTATATTAGACACCAAACTGTGAGCAGAGACTATACTGGGCACCTTTATTATGGTACTAATTAAGCGCTTACTATGTTCCAAGCACTTTGAGAAGCAGCGCGGCTCAGTAAAAAGAGCAGGGGCTTTGGAGTCAGAGGTCATGGGTTCAAATCCCGGCTCTGCCAATTGCCAGCTGTGTGACTTTGGGCAAGTCAACTTCTCTGTGCCTCAGTTCCCTCGTCTGTAAAATGGGGATGAAGACTGTGAGCCCCATGTGGGACAACCTCATCACACTGCAGTGCTTAGAACAGTGCTTTGCACATAGTAAGCGCTTAATAAATGCCATTATTATTATTATTATTATTGTAACCTCCCCAGAGCTTAGAATAGTGCTCTGCACATAGTGAGCACCTAATAAATGCCATTATTATTATTATTATTATTTACTAAGTGCCGGGGTAGATGCAATATAAGGAGGTGAGACACAGTCCCTGGGTCACATTAGGACTCACAGTCTTAATCCCCATTTTACAGAGCTCACTGTGGGCTGGGAATGTGTCTACCAACTCTCTTAAATTGTATTCATTCATTCAATCGTATGTATTGAGCGCTTACTGTGTGCAGAGCACTGTACTAAGCACTTGGGAAGTAGAAGTTGGCAACATATAGAGACGGTCCCTACCCAACAGCGGGCTTACAGTCTAGAAGGGGGAGACAGACAACAAAACAAACCATATTTATTGTAATAATAATAATAATGGCATTTATTAAGCGCTTACTAGGTGCAAAGCACTGTTCTAAGCGCTGGGGAGGTTACAAGGTGATCAGGTTGTCCCACGGGGGGCTCACAGTCTTCATCCCCATTTTACAGATGAGGGAACTGAGGCCTAGAGAAGTGAAGTGACTGGCCCAAAGTCACACAGCAGACAATTGGCGGAGCCGGGCTTTGAACCCAGGACCTCCGACTCCAAAGCCCGGGCTCTTTCCACCGAGCCACGCTGCTTCTCTGTATTGGACTCTCCCAAGCGCTTAGTACAGGACTCCGCACACTGTTAAGTGCTCTATAAGTACTAGTGATTGATTGATGAGGTAGCTGAGGCACAGAGAATCAATCAATCGTATTTATTGAGCGCTTACTGTGTGCAGAGCACTGTACACAGAGAATCAATCAATCAATCAATCAATCAATCGTATTTATTGAGCGCTTACCGTGTGCAGAGCACTGTACTAAGTGCTTGGGAAGTCCAAGTTGGCAACATATAGAGACAGACCCTACCCAACAGTGGGCTCACAGTCTAAAAGGGGGAGACAGAGAACAAAAGCAAACATACTAACAAAATAAAATAAAAGAGAAGTGACTTGCCCCAACTGGCAGAACCGGAATTAGAACCCAGGTCCTCCAACCCCGGGAGCAGCACGGGTCCCGAATCCCCGGACGGGGATGGGGAGAAGAGGAAAAGGCCCGGCGCCCACCATCCGAAAGCTTGCCAACTAGCAATCAATCAATCAATCAATCAATCGTATTTATTGAGCGCTTACTATGTGCAGAGCACTGTACTAAGCGCTTGGGAAGTACAAATTGGCATCACATAGAGACAGTCCCTGCCCAACAGTGGGCTCACAGTCTAAAAGGGGGAGACAGAGAACAGAACCAAACATACCAACAAAATAAAATAAGTAGGCTAGAAATGTACAAGTAAAATAAATAAATAAATAAATAAATAGAGTAATAAATATGTACAACCATATATACATATATACAGGTGCTGTGGGGAAGGGAAGGAGGTAAGACGGGGGGATGGAGAGGGGGGCGAGGGGGAGAGGAAGGAAGGGGCTCAGTCTGGGAAGGCCTCCTGGAGGAGGTGAGCTCTCAGCAGGGCCTCAATCGGTCATATTTATTGGGCGCTTACTGTGTGCAGAGCACTGTACTAAGCGCTTGGGAAGTCCAAGTTGGCAACATAGAGAGACGGTCCCTACCCAACAGTGGGCTCACAGTCTAGCGGGCATCGATTCCTCAGGCCATCGGCTCCTGCTGGCTTTATTTGCGGCTCCTCTAGCCTGATTTGTCCTTCCCAAGCGCTTAGTACAGTGCTCTGCGCACAGTAAGCGCTCAATAAATACGATTGAATGAATGAATGGCGGCAGGAGACCCCACGGGGAATGGCGGGGTTGGGGGGGAGGCGGGGGTGGCTTTCTCTTCACGGTCCCTGCGTTTCCATGACGTCGGAGGCGATGGAGAGATGGCAACCGTCCATGGAGAGATGGCAACCGTCCATGGCGGGCCGCCCGCCCGCCCGCCCGCCGGTGACTCAGGAGGAAGCCAGTCAGCCGGCAGGGGCACTTTGGGATTCAGTCTTTCACGCTTTCTTTAGGCCCTCTCAATCATCATCATCATCATCCTCAATCGTATTTATTGAGCGCTTACTATGTGCAGAGCACTGTACTAAGCGCTTGGGAAGTACAAGTTGGCAACATACAGAGACAGTCCCTACCCAACAGTGGGCTCACAGTCTAAAAGGGGGAGACAGAGAACAAAACCAAACGTACTGACAAAATAAAATAAATAGAATAGATATGTACAAGTAAAATAAATAAATCAATAGAGTAATAAATCTGTACAAACATTTATACATCTATACAGGTGCTGTGGGGAAGGGAAGGAGGTAAGATGGGGGGATGGAGAGGGGGAGAGGAAGGAAGGGGCTCAGTGTGGGAAGGCCTCCTGGAGGAGGTGAGCTCTCAGTAGGGCCTTGAAGGGAGGAAGAGAGCCAGCTCAATGATGATGATGGCATTTATTAAGCGCTTACTATGTGCAAAGCGCTGCTCTAAGCGCTGGGGAGGTTACAAGGTGATCAGGTTGTCCCACTCTGGGGGGGCTCACAGTCTTCATCCCCATTTTACAGATGAGGCCCAGAGAAGTGAAGTGACTCGCCCAAAGTCACCCAGCTGACAGTTGGCGGAGCCGGGATTTGAACCCATGGCCTCTGACTCCAAAGCCCGGGCTCTTTCTACCGAGCCACGCTGCTTCTCGTAGTAAATGTAGTAAACGCTTAACAAATGCTACAATTGTTATCGAACAATAGAACAGAGTTGGTAGGGCCCATTCCCTGCCCACGATGAGTAATGGCCCCTCCAAGCCCTCCTTCTCATCCCCCCATCCTTCTTCTTCCTTTTCCAGCACCCCCCTTCACCCCTCGGCCACCCCTCAAGCCCCCCAAGAGCTAATTCCCAACCAACCCGTCCCCATCATCATCATCATCATCATCATCATCATCATCATCATCATCATCATCAATCGTATTTATTGAGCGCTTACTGTGTGCAGAGCACTGTACTAAGCGCTTGGGAAGTACAAGTTGGCAACACATCCTCACAACGGTGCCCCCATGCCCTCCACAATTCCCTCAGCAAGCGCAGCCTTTATCGTTGACCTGTTCCCGTCCCAGTCCCTGCTCCTCTTCTCCATCTCCAAATCCCGGCCCTCCCCAGATGGCCTGGGAAACGGGAAAAAGTCAACTTCCTTCTTCCTCCCCAGTGCCATTTTCCCACCATCCCTCCACCCCATCCCTCTCCTTTCCTTGCTGTAGAGAAGCAGCGTGGCTCGGTGGAAAGAGCCCGGGCTTTGGAGTCAGAGGCCATGGGTTCAAATCCCGACTCCGCCAGTTGTCAGCTGTGTGACTTCGGGCAAGGCACTTTACTTCTCTGGGCCTCAGTTCCCTCATCTGGAAAATGGGACTTCGCTTCTCCGGGCCTCAGTTCCCTCCTCTGTCAAATGGGGATGAAGACAGTGACGCCCCCTCCCCGCCCCCATGGGACAATCTCATCACCTGGAAGCAGTATGGCTCAGTGGAAAGAGCCCGGGCTTTGGAGTCAGACGTTGCGGGTTCGAATCCCGGCTCCGCCACTTGTCAGCTGGGTGACTTTGGGCAAGTCACTTCACTTCTCTGGGCCTCAGTTCCCTCATCTGTCAAATGGGGATGAAGACTGTGAGCCCCGCGTGGGACAACCTGATCATCTTGTATCTACCCCAGCGCTTAGAACAGTGCTTTGCACATAGTAAGCGCTTAACAAGTGCCATTATTATTATTATTATCCCCCCCTCGAGCGCTTACAACAGTGCCCCTCCTCCCCCTCTCCATCCCCCCCGCCTTACCTCCTTCCCCTCCCCACAGCACCTGTATATATGTATATATGTTTGTACGGATTTATTACTCTATTTATTTTATTTGGACATATTTATTCTATTTATTTTATTTTGTTAATATGTCTTGTTTTGCTGTCCGTCTCCCCCTTCTAGACTGTGAGCCCGCTGTTGGGTAGGGACCGTCTCTAGATGTTGCCAACTTGGACTTCCCAAGCGCTTAGTACAGTGCTCTGCACACAGGAAGCGCTCGATAAATAAGATTGATGATGATGATGATGATGATAAATACGATTGAATGAATGAATGAAGACCTGATTACCTTGTAACCTCCCCAGCGTTTAGAACAGTGCTTTGCACCTAGTAAGTGCTTAATAAATGCCATCATCATTATTATCATTATAATGCTAAGCCGCTCCAATTAGTCATCATCATAATAATGATAATAATTAATAATAATAATTTTGATATTAGTTAAGCACTTACCATGTGCCACTGGCAAATCGCTTTACTTCTCTGTGCCTCTGTTACCTCACTGGGAAAATGGGAATTGAAACTGTGAGTCCCATGTGGGACAGGGACCGTGTCCAACCTGATTTGCTTGTACCCATCTCAGCTCTTCGCACAGTGCCTAGCGCATAGTAGCGCGGCTCAATGGAAAGCGCACGAGCTCAGGAGTCAAAGGTCGTGGGTTCTAATCCAGGCTCCTCCACTTAATGATAGCATTTATTAAGTGCTTACTATGTGCAAAGCACTGTTCTAAGCGCTGGGGAGATTACAAGGTGATCAGGTTGTCCCACAGGGGACTCACAGTCTTCATCCCCATTTTCCAGATGAGAGAACTGAGGCCCAGAGAAGTGAAGTGACTTGCCCAAAGTCACACAGCTGACAATTGGCAGAGTGCGATTTGAACCCATGACCTCTGACTCCAAAGCCCGGGCTCTTTCCAATGAGCCACGCTGCTTCTCTAGCCACACTGCTTCTCTTGTCAGCTGTGTGACTTTGGGCAGGTCACTTCACTTCTCTGGGCCTCAGTTCCCTCATCTGGAAAATGGGGATTAAGACTGTAAAGTGGGGAGGAAGATCCTGTGGCCCAGAGAAGTTAAGCGACTTGCCCAAAGTCACACAGTTGACAAGGGGCAGAGCTGGGATTCGAACCCATGACCTCTGACTCCAGAGTCTGTGCTCTTTCCATTGAGCCACGCTGCTTCTCTAGCCACTCTCCTTCTTTAATGGCCCCGGGAGTCAGAGGACGTGGGTCCTGATCCCAGCTCTGCCACTTATTTGCTGTGTGAGCTTGGGCAAGTCACTTACCTTCTCTGGGCCTCAGTCTCCTCAACTGTAAAATGGGGATTCAATACCTGTTCTTCCTCCTACTTAGAGTCCTAAGCCCCCTGTAAAACTGTGTCCGAGCCGTATCTATCACAGAACTCTGAACCATGCTTGACACACAATAAATAGAGAAGCGGTGTGGCTCAGTGGGAAGAGCCCGGGCTTTGGATTCAGAGGTCATGGGTTCGAATCCCGGCTCTGCCAACTGTCAGCCGTGTGACTTTGGGCAAGTCACTTCACTTCTCTGGGCCTCAGTTACCTCATCTGTAAAATGGGGATTAAGACTGTGAGCCCCACGTGGGACAACCTGATCCCCTTGTATCCGCCCCCAGTGCTTAGAACAGTGCTTTGCACATAGTAAGCGCTCAATAAATACGAATGAATGAATGAATTACCTCATCTGTAAAATGGGGATTAAGACTGTGAGCCCCCCATGGGACAACGTGATCACCTTGTAATAATAATAATAATGGCATTTATTAAGCACTTACTATGTGCAAAGCACTGTTCTAAGTGCTGGGGAGGATACAAGGTGATCAGGTTGTCCCACGCGGGGGGGGGCTCACAGTCTTCATCCCCATTTTACAGATGAGGTAACTGAGACACAGAGAAGTTAAGTGACTTGCCCAAAGTCACACAGCTGACAGTTGGCGGAGTCGGAATTTGAACCCATGACCTCTGACTCCAAAGCCCGGGCTCTTTCCACTGAGCCACGCTGCTTCTCTAACCTCCCCAGCGCTTAGATCAGTGCTTTGCACATAGTAAGCGCTTAATAAATGCCATTATTATTATTAATAAGCACTTAGCAAATGCCCCAATTATCATTACTAAGCGCTTGGCAGAATACCTGTGTGACCTTGGGCAAGCCACTTAACTTCTCTGTGCCTCAGTTGCCTCATCTGTAAAATGGGGATTAAGACTGTGAGCCCTAAGGTGGGACAACCTAATTACCTTGTATCTCCCCCAGCGCCTAGAACACGGCTTGGCATTCATTCATTCATTCATTCATTCATTCAATCATATTTATTGAGCGCTTACTGTGTGCAGAGCACTGGACTAAGCGCTTTGGAAGTCCAAGTTGGCAACCTATAGAGACGGTCCCTATTCATTCATTCATTCAATCATATTTATTGAGCGCTTACTGTGTGCAGAGCACTGGACTAAGCGTTTGGGAAGTCCAAGTTGGCAACATAGAGAGACGGTCCCTATTCATTCATTCATTCAATCATATTTATTGAGCGCTTACTGTGTGCAGAGCACTGGACTAAGCGCTTGGGAAGTCCAAGTTGGCAACATACAGAGACGGTCCCTACCCAACAGCGGGCTCACAGTCTAGAAGGGGGAGACAGACGACAAAACAAAACATATTAACAAAATAAATAGAGTAAATATGTACAAGTAAAATAAATAAATAGAGTAAAAAATATGTACAAACATATGTACCTATATACAGGTGCGGTGGGGAGGGGAAGGAGGTAAGGCAGGGAGGATGGAGAGGAGGAGGAGGGGGAGAGGAAGGAGGGGGCTCAATCAATCAATCAATCAATCAGTCGTATTTATTGAGCGCTTACTGCGTGCAGAGCACTGTACTAAGCGCTTGGAAAGTACAAGTTGGCAACATCTAGAGACAGTCCCTACCCAACAGTGGGCTCACAGTCTAGAAGGGGGAGACAGAGAACAAAACCAAACATACTAACAAAATAAATTAAATAGAATAGATATGTACAAGTAAAATAAATAAATAAATAAATAAATAGAGTAATAAATCTGTACAAACATATATACATATATATAGGTGCAATGGGGAAGGGAAGGAGGTAAGATGGGGGGGGATGGAGAGGGGGACGAGGGGGAGAGGAAGGAAGGGGCTCAGTCTGGGAAGGCCTCCCAGGCATATAGTAAGTGCTTAACAAATGCCATAATTATTATTAATATTATTAGTATAATCCTGGCCCACAGTGTCTCTGGGAGTTGGTTACTCTTCCCACCTTCAAAGCCTTATGGAAGGCACATTTTTCCAAGAGGCTTTCCCCAACTAAGCCCTGATTTCCCCTTCTTCCTCTCCCTTCTGCGTTGTCCTTGCACTTGGATTTACATTCTCTATTCACCCCTCCCTCAGCTCCACAGCGCTTGAGAAGCAGCTTGACTCAGTGGAAAGAGCCCGGGCTTGGGAGTCAGAGGCCATGGGTTCGAATCCCGACTCTGCTGGGTGACCTTGAGCAAATCACTTAACTTCTCTGTGCCGCAGCTACCTCATCTGTAAAATGGGGATTAAGATTGTGAGCCCCACGTGGGACAACCTGATCACCTTGTATTCCCCCCAGCGCTTAGAACAGTGCTTTGCACATAGTAAACGCTTAACAAATGCTATTATTATTATTATTGTGTCCATATCCATTATTATGTATTTCTATAAACGTCTATCTCCCCCTCTAGACTGCAAGCTCATTGTGGACAGGGAGCTTGTCTATCAACTTTGTTATATTGTACTCTCGCAAGCGCTTAGTACAGTGCTCTTTTAGACTGTGAGCCCACTGTTGGGTAGGGACTGTCTCTATATGTTGCCAATTTGTACTTCCCAGGCGCTTAGTACAGTGCTCTGCACATAGTAAGCGCTTAATAAATACGATTGATGATGATGCTCTGCACACAATCAGCACTCAATAAATATGATTGACGGATTGACAGTCTGCTTGACTGACAGCTGCGGCCTGGAGTTACGGGCCTGTTTTCCAACTCCGCTCCCCCCACACCCCTTTCTCCATCTTCTCCCTTCCCTTCCCTCTCCTGCTTCCAGGGGGCCAGGATTCCCAGGGGGCCAGGATTCCCTGGAGTTGCCAAGGGAAGCAAAAAAGTTGAGGAGAAGATTTAGGAGTCCAGGAGTCCCCTTCTAGACTGTAAGCTCACTGTGGGCAGGGAATGTGTCTGATATATTGCTATGGTGTGCTTCCCAAGTGCTTAGTACAGTGTTCTGTACACAGCAAGCACTCAAGAAATATGATTGAATGATTGATTGGTAGGAATAGGAAAATCCAGAAATACTCTCGGAGAAGGATTGGCTTCACCAACCCTTTGATTTGATTTTGAAAGGCTCCTGTGTAGAAAGCTTTTTTAAAAAATTTGAATCTAGTAGATCAGAATTGCACTAGGCATGCAACTCTCTGCTTAACACAAAGCAGCTTAATAATAATTATGGTTTTTATTAAGCGCATAACTATGTGCCAATCAAGGCCCCACTGAGAGCTCACCTCCTCCAGGAGGCCTTCCCAGACTGAGCCCCTTCCTTCCTCTCCCCCTCGTCCCCCTCTCCATCCCCCCCATCTTACCTCCTTCCCTTCCCCACAGCACCTGTATATATGTATATATGTTTGTACATCTTTATTACTCTATTTATTTATTTATTTTACTTATACATATCTATTCTATTTATTTTATTTTGTTAGTATGTTTGGTTTTGTTCTCTGTCTCCCCCTTTTAGACTGTGAGCCCACTGTTGGGTAGGGACTGTCTCTATATGTTGCCAACTTGTACTTCCCAAGCGCTTAGTACAGTGCTCTGCACACAGTAAGCGCTCAATAAATATGATTGATTGATTGATTGATTGATTGATGTGCCAGGCACTGTTATAAGTGCTGGGGTGGATACCTGTCTCCATGTTTTGTTCCGTTGTCCGTCTCCCCCTTCTAGATTGTGAGCCCGTTGTTGGGTAGGGACCGTCCCTATATGTTGCCGACTTGTACTTCCCAAGCGCTAAGTACAGTGCTCTGCACACAGTAAGCGCTCAACAAATACGATTGAATGAATGAATGAATGAATACAAGCAGATCGGGTTGGACGCAGTCCCCATCCCACGGGGGCTCGCAGTCTCAATCCCTGTTTTACAGATGAGGTAACTGAGGCCCAGAGAAGTGAAGCGACTTGCCCAAGGTCACACAGCAGACAAGTGGCAGAGCCGGGATTAGAACCCATGACCTTCTGGCCACCCCAGCCCATGCTCTATCCACTATGTCATGGGTTCTTTTCACTCCTAAAATACGAATATAGTTTGAATTCCAAATTGCCTACTTAGAAGAGTGGTTGTCTATCCCAAACCCTAGATCACTAAAGAAAATTCACATATAGAATTATGACCCGGGGGAGCCCCCTAACCACTTTAGCCTGAGGCCTTCGACTGCAACCCCTAAAATAATAATAATAATAATAATGATAATAATGGTATTTGTTAAGTGCTTACTATGTGCAAAGCACTGTTCTAAGCGCTGGGGAGGATACAAGGTGATCAGGTTGTCCCACTTGGGGCTCACAGTCTCCTCTGACACTGGGGTCCCCCCAGGGTGGAGCATGACCCCCAAGTCTGGTCTTCTTGTCTACCCGTTCATCTGCTCATCTTCTGCCTACCTCAGCGCTTAGCACAGTGCTTGACACGCAGAAAGTGCGCTTAACAAATATCCCAATCATAATCATCACCAGGCTGAAATTCCCTACCGATCTGTTCAGAGCAGAGTCACATCCACAACTTCATTTTCTAAAGAAAAATGACCTTCAAAGAATACCGTGGCTCAGTGGAAAGAGCACGGGCTTTGGAGCCAGAGGTCATGGGTTCAAGTCCCGGCTCCGCCAACTGTCAGCTGTGTGACTTCGGGCAAGTCACTTCACTTCTCTGGGCCTCAGTTACCTCATCTGTAAAATGGGGTTAAAACTGTGAGCCCCCCATGGGACAACCTGATCATCTTGTAACCTCCCCAGCGCTTAGAACAGTGCTTTGCACATAGTAAGCACTTAACAAATGCCATTATTATTATTATTATTATTTAATATGCGTGGCCTGAGAGAGATTTGGCGAGGGAAGCTTTGTCTACCCGTTCATCTGCTTATCTTCTGTCTACCTCAGTGCTTAGCACAGTGCTTGACACGCAGAAAGTGCGCTTAACAAATATCCCAATCATAATCATCACCAGGCTGAAATTCCCTACCGATCTGTTCACAGCAGAGTCACATCCACAACTTCATTTTCTAAAGAAAAATGACCTTCAAAGAATACCGTGGCTCAGTGGAAAGAGCACGGGCTTTGGAGCCAGAGGTCATGGGTTCAAGTCCCGGCTCCGCCAACAGTCAGCTGTGTGACTTTGGGCAAGTCACTTCACTTCTCTGGGCCTCAGTTACCTCATCTGTAAAATGGGGTTAAAACTGTGAGCCCCCCATGGGACAACCTGATCATCTTGTAACCTCCCCAGCACTTAGAACAGTGCTTTGCACATAGTAAGCACTTAACAAATGCCATTATTATTATTATTATTATTTAATATGCGTGGCCTGAGAGAGATTTGGCGAGGGAAGCTTTGTCTACCCGTTCATCTGCTTATCTTCTGTCTACCTCAGCGCTTAGCACAGTGCTTGACACACAGAAAGTGCGCTTAACAAATATCCCAATCATAATGATCACCAGGCTGAAATTCCCTACCGATCTGTTCAGAGCAGAGTCACATCCAAAACTTAATTTTCTAAAGAAAAATGACCTTCAAAGAATACCGTGGCTCAGTGGAAAGAGCACGGGCTTTGGAGCCAGAGGTCATGGGTTCAAGTCCCGGCTCCGCCAACAGTCAGCTGTGTGACTTTGGGCAAGTCACTTCACTTCTCTGGGCCTCAGTTACCTCATCTGTAAAATGGGGTTAAAACTGTGAGCCCCCCATGGGACAACCTGATCATCTTGTAACCTCCCCAGCACTTAGAACAGTGCTTTGCACATAGTAAGCACTTAACAAATGCCATTATTATTATTATTATTATTTAATATGCGTGGCCTGAGAGAGATTTGGCGAGGGAAGCTTTGTCTACCCGTTCATCTGCTTATCTTCTGTCTACCTCAGCGCTTAGCACAGTGCTTGACACGCAGAAAGTGCGCTTAACAAATATCCCAATCATAATCATCACCAGGCTGAAATTCCCTACCGATCTGTTCACAGCAGAGTCACATCCACAACTTCATTTTCTAAAGAAAAATGACCTTCAAAGAATACCGTGGCTCAGTGGAAAGAGCACGGGCTTTGGAGCCAGAGGTCATGGGTTCAAATCCCGGCTCCGCCAACTGTCAGCTGTGTGACTTCGGGCAAGTCACTTCACTTCTCTGGGCCTCAGTTACCTCATCTGTAAAATGGGGTTAAAACTGTGAGCCCCCCATGGGACAACCTGATCATCTTGTAACCTCCCCAGCGCTTAGAACAGTGCTTTGCACATAGTAAGCACTTAACAAATGCTATTATTATTATTATTATTATTATTATTATTATTATTATTTAATAGGCGTGGCCCAAGAGAGATTTGGCGAGGGAAGCTTTGTCTACCCGTTCATCTGCTTATCTTCTGTCTACCTCAGTGCTTAGCACAGTGCTTGAAAGTGCGCTTAACAAATATCCCAATCATAATTACCACCAGGCTGAAATTCCCTACCGATTTGTTCAGAGCAGAGTCACATCCAAAACTTAATTTTCTAAAGAAAAATGACTTTCAAAGAATACGCGTGGCCCGAGAGAGATTTGGCGAGGGAAGCTTTGTCTACCCGTTCATCTGCTTATCTTCTGTCTACCTCAGCGCTTAGCACAGTGCTTGGCACACACAGAAAGTGCGCTTAACAAATATCCCAATCATAATGATCACCAGGCTGAAATTCCCTGCCGATTTGTTCAGAGCAGAGTCACATCCAAAACTTAATTTTCTAAAGAAAAATGACCTTCAGACAATACGCGTGGCCCGAGAGATTTGGCGAGGGAAGCTTTAATTCATTCATTCATTCATTCAATCGCATTTATTGAGCGCTTACTGTGTGCAGAGCACTGTACTAAGCGCTTGGGAAGTACAACTTGGCAACATATAGAGATGGTCCCTACCCAGCAGCGGGCTCACAGTCTAGAAGGCACTTATTAAGCGCTTACTATGTGCAAAGCGCTGTTCTAAGCGCTGGGGAGGTTACAAGGAGATCAGGTTGTCCCACGGGGGGCTCACAGTCTTCAACCCCATTTTACAGATGAGGGAACTGAGGCCCAGAGAAGTTAAGTGACTTGCCCAAAGGCAAGAGCCCGGGCTTTGGAGTCAGAGCTCATGGGTTCAAATCCTGGCTCTGCCAATTGTCAGTTGTGCGACTCTGGGCATGTCACTTCACCTCTCTGTGCCTCAGTTACCTCATCTGTAAAATGGGGATTAAAACTGTGAGCCCACCGTGGGACAACCTGATCACCTTGTAACCTCCCCAGTGCTTAGAACAGTGCTTTGCACATAGTAAGCGCTTAATTAAAAAAAAAAAAAAGCTGAGGAGCTGAGCAGCTGAGGAGCTGCTGAGCTGCGAAGCGCAATGTTTCATTCACTCGGACTGTCAGCTCCTTGAGGGCAGGAATCATGCCATCTCTTGTACTAGTCTGCTGTGTGACCTTGGGCAAGTCACTTAACTTCTCTGAGCCTCAGTTCCCTCATCTGTAAAAATGGGGATTAAGACTGTGAGCCCCACGTGGGACAACTTGATCACATTGTATCCCCCCCAGCGCTTAGAACAGTGCTTTGCACATAGTAAGCGCTTAACAAATGCCATCATTATTATTATTATTATTTATTATACTCTCCGAAGCACTCAAGACACTGCTCTCCACACTGTGCACTCAACAGATACCACTGATTGATTGCTTGGAAGAGCATTTTCCGAGCAACATCTGCTCGTCCTGCTTCTATTGAAACATTTCTCAGGGCTGTGTTGGCTTTTTCTCTAAATTAAAAAAAAAAAATCATCTTTTTAAGGGCCGATTTCTAGTCCACCACCAGACATTTCAGCCCCGGCTGCGGAGACAAAAATAAAAGCCAAGGTTTTTCCGTGTCCGTTTACTGCATTTATTTACGTCATCCTTGGGAATGTATTTCCTGTCGGGTTATTTGATCCCTGTGACTCCGGCAGCAGGGACTATTCCAAGAGCAAGAACTATTTTTAAATCATTACAGAAGTCCTTGACTTTGTCCTGGCTCTGAAGCATTGAGGAGTCAGCTAGATTTCGGAATATTTTGATGGCTTTGCCGTGATGCACACTAAGTCTTTAAAATAGAAAATCATAGTGGCACCAAAAAGCAGTTTCAGTGCATTTAATAATAATAGTAATGATGGCATTTGTTAAGCGCTTACTATGTGCAAGGCACTGTTCTAAGCGCTGGGGGGATACAAGGTGAGCAGGATGTCATTCATTCATTCACTCGTATTTATTGAGCGCTTACTGTGTGCAGAGCACTGTACTAAGCGCTTGGAAAGGATAATTAGGCAACAGATAGAGACAAACCCTACCCAAAAATGGGCTCACAGTCTAGAAGGGGGGATACAGACAACAAAAAAAGACCAAGTAGATAGGCATCAATAGCGTAATCAATCAATCAATCAATCGTATTTATTGAGCGCTTACTATGTGCAGAGCACTGTACTAAGCGCTTGGGAAGTACAAATTGTAATCATTACAAAAGTAATGATGACGACCCGTTCCAGGAAGCCACAAATGCCTTCTTAGCTTGTCTGGACCGTAGTATCTTCGTCTGTAGAGTGGGCACAAGATTTCTGCTCCCCCTACTTCTTGGACTGTGCAGAAACACCAACCGTGTTCAACCTCTTCATGATGATAATAATCACAGAATTTGTTAAACCAGGCCCTGTACTAAGTGGTGGGGTGGATACAAGCACATGGGGCTCACAGTCTCAATACCCTTTTTACAGACGAGGTAACTGAGCCCCAGAGAAGTGAAGTGACTCGCCCAAGGTCCCAACAGCCAACTGGCCGAGCTAGGATTAGAACCCATGACCTTCTGATTCCCAAGCCCATGCTCTATCCACTACACCATGCTGCTTCTCTAGTAAGCCCGGGGTTTAGCACACCGTAAGCACGTAATATCTCACCACCATCCTGTTTTGTCCCACGTGGGGCTCACAATCTTCACCCCCATTTTACAGATGAGGGAACTGAGGCTCAGAGAAGTGAAGTGACTTGCCCAGGCTCACACAGCAGACACGTGGCGGAGCCGGGATTCGAACCCATGACCTCTGACTCCCAAGCCCGGGCTCTTTCCACCGAGCCACGCTGCTTCTCGGTAGCATTTATGGGAAAAAGTCGCTTTCTGTCACTGCGGGTTCTAAACGCAGAAAAAACACGGTCAAGAGACATCCTCATACTAATAGCTGCTAAGCGCTTAGTACAGTGCTCTGCACACAGTAAGCGCTCGATAAATACGATTGATGAAATACGATTGATGATGATATTTGCTAAGCGCTTATTATGTGCCAAGAGCTGGGGATACTCTACTTGGGGATACACAGTCTTTTAGACTGTGAGCCCACTGTTGGGTGGGGACTGTCTCTATATGTTACCAATTTGTACTTCCCAAGCGCTTAGTACAGTGCTCTGCACATAGTAAGCGCTCAATAAATACGATTGATGATGATGATGATGATACTCTAGAAGCAGAGCGGAAAAAGCAGTGCGGACTAATGAATAAAAGCATGGAGCTTTGAGGCCTGGGCTCTAATCCCAGCTCCGCCACTCGTCAGCCCTGTGACTTTGGGCAAGTCACTTCACTTCTCTGTGCCTCAGTTCCCTCATCTGTAAAATGGGGATTAAGACTGTGAGCCCCCCGTGGGACAACCGGATCACCTTGGAACCTCCCCAGCGCTTACAACAGTGCTTTGCACATAGTAAGCACTTAATAAATGCCATTATTATTATTATTATTACCCCATTAGACTGTAAGCATCTTGGAGTTAGGGCAAATTGCCTTCACCTTTTGTAGTAAATTCTCAAATTTCCCAACATACCGACCATATGCGAGCATGCATGCAGCTCAATGCTTTGGGGAAAAAAAAGAAGGACAGATCCTGATTGTGCTCGCAGATTGGAGAGTGAGTGGTGTTAATATCAGCAAAGCTTCTTGAAAGAGATCAATTAATCAATCAATCAATCAATCGTATTTATTGAGCGCTTACTGTGTGCAGAGCACTGTACTAAGCGCTTGGGAAGTACAAGTTGGCAACGTATAGAGACGGTCCCTACCCAACAGTGGGCTCACAGCCTAGAAGGACTGTGCTCTAGATGGACTTTGAGTTGTAATTTTAATAGAGAAAAGACAGAATTATGGTGGCTAGAGAAGAGAAGTGTCCAGAGGGGGAGGAAAGACGGAGAAGAAGCGTGGATCAGAGGAAAGAGCCCGGGCTTGGGAGTCATAGGTCATGGGTTCTAATCCAGCTCCACCACTTGTCAGCTGTGTGACTTCGGGCAAGTCACTTAACTTCTCTGTGCCTCAGTTCCCTCATCTGGAAAATCGGGATTAAGACCGTGAGCCCCCTGTGAGACAACCTGATTACCTCGTATCCCCCCAGCGCTTAGGACAGTGCTTGGCACATAGTAAGCACTTAACAAACGCCATTATCCCCACAGCACCTGTTTATATGTATATATGTTTGTACTTATTTATTACTCTATTTATTTATTTATTTATTTATTTATTTTACTTGTACCTAGCTATTCTATTTATTTTATTTTGTTAGTATGTTTGGTTTTGTTCTCTGTCTCCCCCTTTTAGACTGTGAGCCCACTGTTGGGTAGGGACTGTCTCTATATGTTGCCAATTTGTACTTCCCAAGCACTTAGTACAGTGCTCTGCACGTAGTAAGTGCTCAATAAATACGATTGATACTGATGATGATATTATGGTGAGAAAATGGAGAAATGATTCATTCTACCGCTGATGGAAATCAGTTTCTCAAAATTGGTGGGTTCGGCCTAGTGCTTAGAATAATGCGTGGCACATATAAGCCCTTAACACATACCATTCTTAGTATTATTATTATTATTTCAACCATCAGCCTCCATAATGATAAAATTAGGGAGGGCTGTGAGCCCACTGTCGGGTAGGGACCGTCTCTATATGTTGCCAACTTGTACTTCCCAAGCGCTTAGTACAGTGCTCTGCACACAGTAAGCACTCAATAAATATGATTGATTGATTGATGGATTGATTGAGTTGGCATCATAGTCCAGGGGAGGTAGAGAGTAAAAATTTAGGTGTGGAATTTAGAAGCACTTACGGATCAATCGACGGTATTTATTGAGTGCTTACAGAAGCGCTTGGGAGAGAACAACCCAACAGAGTTAATAATAATAATAATAATGTTGGTATTTGTTAAGTGCTTACTATGTGCAAAGCACTTTTCTAAGCACTGGGGTAGATGCAAGGTAATCAGGTTGTCCCACGAGGGGCTCACAGTCTTCATCCCCATTTTCCAGATGAGGGAACTGAGGCCCAGAGAAGTGAAGTGACTTGCCCAAAGTCACACAGCTGACAAGTGGCGGAGCAGGGATTCGAACTGATGACCTCTGACTCCAAAGCCCGGGCTCTTTCCACTGAGCCACGCTGCTTCCCCGAGTTGATCAATCAATCAATCAATCGTATTTATTGAGCGCTTACTGTGTGCAGAGCACTGTACTAAGCACTTGGGAAGTACAAGTTGGCAATGCTCCCTGCCAGCAACAAGCTGATAGTCTATAGGGGGGTGGGGTGACCAGCAAGGGAAGGCAAGAAGTGCCCTGGGGAGCCCACCTGGACTGTAACACGACTTGGGTGTATTTTGTGTATCCTTTCTTATCTTCATCATCAATCATATTTATTGAGCGCTTACTATGTGCAGAGCACTGTACTAAGCGCTTGAGCACTGTACTAAGCTCTTCATCGTATGTTTCCATCCTTTCATGTTACAGGCTTCCGTAGTTAGGGCTATGCCTTTGAGTGCCCAGGATAATTGTGTGTTTGTGTGTTTGTGTGTCGGGGGTGTGTTTGTGTCTACCCCCAACAGACTTCCAACCCCCTCAAGGTCAGAAACTGTGTCTACACCCCCCCCCCCACTCCCCAGTTTTCAAATGATCAATTAATGGTATTTACTGAGCGCTTACAGCATGCCGAGCACTATAATCAATCAATGAATGGCAATTGCCTGTTGTGGCTAGGGAATGTGTCTGTTATATCATCATCATCAATCGTATTTATTGAGCGCTTACTATGTGCAGAGCACTGTACTGAGCGCTTGGGAAGTACAAATTGGCAACAGATAGAGGCGGTCCCTACCCAACAGTGGGCTCACAGTCTGGCGCTTACTGCAGTGCTTTGCACCCAGGTTGTTATTCGGTGCCGTTGAGTCGTTTCTGATTCATAGTGACTCCATGGATATATGGGGTATGTATATATATATATATATAGATAGATAGATAGATAGATAGATAGATATAGATAAAGATATAGATAGATAGATAGATATAGATAGATATCTATATCTCTTTCTATATATAGATATATATATACCTGTATATATGTAGATAGATATCTATCTCTCTATATATATATATAGATATATATACCTGTATATATATATAGATAGATATCTATATCTCTCTCTATATATACATAGATATATATACCTGTATATATATAGATATATATACCTGCATATATATATATAGATAGATATCTATATCTCTCTATATATATACATAGATATGTATACCTGTATATATGTATATATGTGTGTACGTATTTATTACTCTATTTATTTATTTATTTTACTTGTACATATCTATTCTATTTATTTTATTCTGTTAATATGTTTGGTTTTGTTCTCCGTCTCCCCCTTCTAGACTGTGAGCCCACTGTTGGGTAGGGACCGTCTCTAGATGTTGCCACCTTGTACTTCCCAAGCGCTTAGTACAGTGCTCTGCACACAGTAAGCGCTCAATAAATACGGTTGATTGATTGATTGATCGATTGATATACTTTCTCCAGAACGTCCTGTCCTCTGCCATAATCTTTCTAACGGTTCTTCCGTTATCGCTGTTACGGTGTCTATCCATCTAGCTGCCCGTTTTTCCTCTTCCACGTTTTCCCTGGACTTTTCCTAGCATTATATGTCTTCCACATATTGCCGGCTGTGTGACTTTGGGCAAGTCACTTCACTTCCCTGGGCCTCAGCTCCCTCGTCTGTAAAATGGGGATGGAGACTGTGAGCTCCCCGTGGGCCAACCTGATCACCTTGTCACCTCCCCAGTGCTTAGAACGGTGCTTTGCATCATCATCAATCGTATTTATTGAGCGCTTACTGTGTGCAGAGCACTGTACTAAGCGCTTGGGAAGTACAATTTGGCAACATATAGAGACATGCACATAGTAAGCGCTTAATAAATGCTATTATTATTATTATTATTCTACCGAGACTTAGTCCTCCTGATGATGTGTCCAAAATATGCTAATCTAAGTCAATTCATTTGGCCTTCCAAAGACCACTTTGGTTTAATTCGCTCCGAAATCCATTTATTTGTTTTTCAGCCACTCCATGGTAATCGCAAAAACCTTCTCCAACACTTTATTTCAAAAGAATCGTTGTTCTCTATCCTGTTTTTTCCCTGTCCAGCTTTCAGATCCATCCATCGTCACTGGAAACACCATAGAGTTGACACGGGTAGTGCTCAGTAAATAGGATTGATGGATTGAGTGCTGACTGGCAGCAGGGCACTGTACTGAGTGCTTGGGCGAATGCGGTGCAATCCTGCAACACAACACAAGCGCTTAGTACAGTGCTTGGGCGAATGCGGTGCAATCCTGCAACACAACACAAGCGCTTAGTACAGTGCTTGGCACACAGAGAGCGCTCAATAAATACGACCGATGGATTGATCGCTTACTGGCTGCAGAGCACTGTACTGAGTGCTTGGGCGAGTCCAACACAATCCTGCAATGCAACACAAGCTCTTAGCACAGTGCTTTGCAAGCAGGTAGACTGTGAGCCCATTGTTGGGTAGGGACCGTCTCTGTTGCCGACTTGTACTTCTCAAGCGCTTAGTACAGTGCTCTGTACACACTAAGCGCTCAATAAATACGACTGAATGAATGAAAAGTAGCGCACACTAAATATGATTGATCGCTGACTGGCTGCAGAGCACTGTACAGAATGCTTGGGTGTGTGCAAGGCAATACTGCAATGCAACACAAGCGCTTAGCACAGTGCTGTGTGCACAGGTAGTGGCAAGAGCCCGGGCTTGGGAGTCAGAAGTCATGGGTTCTAATTCCGCCTCCTCCACCTGTCAGCTGCGTGACTTTGGGCAAGTCACTTCACGTCTCTGGGCCTCAGTCCCCTCATCTGGAAAAGGGGGATGAAGACTGTGAGCCCCATGTGGGGACAACCTGATGACCTTGTATTTCCCCCAGCGCTTAGAACAGTGCTCGGCACATAGTAAGCGCTTAACAAATGCCGTCATTATTATTCTTACTAAATAGGATTGAATAAACCTTGTGGGTGGGCCGGATCCCGGCTGATTTTACTTGTACGTATTTACTATTCTATTTTATTTTGTTAATATGTTTGGTTTTGTTGTCTGTCTCCCCCTTCTAGACTGTGAGCCCGCTGTTGGGGAGGGACCGTCTCTATATGTTGCCAACTTGTACTTCCCAAGCGCTTAGTACAGTGCACTGCACACAGTAAGCGCTCAATTAATACGATTGAATGAATGAACTTGTACTTCCGAAGCGCTTAGTCCAGGGCTTTGTATACAGTAAGCGCTCAATTAATACGATTGAATGAATGAATGAATGAACTTGTACTTCCCAAGCGCTTAGTCCAGTGCTCTGCACACAGTAAGCGCTCAATAAATACGATTGAATGAATGAATGAATTGAATGAACCTTGTGGATGGGTCGGATCCCGGCTGATTTTACTTGTACGTATTTACTATCCTATTTATTTTATTTTGTTAATATATTTTGTTTTGTTCTCTGTCTCCCCCTTCTAGACTGTGAGCCCACTGTTGGGTAGGTACCGTCTCTATATGTTGCCGACTTCTACTTCCCAAGCGTTTAGTACAGTGCTCAATAAATACGATTGAATGAATGAATGAATTGAATGAACCTCGTGGATGGGCCGGATCCCGTCTGATTTCACTTGTACGTATTTGCTATCCTATTTATTTTATTTTGTTAATATATTTTGTTTTGTTCTCTGTCTCCCCCTTCTAGACTGTGAGCCCACTGTTGGGTAGGGACCGTCTCTAGATGTTGCCGACTTGTACTTCCCAAGCGTTTGGTACAGTGCTCCGCACACAGTAAGTGCTCAATACATACGATTGAATGAATGAATGAATGAACTTGTACTTCCCATGCGTTAAGTCCAGTGCTCTGCACATAGTAAGCGCCCAATAAATATGATTGAATGAAAGAATAGTAAGCGTTTAACAAATACCGTCATTATTATTCTTACTAAATAGAATTTAATAATAATAATAATAATGATGGCATTTGTTAAGCGCTTACTATGTGCCACGCACTGTTCTAAGCGCTGAGGGGTGATACAAGGTGATCAGATTGTCCCACATGGGGCTCACAGTCTTAATCCCCCTTTTACAGATGAGGTAACTGAGGCTCCGAGAAGTGAAGTGACTTGCGCAAGGTCACACAGCAGACAGGTGGTGGAGGCGGGATTCGAACCCATGACCTCCGCCTCCAAAGCCCGGGCTCTTTCCACTGAGCCACAATGCTTCTCCATGTGTCAAGCACCGTTCTAAGCTCTGGGGGGATACAAGGTGATCAGATTGTCCCACATGGGGCTCACAGTCTCAATCCCCATTTTACAGATGAGGTAACTGAGGCTCCGAGAAGTGAAGTGACTTGTGCAAGGTCACACAGCAGACAGGCGGGATTCGAACCCATGACCTCCGACTCCAAAGCCCGGCCTCTTTCCACTGAGCCACGCAATTGTCCCCTCCCTCTCCCCCCTCGTCCTCCTCTCCATCCCCCCATTTTACCTCCTTCCCTTCCCCACAGCACCTGTATATATGTATATATGTTTGTACAGATTTATTACTCTATTTATGTATTTATTTTAGTCGTACAGATGTGTTCCATTTATTTTATTTTGTTAGTATGTTTGGTTTTGTTCTCTGTCTCCCCCTTCTAGACTGTGAGCCCACTGTTGGGTAGGGACTGTCTCTATGTGATGCCAATTTGTACTTCCCAAGCGCTTAGTACAGTGCTCTGCACATAGTAAGCGCTCAATAAATACGATTGATTGATTGATTGATTGTCTCCCCATTCCAGACTGTGAGCCCGCTGTTGGGGAGGGACCGTCTCTAGATGTTGCCAACTTGTGCTTCCCAAGCGCTTAGTACAGTGCTCTGCACACAGTGGGCGCTCAATAAATACGACTGATTGATTGATTGATTGATTGATTGATGAATGAATCGGTGCCGGCCCCGAAGAAGGTCTCCGAGGAAGGATGCTCCGGCTGTTGCCCCTGGCAACCGGCGCCTCCCGGCGCTTGTCGGGGAAAACGGGGCCGCGCATGCGCGGCCGCCCGAGCCCTGCCGCGGCTGGGGAATCTCCGATGACGTCACGGTGACGTCATCGCCGTGGGGGGCGGGGCTCCCGTCGCCTCAGAGAAGCCGCGTGGCCTAATGGTTAGAGCCCAGGCCCTGTTCATCCTTTCACTCATTCATTCATTCCTTCCCTCCTTCATTCCTTCATTCAATAATAATAATAATAATGTTGGTATTTGTTAAGCGCTTACTATGTGCAGAGCACTGTTTCTAAGCGCTGGGGGGAACACAAGGAGATGAGGTTGTCCCCGTGTGGGGCTCACAGTCTTAATCCCCATTTTACAGATGAGGGAACTGAGGCACAGAGAAGTGAAGTGACTTGCCCAAGGTCACACAGCAGACATGTGGGGGAGGTGGGAATGATAATGATGGCATTTATTAAACACTTACTACGTGCCAAGCACTGTTCTAAGCGCTGGGGAGGTTACAAGGTGATCAGGTTGCCCACCCCGGGGGGCTCACGGTCTTCATCCCCATTTATAGATGAGGTAACTGAGGCCCAGAGAAGTGAATCAATCAATCAATCAATCAATCAATCGTATTTATTGAGCACTTACTGTGTGCAGAGCACTGGACTGAGCGTTTGGGAAGTACAAGTTGGCAACATAGAGAGACGGTCCCTACCCAACAGTGGGCTCACAGTCTAAAAGGGGGAGACGGAGAACAAAAGCAAACATACTAATACAATAAATAGAATAGATATGTACAAGTAAAATAAATGAATAAATAGAGTAATAAATTGTTGCCAATTTGTACTTCCCAAGCGCCTAGTACAGTGCTCTGCACATAGTAAGCGCTCAATAAATACGATTGATGATAAATCTGCACAAACATCTATACATATATACAGGTGCTGTGGGGAAGGGAAGGAGGTAAAATGGGGGGATGGAGAGGGGGACGAGGGGGAGAGGAAGGAAGGGGCTCAGTCTGGGAAGGCCTCCTGGAGGAGGTGAGCTCTCAGTAGGGCCTTAAGTGAAGTGACTTGCCCACAGTCACACAGCTGACAGTTGATGGAGGTGGAATTTGACCACTGTGAGCCCACTGTTTTAGACTGTGAGCCCACTGTTGGGTAGGGACCATCTCTATATGTTGCCATCTTGTACTTCCCAAGCACTCAGTACAGTGCTCTGCACACAGCAAGCGCTCAATAAATACGATTGATTGATTGATTGATTGAACACACGACCTCTGATTCCCAAGCCGGCACTCTTGCCACCGAGCCACGCTGCTTCACTGGTCTAAGCGCTGGAGCACTGGTCTGAGCGCTGGATGGTCCCGACCCAACAACGGGCTCCCAGTCTCGAAGCAGGAGATTGACAACAAAACAAAGCAAGTAGACAGATGAGAAAGAAACTCAATCGTATTTATTGAGCACTTACTGTCTGCAGAGCGCTGTACTAAGCGCTTGGGAAGTACAATTCGGCAACTGATAGAGACGGTCCCTACCCAACAATGGGCCCACAGTCTAGAAGGGGGAGACAGACAACAAAACAAGTGGACAGGCAGCAATACCCATTAAAATAGCCCTACTGAGAGCTCACCTCCTCCAGGATGCCTTCCCAGACTGAGCCCCCTCCTTCCTCTGCCCCTCCTCCCCCTCCCCATCCTGCCCGCCTTACCTCCTTCCCCTCCCCACAGCACCTGTATATATGTATATATGTTTGTACATATTTATCACTCTATTTATCTTATTTGTACATATTTATTCTGTTTATTTTATTTTGTTAATATGTTTGGTTTTGTTGTATTTATTGAACGCCTACTGTGTGCAGAGCACTGTACTAAGCGCTTGGGAAGTTCAAGTTGGCAACATATACAGACGGCCCCTGCCCAACAGTGAGCTCACAGTCTAGAAGGATGAAGACTGTGAGCCCCACGTGGGACAACCTGATCACCTTGCATTCCCCCAGCGCTTAGAACAGTGCTTTGCGCATAATCAATCAATCAATCAATTGTATTTATTGAACACTTACTGTGTGCAGAGCCCTGTACTAAGCACTTGGGAAGTACAAGTTGGCAACATATAGAGACTGGTTCCTACCCAACAGTGGGCTCAGTGCTTAACAAATACCATTATTATTAATTATTATTCTCTGGGCCTCAGTTACCTCATCTGTACCTGTATATGTGTTTGCACAGATTTATTACTCTATTTAACTTGTACATATTTACCATTTCATTTATCTTGTTAATGATTTGCATTTAGCCTTAATTCTATTTGTTCTGACGACTTGACACCTGTCCACGTGTTTTTGTTTTGTCGTCCGTCTCCCCCTTCTAGACTGTGAGCCCGTTGTTGGGTAGGGACCGTCTCTAGATGTTGCCCACTTGGACTTCCCAAGCGCTTAGCACAGTGCTCTGCACACAGTAAGCGCTCAATAAATACGATTGATTGATTGATTGACCGTCTCTAGATGGTCTTGGACTTCCCCAGCGCTTAGCACAGTGCTCTGCACACAGTAAGCGCTCGAAAAGTACGATTGAATGAATGAATGTAAAATGGGGATTGACTGTGAACCCCCCCGTGGGACAACCTGATCACCTTGTAACCTCCCCAGCGCTTAAGACGGCGCTTTACACATAGTAATCGCTTAATAAATGCCATTATTATTATTGTGTCTGCTGGGTGACCTTGGGGAAGTCGCTTCACTTGGCTGGGCCTCAGTGGCCTCATCTGTGAAAGGGACTGTCAGTACCCCGTGATCCCCCCTGTGAGTCGGGGATCCACCCAACGCTTAGTATAGTGCCTGGCACCTAGTGAGCAGTACTTCCCAAGCGCTTAGTACAGTGCTCTGCACACAGTAAGCGCTCAATAAATACGATTGATTGGTGAGCCCACTGTTGGGTAGGGACTGTCTCTATATGTGGCCAACTTGGACTTCCCAAGCGCTTAGTACAGTGCTCTGCACACTGTAAGCGCTCAATAAATACGATTGATTGATTGATTAACAAAATACCACAGTTCTTGCGGTTATTAGAGAAGCAGCGTGGCTCAGTGGAAAGAGCCCGGGCTTTGGAGTCAGAGGTCGTGGGTTCAAATCCCGGCTCCGCCACTTGTCAGCTGGGTGACTCTGGGCAAGGCACTTCACTTCTCTGGGCCTCAGTTCCCTCATCTGTCAAATGGGGATGAAGACGGTGAGCCCCCGTGGGACAACCTGATCACCCTGCATCCTCCCCAGCGCTTAGAACAGTGCTTTGCACATAGTAAGCGATTAATAAATGCCATCATCATTATTATTAGTAGTGGTAGTAGTAGCCCTTCCACCATATTAGTCGAGTGACGTACGTGAGGGGGTGGGGGAGGGGCGGGGCCGGGCGCGCGGGAGAGTCGTGAGGGGGGCGGGGCCGGGCGTGCGGTGCGCAGACAGGGGGCGGGGCCTGGCGCGCGGGCACTAATCAGGGGGCGGGGCCTGGCGCGAGGGCAGCTGGAGGGGGCGGGGCCTGGCGCGCGGTGCGCAGACAGGGGGCGGGGCCTGGCGCGCGGGCAGTAGTCAGGGGGCGGGGCCTGGCGCGCGGGCAGCAGACAGGGGGCGGGGCCTGGCTTGCGGAGCAGTAGTCAGGGGGCGGGGCCGCGCGCGCGGTGCGCAGACAGGGGGCGGGGCCTGGCGCGCGGACGCTAGTCAGGGGGCGGGGCCGGGCGCCTGGAGCAGTAGTCGGAGGGAGGGGCCTGGCGCGCGGTGCGCAGACAGGGGGCGGGGCCGGGCCGCGGGGAAGTAGTCAGGGGGCGGGGCCTGGCGCGCGGGCGGCTGGCGGGGGGCGGGGCCGGGCGAGCGGAGCAGGAGTCAGGGGGCGGGGCCGGGTGAGCAGACAGGGGGCGGGGCCTGGCGCGCGGGGTAGTCAAGGGGCGGGGCCGGGCCCAAGGAGCGGTAGTGGAGGGGCGGGGCCGGGCGCGCGGAGCGGCAGTCGGAGGGCGGGGCCTGGCACTAGTCAGGGGGCGGGGCCGGGCGCGCGGGCAGCAGGCGGGGGGCGGGGCCGGGCGCGCGGTGCGCAGACAGGGGGTGGGGGCCTGGAGCGCGGGCAGCAGACAGGGGCGGGGCCGGGCGCGCGGGCACTAGTGGGGGGGGCGGGGCCGGGCGCGCGGGCACTAGTCAGGGGGCGGGGCCGGGCGCGCGGGCAGCAGGCGGGGGGGCGGGGCCGGGCGCGCGGTGCGCAGACAGGGGGCGGGGCCTGGAGCGCGGGCAGCAGACAGGGGCGGGGCCGGGCGCGCGGGCACTAGTGAGGGGGCGGGGCCGGGCGCGCGGGCACTAGTCAGGGGGCGGGGCCGGGCGCGCGGGCAGCAGGCGGGGCGGGGCCGGGCGCGCGGAGCAGCAGGCGGATGGGCGGGGCCGAGCGCGCGAGGAAGTAGTCAGGGGGCGGGGCCTGCCGCGCGGAGCAGTAGCCACGGGGCGGGGCCGAGCGCGCGGAGCCGTCAGTCAGTCCGTCAGTCAGCCCAGGGACGGGGCGGGGCCTGGGGCTCGCGGCCGTCAGTCAGTCAGGCCAGGGGCGGGGCGGGGCCTGGCGCGCGGGGCTGTCCGGCCGTCCGTCCGTCTGTCTGTCAGTCCGCCCAGGGACGGGGCCGGGCGCGCGGAGCGGTAGTCAGGGGGGCGGGGCCGGGCGCGCGGGGCCGTCCGTCCGTCAGCCTGTCAGCCCAGGGGCGTGGCCGGGCGCGCGGAGCGGTACGTGGGGGGGCGGGGCCTGGGGCGCGCGGGCAGCCCGTCCGTCCGTCTGCTGTCAGTCCGCCCAGGGGCGGGGCCGGGCGCGCGGAGCGGTAGTCAGGGGGGCGGGGCCTGGGGCGCGCGGGGCCGTCAGTCAGTCAGCCTGTCAGCCCAGGGGCGGGGCCGGGCGCGCGGAGCCGTCGTCAGGGGGGCGGGGCCTGGGGCGCGCGGGCAGCCCGTCCGTCCGTCAGTCAGTCAGTCAGTCCGCCCAGGGGCGGGGCCGGGCGCGCGGAGCGGTAGTCAGGGGGGCGGGGCCTGGGGCTAGCGGGCAGCCCGTCCGTCTGTCGGGCCGTCAGTCAGTCAGTCCGCCCAGGGGCGGGGCGGAGCCGGGCGCGCGGGGCCGTCAGTCAGCCTGTCAGTCAGGCCAGGGGCGGGGCCGGGCGCGCGGAGCGGTAGGCGGGGGGCGGGGCCTGGCGCGCGCGGGCTGTCCGTCCGTCCGTCAGTCAGCCCGGGGGCGGGGCCGTCCGTCCGTCAGTCAGTCAGTCGTCAGCCCAGGGGCGGGGCGGTAGTCAGTCAAGGGGGCGGGGCAGTCCGTCCGTCCGACAGCCCGTCAGTCCGTCTCTCAGTCCGCGAGGCCAGGGGCGGGGCCGCGCCGTCGTCCCCGTCGTCCGTCGGTGCCCGTGTGGCCGTGGGCCCGGGGGCGCCGAGGCCGTGCCGTTTGGCGGTGGCGGCGGGAGATGTTTGTGCGGGCGCGGCGGTGCCCCCCCCCCGCCGCCGCCGCCGCCCCTCCCCGCCCCCGGTGCCGCCGCCCCCGCCCCCCAGGGGCCATGGTGCCGCTCGCCCCGCCGGAGGAGCCCTGCCAGCGAAACATGGCCGGGGGCGGGCACGGAGGAGGAGGAGGAGGAGGAGGCCGCGGAGGAGGAGGCCCAGCGGGGCCGGGCCCGGGAGCCGGAGGCCTCGGAGAGGTCAGTCTGTGTGTGTGTGTGTGTCTGTGTGTGTGTCTCTGTGTGTGTGTGTGTGTGTGTGTGTGTGTCTCCGAGACAACCCCCCCCCCCGACACCTCACCTCCGCCAGGAGGCCTTCCCACCCCCAGCCCCCTCCTCCCCCTCCCCCCAATCAATCAATCAATCAATCGTATTTATTGAGCGCTTACTATGTGCAGAGCACTGTACTAAGCGCTTGGGAAGTACAAATTGGCATCACATAGAGACAGTCCCCACCCGATAGTGGGCTCACAGTCTAAAAGCCCCAGCGCCTCTATATCGGCAGACACGTTTGGGCGGATTTATTACTCTATTTATTTTACTTGCACATATTTATTCTATTTACTTTATTTGGTTAATACGTTTGGTTTTGTCGTCCGAGGTCCCCCCCTCGTACACCGCGAGCCCGCCGTTGGGTAGGGGCCGTCTCTAGATGTTGCCGACTTGTCCTTCCCAAGCGCTTAGTCCAGTGCTCTGCACACAGTCAGCGCTCAGTTAATGTGATTGAATGAATCTCTTTGTACGTATTTATTACTCTAATTTGTACACATTTATCCTATTTTATTTTGTTAATATGTTTTGTGTTTGTCGTCTGCCTCCCCCCACTAGACTGTGAGCCCGCTGTTGGGTAGGGGCCGGCTCTAGATGTTGCCGGCTTGTCCTTCCCAAGCGCTTACTACAGTGCTCTGCACACAGGAAGCGCTCAATAAATACGATTGAATGAATCTGTTTGTACGTATCTATCACTCTATTTAATTTGCACGCATTTATCCTATTTTATTTTGTTAATATGTTTTGTGTTTGTCGTCCGCCTCCCCCCACTAGACTGTGAGCCCGCTGTTGGGTAGGGGCCGGCTCTAGATGTTGCCGGCTTGTCCTTCCCAAGCGCTTACTACAGTCCTCTGCACACAAGAAGCGCTCAATAAATACGATTGAATGAATCTGTTTGTACGTGTCTATCACTCTATTTAATTTGCACGCATTTATCCTATTTTATTTTGTTAATATGTTTTGTGTTTGTCGTCTGCCTCCCCCCACTAGACTGTGAGCCCGCTGTTGGGTAGGGGCCGTCTCTAGATGTTGCCGGCTTGGACTTCCCAAGCGCTTAGTCCAGTGCTCTGCACACAGTAAGCGCTCAGTTAATGCGATTGAATGAATCTGTACGTATGTACTACTCTGTTTATTTTATTTGTACACATTTATTCTATTTTATTTTGTTAATATGTTTTGTGTTTGTCGTCTGCCTCCCCCTACTAGACTGTGAGCCCGCTGTTGGGTAGGGACCGGCTCTAGATGTTGCCGACTTGGACTTCCCAAGCGCTTAGTCCAGTGCTCTGCACACAGTAAACGCTCAGCTAATGCGATTGAATGAATCTGTTTGTACGTATGTATTACTCTATTTATTTTATTTGTACACATTTATTCTATTTTATTTTGTTAATATGTTTTGTGTTTGTCGTCTGCCTCCCCCCACTAGACTGTGAGCCCGCTGTTGGGTAGGGGCCGTCTCTAGATGTTGCCGGCTTGGACTTCCCAAGCGCTTAGTCCAGTGCTCTGCCCACAGTAAACGCTCAGCTAATGCGATTGAATGAATCTGTTTGTACGTATGTATTACTCTATTTATTTTATTTGTACACATTTATTCTATTTTATTTTGTTAATATGTTTTGTGTTTGTCGTCTGCCTCCCCCCACTAGACTGTGAGCCCGCTGTTGGGTAGGGGCCGGCTCTAGATGTTGCCGACTTGGACTTCCCAAGCGCTTACTACAGTGCTCTGCACACAGGAAGCGCTCAATAAATACGATTGAATGAATCTGTTTGTACGTATTTATCACTCTATTTAATTTGCACGCATTTATCCTATTTTATTTTGTTAATATGTTTTGTGTTTGTCGTCTGCCTCCCCCCACTAGACTGTGAGCCCGCTGTTGGGTAGGGGCCGGCTCTAGATGTTGCCGGCTTGGACTTCCCAAGCGCTTAGTCCAGTGCTCTGCCCACAGTAAACGCTCAGCTAATGCGATTGAATGAATCTGTTTGTACGTATGTATTACTCTATTTATTTTATTTGTACACATTTATTCTATTTTATTTTGTTAATATGTTTTGTGTTTGTTGTCTGCCTCCCCCTACTAGACTGTGAGCCCGCTGTTGGGTAGGGGCCGTCTCTAGATGTTGCCGACTTGGACTTCCCAAGCGCGTAGTACAGTGCTCTGCACACAGTCAGCGCTCAATGAATACGATTGAATGAATGAATGAATGAATGAGCTTGTACTTCCCAAGCGCTTAGTCCAGTGCTCTGCACTGACGGCCCAGACTGAGCCCCCTCCTTCTTCTCCTCCCTCTCCCCCTCATCCACCCCGCCTTACCTCCTTCCCCTCCCCACAGCACCTCTATATAGGTATACATGTTTGTACGGGTTTATTACTCTATTTATTTTACTTGCACATATTTACTATTCTATTTATTTTATTTGGTTAGTATGTTTTGTTTTGTCGTCCGTCCCCCACTTCTAGACTGTGAGCCCGCTGTTGGGGAGGGACCGTCTCTAGATGTTGCCAACTTGGACTTCCCAAGTGCTTAGTACAGTGCTCTGCCCACAGTAAGCGCTCAATAAATACAATTGAATGAATGACTCAATGAATTGTACTTTCCAAGCGCTTGGTACAGTGCTCTGCACACCGTAAGCGCTCAACAAATACGACTGAATGCATGAATGGATTGTACTCTCCCAAGCGCTTAGTACAGTGCTTTGCACATAGTAAGCACCTAATAAATGTCGTCATCATTATTATTATGATAGTCCAGCGCTCTGCATACAGTAAGTTCTCAATAAATGCGATTGAATGAATGAATGAATTGTACTTTCCAAACACTCAGTCCGGTGCTCTGCACACAGTAAGCGCTCAATAAGTACGATTGAATGAATAAATAAATTGTACTCTCCCAAGCACTTAGTACGGTGCTCTGCACACAGTAAGCGCTCAACAAATACGATTGAAGGAATGAATGAAATGTACTTTCCAAGTACTTAGTCTAGCACTCTGCACACAGTAAGAGCCCAACAAATACGATTGAATGAATGAATTGTACCCTCCCAAGAGCTTAGTACAGTGCTGTGCACATAGTAAGTGCTTAATAACAGTGACTATTATTATTATAGTCCAGCGCTCTGCACACAGTAAGAGCTCAATAAATATGATTGAATGAATTGTACTTTCCAAGATCTTAGTACAGTGCTTTGCACACAGTAAGCGCTCAATAAATACTATTGAATGAATAAATAAATTGTACTCTCCCTACCGCTTAGTACAGTGCTCTGCACACAGTAAGCGCTCAATAAATACGATTTAATGAATGAATGAATTGTATTCTCCCTAGCGCTTAGGCCAGCGTTCTGCACACAGTAAGCGCTCAATAAATACGATTGAATGAATGAATTGTACTTTCCAAGACTTAGTCCAACATTTTGCACACAGTAAGCGCTCAGTAAATACGATTGAATGAATGAATTGTACTTTCCAAGACTTAGTCCAGAGTTCTGCACACAGTAAGTGCTCAATAAATATGATTGAATGAATGAATTGTACTTTCCAAGACTTAGTCCAGCATTCTGCACACAGTAAGCGCACAATACGATTGATTGAATGAATGAATCGTATTCCCAAGTGCTTAGTACAGTGCTGTACACACAGTGAGTGCTCAATAAATAGGACTGAATGACTGAATGAGAGGGAGGAAGAGCCAAAGGAGCCAGTCAGGGTGATGCGGAAGGGACGGAGAAAGGAGGAAAAGCGGGACTTAGTCTGGGAAGGCCTTTCGGGGGAGGTTGGCTTTTGGTAAGGCTTTGCTTGCACCTTAATAATAATTAATAATGATGGTATTTGTTAAGCGCTTACCGTGTACCAAGCACTGCTCTGAGCGCTGGAGTAGATCCAAGAGAATCTGGTTGCCCCACAAGAGGCTCACAGTCTTCATCCCCATTGGACAGGTGAAGAAGCAGCGTGGCTCAGTGGAAAGAGCCCGGGCTTTGGAGTCAAAGGTCATGGGTTCAAATCCCGGCTCCGCCAATTATCAGCTGTGTGACTTTGGGCAAGTCACTTAACTTCTCTGGGCCTCAGTTACCTCATCTGGAAAATGGGGATTAAAGACTGTGAGCCCCCCGTGGGACAGCCTGATCACCTTGTAACTTCCCCAGCGCTTAGAACAGTGCTTTGCACATAGTAAGCGCTTAATAAATGCCATTAAAAAAAAAAACATAGGCCCAGAGAGCAATAATAATAATGATGGTATTTAAGTGCTTACTATGCGGCAAGCACCATTCTAAGCGCTGGAGGAGATACAGGGTGACCAGGTTGTCCCACGTGGGGCTCCCAGTCTTCATCCCCATTTTCCAGATGAGGTCACTGAGGCCCCGAGAAGCGAAGTGAGCGGCCCAAAGTCACACCGCTGAGAAGTGGTGGAGCTGGGATTAGAACCCACGACCTCTGACTCCCAAGCGCGGGCTCTTCCCGCTAAACCACGCTGCTTTGAAGTGACTTCCCCGGGGTCACACAGCAGACAAGTGGCGGAGCCGGGATTAGAACCCACGTCCTCTGGCTCCCAAGCCCGGGCTATTGGTGGAGAAGCAGTATGATAAAAATGTTCTTCTAATCCCACCTCTGCCAATTGCTTACTGTGTGACCTTGAGCAAGTCACTTGACTTCTGTATGCCTCAGTTTCCTCACTTTCAAAACCTGTCTCCTTCCTACTTAGATTGTGAGCCCTGTGTGAGACAGGGACTGTGTCTGACCTGATTATCTTGTAACTTCCCCAGTGCACAGAACACAGAGTAAGAGCTTAAAAAATACCATTAAAAAACCAAACACTTAAATACCATAAACAAAAAAATGTTTCCTGCCCAAAAGGAGATTCCAGTCAAGAGGGAGGAGTTTACAGTGCATTGTATTCAATAAGTGCTCAATAAATGCCTTACAGAGAAGCAGTGTGGCTCAGTGGAAAGAGCCCGGGCTTTGGAGTCAGAGGTCATGGGTTCAAATTCCAGCTCTGCCAATTGTCAGCTGTGTGACTTTGGGCAAGTCACTTCACTTCTCTGGGCCTCAGTTCCCTCATCTGTAAAATGGGGATTAAGACCGTGAACCCCCAGTGGGACAACCTGATCACCTTGTAACCTCCCCAGTGCTTAGAACAGTGCTTTGCACATAGTAAGCGCTTAATAAATGCAATTATTATTATTATTATTATTGCCAGTAGGCCACACTTCTCTTTCCCTCCCTCCTCTTCATTCATTCATTTATTCAATCATATTTATTGAGCGCTTACTGTGTACAGAGCACTGTACTAAGCGCTTGGGAAGTACAAGTTGGCAACATATAGAGACGGTCCCTACCCAACAGTGGGCTCACAGTCGGGCACTAATGTGCCAGGACCACCCCCCCTCACCCACTTTTCTCTCCCCCCCCCCCCCCCCCGGATCCAGGTGCCCAAGGGGTTGGGGGGGAGGGGAGCTTTGCCCCACCTTGAAACCTCCCCAGTTGGCACCCCCTCCTCCCCTACCACCCCCTGGATCGCCACTTTAGGGGGTCTCCCCCCAAAAGTAAAGGGGGATCTCTTCTTTTGGACCCACACTTTACACGTGATGTGAAGCCCCTCCGCCCCCCGACTGGTCTCCAGCCCCACTCGGCTTCGGGTAAAGGGTGGGCATAAGGCACCCTCCCAACCACCTAGTTGCGGGCAGGGAATGTCACTGTTTATTGTTGTATTTTACTTTCCGAAGCGCATAGTACAGTGCTTTCTGACTCCCAATGAATGGTACTCTCCCAGGCGCTTAGGGGGTGGGGTTGGGGGGGTTGATCTCCAGCCTGTTCTGTCCCCCCTCGGACCGAGGGTCCAGGGGTGTCGGACGGAGGCCGGGATGGCATCCAAGCCGTGACGGAGGGCACGTGTCTCCCATCCATTTGGTCGAGCCGCTCGTGCCCGCCCTGGATGCCCGGAGAGACCCCCCTCCCCCCAACCTCACTCCACCCGCCCTCGGAACAGCGACCGGATCGACAGGGTTTTCCGGCCCTTCCCGGCAGATGTATTCCAAACAGGAGCCAGGGGCCGGGAAGGGAGCCTCAACGCATGAATATTTAATCCCCATCTACTGGAAATGAAGTCAGAGATGGCCCTAAATCGGGTGTTACGTAGTCCCCAGATGGGCCCCGCTTGCCCAGCCCACTAAAGAGCCAGGCGTCTTTATGTTGCAAGTGTATGAAAAAATAATACCGGACGGCTTCATTTGTTCCTTTTGGCATCGGTCGCCCGGCGCATCGAGGCGCGTAGCGAATGCACTCATTTGGACGGGGCTTCCGTCGTCTCGTACTCCCCCACGTAGTAAGTAATCAATAAGTACCAATAATTGACTGATTGATCGCGAGGAGTGGGTTCTCAACAGGCCCTATCTGCCAAGCCATGAGGATTGCTAAATTCCTGGGAATGACAGCCGTCATTAGTAAGCTGTCGTAAACGCTTAATACAGCGCTCTGCACACAGTAAGCGCTCAATAAATGCAATTGAATGAATAGTAGCAAGTGCCTGCTATTTGGGGGAATAATGGTGTATAAAGGATAAAAATGTTTTAAAGCTGATAAAATGAGGGGGGAGAAGGCGGCGGGACCCGGCCATCCAGCAGCACCCGGAGCGTTCCTGGTATCGTGTTCTCTTCGGGTTGTTGTTTCGGAGCACTCTGGTGACCAGGGGGTCTCTGAACTATTAGAATAAGCCGTTTGAATGTTGCAGTCATTCACTACAGAATCACCGTCTCCATCCTTAAGTAGTTGCGGAAAAAAATCCATCGGAGTAAAATATAAAGCGTGTGGCTGGCAGGAAGATAGGGTTTGTGCCGTCCTAAAAACAGTTAGGATGGGTTAGATCTACCTCTGCAGTTTAAGGGGGCCACTCCTGGTGACCCCCTCAATGGCGCCTTTGGAAGAGCTAGAATTTGAAATGATTTGTGGCTTCCTCGAATCAGAGGAGTATCTCTGAGCAAATACAATTTTACTTTCTAATGCTGGATTCTGTGTACATCTTTGCTAATGTTATTGTCTCCAGAAGTGCAGTACCCTAGATTGGGAAAGATATTTATGTCCCTCTTCATTCAGTAAACACCCAGTAAAAAGTTGGCTTAAAACATGAGAAGCAGCGTGGCTTAATGGAAAAAGCCCGGACTCGGGAGTCAGGTCATCATGGATTCTAATCCCGGCTCCGCCACTTGTCAGCTGTGTGACCCTGGGCAAGTCACTTCACTCCTCTGGGCCTTAGTTACCTCATCTGTAGAAGGGGATGAAGACCGTGAGCCCCACGTGGGACAACCTGATTACCTTATATCCCCCCCAGCGCTTAGAACAGTGCTTGGCATGTAGTAAGTGCTTAACAAATACCATCATCATCATTATTACTATAAGGCCAAGGGTTTTTTGTGCTTTTTTTCCACACGGCATACATATTTTACAATTAAACATGCTGCTGTATTTCAAAGCTAAAGATTTTAACTTTTTCTTCACAAACTCTCTAGAATCCGCCTCTTTCTCTCCATCCAAACTGTTGCCCGGCAGGTCCCGACTGTGAGCCCCACTTGGGACAATATGATCACCTTGTATTCCCCCCCAGCGCTTAGAACAGTGTTTTGCACATAGTAAGTGCTTAACAAATGCCATCATTATTATTACTATTATTATTATTCTATCCTGCCTCTGCTACTGCGTCGGTCTCTTCGATGACCTCCCAGCCTCTAGTCTCTCCCCACTCCAGTCCAAACTTCACTCTGCTGCCCAGATCATTTTTCTAAAAATCTGTTTGGTACATGTCTCTCCACTCCTCAGAAACCTCCAGTGGTTGCCCACCCACCTCGCGTCAAATGCAAACTCCTTAGTAGCGTCGGCTTTAAAGCCTACAAGTCACTGCTTTTATTGTTTTGTTTTTAGTGGTATATGTTAAGCGCTTACTTTGTGTCAGGGACTCTACTAAGTGCTGGGGTAGATTCAAGATAATCCTTTTGGACATAGTCCCCGTCCCACCTGGGGCTCAGTCTCAGTCCCCGCCTTACAGATGAGGTAACTGAGGCACAGAGAAGCGACTTGCCCAAGGGCACCCAGTTGGCAAGTGGTGGTTCCAGGATTAGAACTCAGGTGCTTCTGATGCCCAGGCCCGGGCTCTAGCCGTGGCCACACTGCTTTGCCCTTTCCTGTCTGTCTTGCTGATTTCCTACTACAGTCCAGCCTGAACGCTTCGCTCTTCTAATGCCAACTAACTTACTGTACCTTGAACTCGCGTGTCTTGCTTCTAACCCTTTGCTCACATCCTCTCTCTGGTCTGGAACTCCCTTCCCCTTCATATAATAATAATAATAATAACAATGAAGATGATGGTATTTGTTAAGGGCTTACTATGTGCCAAGCACTGTTCTAAGCGGTGAGGGACAAGGTGATCAGGTTGTCCCACATGGGGCTCACAGTCTTCATCCCCATTTTACAGATGAGGTAACTGAGGGACAGAGAAGTCACACAGCTGACAAGTAGCGGAGCCAGGATTGGAACCCATGACGTCTGACTCCCAAGCCCACGCTCTTTCCCCTAAGCCACACTGCTTCTCATCTCTTACAGACCAGCATTCTCCCCACTTTCAAAGGCCTACAAAAATCTTATCTCCCCCTAGAAGTCGTCCCTCATGAAGCCGTCATTTCCCCACCCTACCTCCCCCTCCTTTCTGCATCGCTTAAGTAATAGTAATAATAATAATAATAATAATAATAATGTTGGTATTTGTTAAGCGCTTACTATGTGCAAAGCACTGTTCTAAGCGCTGTGGTAGATACAAGGTAATCAGGTTGTCCCACGTGGGGCTCACAGTCTTCATCCCCATTTTACAGATGAGGGAACTGAGGCCCAGAGAAGTTAAGTGACTTGCCCAAAGTCACACAGCTGACAAGTGGCGGAGCCGGGATTTGAACCCAAGTACTTGGGTCTGTACCCCTTAAGCACTTTGCTCTTCACCCCAACAGCCTTTTTGTACACACCCTTATACTCTGCCACTTCCCTTATCTAAAATTTACTTTATAGCCTCTCTGCCCCACAAGATCGTAAGCTTCTTGAGAGCAGGGATCATGGCTGCTGACTCTGTTGTATTATTCTCTCTCAAGCTTAGTACAGTGCTCTGCCCAGAGTAAGCGCTTATAATAAATGCTATGGATTGACTGATAGGAAATGGAACAGATTGACTGGTTTTCAGCAGACTGGATTGGGTACAGTGAGTCCGTCAATAGTATTTATTTGGGGCTAAGCACTTGGGAGAGTGCAGTAGCAGTTAAGACCCCCCACCCTCAAGGAGATCGGGAGAGATGCATAATTACAGGGAGGGAAAAGACACCAGATTTAATAACTGTGGTACTTGTTAAGCGCTTAATATGTGTCAGGCACTGTACTAAGTTCTGAGGTGGGTATAGGCAAATGGGTTTGGACACAGCCCCTGTTCCACATGGGGCTCACAGTTTCAGTCCCCGTTTTCAAGATGAGTTAACGGAGGCACCACGAAGCTAAGTGACTTGCCCAAGGTCATACAGCGGACAAGTGGTGGAGCGGAATTAGAACCCAGGTCCTCCTGATGCAAAGCCCCGTGCCCTATCCACTAGGCCATGCTGCTTCTCTTGAATCTACTTATGTGATTGACAGATAAACCTAAATCTTGGGGAGTGATGGAGCCCGGGGAAGGGGGCCTAAGAGTTTAGGGGATGAGGTCTCAAGCATAGGTGATGCAGGAGGTGGGGAGATGAGAGGTTAGTCTGAGAAGACTTCCTGAAAGAGGTGTGAGTTATAAAGTTATAAAATTTGGAAGCATATCAACTTACAAAGATATTCAGAATTGTGTTTCCCCCTAATCCACTCTTGAATGGTCAGTTGGTTTGACGTGTTCCTGAACACCTTGCCTGTAAAATGAGCTACACGTGTGCGTCGGCCTCAGCGCCTGTGAGGTTTAGTCTGATGGATTGCGGGACAAGATTTCCACGGAAACGCAGGGGCGTTTTCGAGGCAGATAAGCCACCCATTTCGGTTGTCACCCCAATAAAACATTCACCAGGGCCGTGCCTTCTCACCGAACAAATGCTCTTCTGTCAAAGCTGAATTTTACCGCTTAGGAGGTTTGGAAAGTAGAATTTAGGACTTCTTCACTCCTGTCACTTGGATTGAGGCAGTGTATTCTTTGGAATAATGAATATTTTCAACATGTCATCCCCAGGAGTTAGCACACCTTCCAAACTTGGGTCCTGGAGCCAAATGCCCTACCAGGCCTTACCGTTGCCAGGAAAGTGGTCAACCAGGAAATGGTATTTATGAAGCTCCTACTGAGTGGAGAGAACTACAATGACACGTGCTCCCTGCCTTCACGGAGCTTACGCTCAAGTGTGGGAAATGGACAGGCATCGGTCATCAGATAAAGTAGCGGGAGGTGGAGTGAGACCCTTGCGGGGGTGAGGAACCCTGTCAAACTCTCACCCTTGTGTTCTTTTTCTGGGCTTAGTACAGTGCTTTGCAGCCAGCCAGCACTTAATGGATACTATTATTACTGCTACTATCAATCAGTGGTATTTATTGAGTGCTAAGAATGCTAATAAGAACAAGACTAGGTAGAACAGCTGGTCACTGAATATGTGACTTTACATAGACACACAAATTCTGAGCCCAGGTATTGGTATTACTACTACTATCAGTCAGTGGTATTTATTGAGTGCTAAGAATGCTAGTAAGAACAAGACTAGGTAGAACAGCTGGTCACTGAATACGTGACTTTACATAGACACACAAATTTTTTTTTTAGACTGTGAGCCCACTGTTGGTTAGGGACTGTATCTATATGTTGCCAACTTGTACTTCCCAAGCGCTTAGTACAGTGCTCTGCACACAGTAAGCGCTCAATAAATACGATGGATTGATTGATTGAAATTCTGAGCCCAGGTATTGGTATTACTACTACTATCAATCAGTGGTATTTAGAACAGTGCTTTGCACATAGTAAGCGCTTAATAAATGCCATTATTATTATTATTATTATTATTGAGTGCTAAGAATGCCAGTAAGAACAAGACTAGGTAGAACAGCTGGTCACTGAATACGTGACTTTACATAGACACACAAATTCTGAGCCCAGATATTGGTGTAAGCGCTGAGGAGAAGCAGTGTGGCCCAGTGGAAAGAGCCCTGGCTTGGGAGTCAGAGGCCCGGGCTTCTAAGCCAGGCTCCATCTCTTGTCTACTGGGTGACCTTGGGTCAGTCACTTCACTTGTCTCAGTTCCCTTAATTGCAAAAATGGGGATTCGGTACTTGTTCTCCCTCCTGCTTAGTCGGTGAGCCGCTTGTGGGCCATGATTACCCTGGATCCACCCCAGTGTTTAGCGCACTATCTGCAGTACTTAACAAATACCACAATTGTTGTTGTTATTTTTAAGGACATCTGCCAGGCTGAAGAGACTTGGGGTGCTGGGAATAGGGAAAGGCTCCCTGGAGGGGGCAGGATTTTAGGAGTTCCAGGCATAGGGAAAGTGCAGCCATTTTGCACCACTTCTTTGCTTATTCACCACAGCCACCCTTGGTCCTCCAAGTGGATAGACTGTCTTCTCTTCACCACCCCACCCCCTTCTACACACACACGCACACACACACACACACACTCTCTCACACACTCACACACTCATTCTCTCTCTCCCTTCCTCTTTCCCTGTGTCCCCCCCCCCCCCCCATAGACTGTAAACTCCTTGAGAGCAGGGATCGTGCCTTCTTCGTAATAATAACTGTGGTATTTGTTAAGCACTTACTGTGTCCAGGCACTGTACTAAGCGCTGGGGTGGGCCTCAGTGGAAAGAGCACGGGCTTCGGAGTCAGAGGTGATGGGTTCAAATGTCTGCTCCGCCAGTTGTCAGCTGTGTGACTTTGGGCAAGTCACTTCACTTCTCCCCCGCGGGACAACCTGATCACCTTGTAACCTCCCCAGCACTTAGAGCAGTGCTTTGCACATAGTAAGCACTTAATAAATGCCATTATTATATTATTATTATTACGATAAGCAAATCAGATTGGACACAGTCCCTGCTCCACGTGGGGCTCACAGTCTCAATAATCCTCATTTTACAGATGAGGTAACTTAGGCCCAGAGAAGAGAAGTGACTTGCCCAAAGTCACACAGGAGATAAGTGGCAGAGCCGGGATTAAAGCCCTTGACCTTCTGACTCCCAGCTCGGGTTCTATCCACTACACTTTTGGGCGCTCCTAAGCACTCTGTACTGTGCTCGGCACACAGCAGGTGTTCAGTGATTTCAGACGAGTTCTAAAAAATGTGATATTTGGGGATGAAAGTAAAATGAATCTGTTCACCTTTCCCCGCATCTCTCTCTGACGTACTGCTTAATTTAGACTATGAGCCCACTGTTGGGTAGGGACTGTCTCTATATGTTGCCAACTTGTACTTCCCAAGCGCTTAGTCCAGTGCTCTGCACACAGTAAGCGCTCAATAAATACGATTGATTGATTCTGTAAATCTCTTTAACTCACCTCTCTCTTTCCATAGCTGACAACCCAACTTCTGTCCTTTTCTCCTTTCCATTCTCTCTCCTTCCCCCCCTTCCTCTTTCTCCCCTCTCTCCTTGTCCTTTATCCTCCCTTCTCTCCCTCTCCTTCACCTTTTCCTACCTTTGTTTTACTCGGTTGTTTACTGTTGTCAAAGCAGAAAGTAGCTCTGGTCCTAGGCTGCCAGCGGAAAGTTTCCCAGAGGGACCTAAGGGCCCGGGGAATTGGGAGCAAGGGAGATGTAGGAGAGGCAAAAAAAAAAAGCAGAGCGTGGGGGAGAATGAAAGCTCCTTGTGGGCAGGGATCATGTCTACCAACTCTTATATTGTAATAATAATAATAATAATAATAATGGCATTTATTAAGCGCTTACTATATGCAAAGCACTGTTCTAAGCGCTGGGGAGGTTACAAGGTGATCGGGTTGTCCCACAGAGGGCTCACAGTCTTAATCCCCATTTTACAGATGAGTTAACTGAGGCACAGAGAAGTGAAGTGACTTGCCCAAAGTCACATAGCTGACAATTGGCAGAGCCGGGATTTGAACCTGTGATCTCTGACTCCAAAGCCCGGGCTCTATCCCACTGAGCCACGCTGCATTCTCCCAAGTGCTCAATCCAGTTCTCTGTACACAGTAAGCGTTCAGTAGATACCACTGATTGATTGAGAGCCTCAGTTACCTCATCTGCAAAATGGGGATTGAGATTGTGAGCCTCACATGGGACAGGAACTGTGTCCAACCCGATTTGCTTGTATCCACCCCAGTGCTTACTAATTATGGTATTTGTTAAGTGCTTACTGTGCGCCAGGCACGTAAGTAAGCATTTAACAAATGCCATTATTAATTATTATTATTGTTGTTATTATGAGATACATTCCCTGCCCACGAGGATCTTATTCTCCAACAGGGGAGATGGACAGAAAAAGATGTACAAGGAGAGTAGTCAAGATGAAAAGTTGGATGTAAGTGCTGAGGTTCTGTTTAAGTTCATACTTGAAATAAGTTGAAGTTAGTGCTAGAGGTGGATGGCATGTGAGTTGATATGATTTAGGGTGCTGGAATTAATCGATAGAGGTGGGATTTTAGGAGGGTTTGGAACTTGGGGAGAGATGTGGTCCGTCACATTTCGGTACACAGGGTTTTCCAAAGTCGGAGGAGAGCGTGCGAACTGGGAACAGTGTTGGGAGAGGGTTTTTTTTCAGTATTTATTAAGTGCTTACTATGTGTCAAATACTGTTCCAAGTGCTGGGGTAGGTACATATTGACAGTGAGGGAAAGTTTTAGTAGCGATTGGGAGGAATGAAGAACCAGTCAGGGAGTAATGGGTGAAGACAGCAGAAAGATAAGGGGTGGAAGCGGTTCGGTGGGCGCCGAGCCTTGAAGCCCATCGTAAGGATTTTTGTTTAAAGCGGCAGGGCACGAGAAGGCAGTGGGAGAGGAGAGAAGAAGAGACGCGTACCGGCACCGTTTGAGGAAGATGACGGATGCCATAGGTTGGACTGTGGATTGGAGACGGGGAGAGGCTGGAGGCAGGGAGGCCAGCGTGGAGGCCATGAGCGTAGTCCAGCCACAGTCTGCCGGGCAGAACTCGGACTAGGGTGGTGGCTGTTGGGATGGAGAGGAAGGGGCACCACGGGGAGGTGGGGTGCAGGAAGACCCGATAAGAGGAGATGGAGACAGGCTGCATCAGCCTCCTCTCTGATCTCCCATCCTCCTGTCCCTCCCCACTTCAATCCATACTTCACGCCGCTGCCCGGATCGTCTTTGTGCAGAAACGCTCTGGGCATGTTACTCCCCTCCTCAAAAATCTCCAGTGGCTACCAATCAACCTACACATCAGGCAAAAACTCCTCACCCTCGGCTTCAAGGCTGTCCATCACCTCGCCCCCTCCTAGCTCACCTCCCTTCTCTCCTTCTCCATCCCAGCCCACACCCTCCACTCCTCTGCCGCTAATCTCCTCACCGTTAGGCCTCGTTCTCGCCTGTCCCGCCGTCGACCCCCGGCCCACGTCATCCCCCTGGCCTGGAATGCCCTCCCTCTGCACATCCACCAAGCTAGCTCTCTTCCTCCCTTCAAAGCCCTACTGAGAGCTCACCTCTTCCAGGAGGCCTTCCCAGACTGAGCCCCCTCCTTCCTCTGCCCCTCCTCCCCATCCCACCCGCCTTACCTCCTTCCCCTCCCCACAGCACCTCTATATATGTATATATGTTTGTACATATTTATTACTCTTTATTTTATTTGTACATATTTATTCTATTTATTTTATTTTGTTAATATGTTTTGTTTTGTTGTCTGTCTCCCCCTTCTGGACTGTGAGCCCACTGTTGGGTAGGGACCAGGTCTATATGTTGCCGACTTGTACTTCCCAAGCGCTTAGTACAGTGCTCTGCACACAGTAAGTGCTCAATAAATACGATTGAATGAATGAATGAATGCAAGCACGGAAAGATAGCAAGGACTCTAGGGTGACTCCAAGGAGACGGGGCTCTCAGCACTTGGGAGCTAATAATAATAATGATGGTATTTGTTAAGCGCTTACTATGTGTAAAGCACTGTTCTAAGCGCTGGGGGGGATACAAGGTGATCAGCTTGTCCCATGTGGGGCTCACGGTTTTAATCCCCATTTTACAGATGAGGGAACTGAGGCCCGGAGAAGTGAAGTGTCTTGCCCAAAGTCACACAGCTGACATTGGTGGAGCCGGGATTTGAACCCATGATCTCTGACTCCTTAGCCCGTGCTCTTTCCACTGAGCCACGCTGCTTCTCTGAAACGGCAGTCGGGGTGGTGTGCTGTCTTCCAAGATGGGAAGTTAGTCAGCCGATTGTATTTATTGAGCACTGATTATGTGCAGAGCATTGTACCAAGGGCTTGGGAGAGTACGGTGTAACAGACACATTCCCTGCCCACAAAGAACTTACGGTCCAGAGGAGCAGTGGATCAAGGGGGAAAGAAAACTTTCATACAGGCAGATAAATTTCCATTGTGCCCATGAGTGGGCAGAGCCGTAGCATGCCAAAGCGTAGACTACTCATTCATTCATTCAGTCGTATTTATTGAGCACTAGCTGTGTGCAGAGCACTGTACTAAGTGCTTGGAAGAGTACAATGGAACAATAATCACATTCCGTACCCACAGTGAGCTTACAGTCTAGAAGGGGTAGGGGCAGACAATAATATCAATAAATTACAGATCTGTACATAAGTGCCGTGGGTCTGGGGGTGTGGGGTTGAATAAAGGGAGCCAGTCAGAGTGACACGGGGGTAGGAGAAAAGGAAAGGGGCGGGGGGGGGGGGGGCTTAGTCAGGGAAGGCTTCTTGGAGGAGGTGTGCCTTCAATAAGGCTTTGAAGGAGGGGAGGGTGATTGTGTGTCCGATTTGAGGAGGGAGCGCGGGCGTTCCAGGCCAGAGGCAGGATGTGGGTGCCAGAAGTGCAGCAGTGGTCGCCCCTGGGGGGGCCCGAGGAAAGGAGGCTGGGCTGTGGTGCCAACCAGGGGTGGGGTGACTGCCCACTCTCTCCCAATGCCCTCAGAGGAGCCCTGGAGGGCCCACGGGACTCTCTTTCATTGCCATGCAGACGTGAAGAGATACCGTGCCTCACCATCAGGCAGGTGGCCCACTGCAGGCTTGCCCTGGGCATTTTCAGAGTCTTCTCAGTGCAGTGTTGTCTTCCAACACTTCTCCTGTCTCGCCGAGCCTATTACTACTTATTCATTCATTCATTCAATCATATTTATTGAGCGCTTACTGTGTGCAGAGCACTGTACTAAGCACTTGGAAAGTACAATTCAGCAACAGGGACAATCCCTGCCCACAACGGTCTCATAGTAATAATGATAATTTTGGTATCTGTTAAGCGCTTACCGTGTGCCAAGCACTGTTCTAAGTGCCGGGGGAAATGCAAGGTAATCAGGTTGTCCCACATGGGACTCAGTCTTAATCTGTAAAATAGGGATGAAGACTGTGAGTCCCAGGTGGAACAACCTGATCACCTTGTAACCTCCCCAGCGCTTAGAACAGTGCTTTGCACATAGTAAGCGCTTAATAAATGCCATTATCATTATTATTATTATTATTATTAATCCCCATTTTCCAGATGAGGTAACTGAGGCACAGAGAAGTTAAGTGACTTGCCCAGAGTCACACAGCCGTTAAGTGGCGGAGCCGGGATTAGAACCCATGACCTCTGACTCCCAAGGCCCTGCTCTTTCCACTGAGCCACGCTGCTTCTCTGCCATCGAGAGAGCTGCCGACGCCGGGGAAGAATCGGACTGCTGAGTGGCCTCCCTGAGTGCCTTTCCGCACGGAGCCGGGACCGTTGCGAGGAACGGAATTTGGGAATCTAGCACGTGGGGCGACCAGGCCGGGGAGATCAAGAAAAACGGCTGTGGGACTCTGTGTTTGGCGGGGACTTTGGCAGGGGTCCAGACCCTCATTTGCTCTCCCCCAAGCAGGTCGTAGCCTCCCCCCACACTGAGATATGTTGTTCCAAGGTGCCAGTGAAAGCGTTTCCTGGAGCAAGAGTAGTTTCCTTTTTTAATAGCATCGGTTAAGCTTTTACTGTGTATCGTACACTGTTCCAAGAGCTGGGATGGATACAAGTTAATTAGGTTGGACACGGTCCCTGTCCCACATGGGAATCACAGTCCAAGAGGGAGAAAGGAGAACTGAGGCAAAGAGAAGTTAAGCGGCTTGCCCAAGGTCACACATCCAGCAGTTGGCAGAGATGAGATTAGAACCCAGGTCCTTTGGCTCCCAGGCCTGTGCTCTTTCAATTTAAGTCATGCTGTAGATAGTAATAGTATCTGACACTTGACACCTGTCCACATGTTTTGTTTTGTTGTCTGTCTCCCCCTTCTAGACTGTGAGCCCGTTGTTGGGTAGGGACCGGCTCTATATGTTGCCAACTTGGACTTCCCAAGCGCTTAGTACAGTGCTCTGCACACCGTAAGCGCTCAATAAATACGATTGAATGAATGAATCTATTTAAGTCTCCATTGAGTGTAACGCCGTACTGAAAGTTTGAGCCCCACATGGGACAGGTACCGACCGCATCCAACCCGGTAACCTTGTATCTTACCCTGGCTCTTAGAAGAGTGTTTGACACATAGTAAGCGTTTAACAAATACCATTATCATTATTATTCTGCAATGACTTGCAGTAGCACGTAATAACTTGTCAGCATCCCATCATTCAAAGCACAGGCTGTCTGCTTTTTGGGCTTTTCCAGAGAAAGCTCATTTCGCCTGTCAGCTTCCTTCCCCTGTCGTTTTCCCAAATTACTCTAATGGAAGGTTTTTCATCCTCCCCACCCATAGTACGATGTCAGCTACCGAGGCATTGTAACTCAGTGACCTAAACACGATTTAGGGCCTAGAAACTAAATTTGGGGGCGATTAAAATCCAATCTTGCCTCTAACTTGCTCTGCTCCTTTGTGGTGAGTCATTTAAGCTCTCTCCTTCCGTCTCCTCGTCGTTAAGATGGGATCGTCATTTCCATACCTTGCATGGGTGGTGCGTCGCTTTATTAAAACAATTAGGAATCGGCTGGAAAATGCCGTTTTGTAAGGCTCTTGAAGGACTTTGCCGTTTCTAAAGCCGTCACCCCGAGCCCCAGAAGACTCCTTCAGAGCAGGTCGTCTCACCCCGGGGGGGATAGTGGGGTGTCAGGTGGGCGGGCAGTTCCCTTTTTCTTCCTGCCCCACCAACCCATCTGATGAAGACGAACCTAGTCCTCAGTGGAATTCATCGAGGGAAAAAAATACCTGTCCTTTTCCCCAGAATTCCAGTTCCCGGAGAAGGATCGTTTGTCCTGGGAGAAGCCTCTGCCGATCAGCTCAAGATGGACGCCCGATCAATCGGTTCTCGGCAATTCAATCCCCGATCTTTCCACCTCCCCAGCTGGCCCCCGTCCCCCTCCCGTCCCTCCCCCCGAGCCAAGCACAAGGCCAGCGGTCTCCGAACAGATGGGGTGCGGTGTGCTCCGTCATAAAGGCCACCAGGGTGAAATGGAAATCTCTTCTTTGGTTCCCTGGGGTTTCAGTTAGGCTGAGCACGGGCCCGTCGCGCTGCTCGCGGTTGTGCCGATAAACATATTCTTCCTGCCTCCCCCGCTTCTCTCTAATAGTCTCGCGTGTCACCCATTGAGCTCACCCTTCAGAGGAGGGGGCGGGGGAAGGGGAGGGTGACAGAGCACAGTTGTCAGGACTTGTCTCGTCTTATGCTCTCAAGTCGTCTCTGACCCAGAGCGACTCCCTGGACACCTCTCTCCCGGCACGCCCCGCCCTCCATCTGCAGTCGTTCTGGGAGTGGATCCGTAGAGTTTTCCTGGTAAAAATCCAGAAGTGGTTTACCGTCGCCTCCTTCCGCGCGGTAAGCTTGAGTCTTCGTCCTCGACACTCTCCTGTGCCGCCGCTGCCCAGCGCAGGTGAGTTTTGACTCGTAGCAGATTGCCTTCCACTCGCTAGCCACTCCAAGGTAGGAATGGCATGGATAGGCCTCCTCTTGACTCTCCCTCCCATAGCTGTAAAGGACTGGAAACTCTCCAGGTGCCGTCCTGAGATGGGTGGGGGTCAGCACCCGGGCCCTCCTAAAATCCCATCTCTTCCAGAAAGTCTTCTCCGATTAAACCCTCATTTCCCCACCCCGTTCGCTTCTGCTTCATGTATGCTCTTGGGTCTGTACTCCTTAAGCACTTTGAAATTCCTCCCATCCCCAGCCTGACAGCATTTAAGACCGGTCCCTGTAATAATAATTGTGACCTCTGTTAAGCCCTTACTCTGTGCCATCAAGCAAAAACTCCTCACCCTGGGATTCAAGGCTGTCCATCACCTCACCCCCTCCTACCTCACCTCCCTCCTCTCCTCCTCCAGCCCAGCCCGCACCCTCTGCTGCTCTGCCACCGCTAACCTCCTCACTGTGCTTAATTCTCGCCTGCCCCGCCGTCAGCCCCCGGCCCACGTCCTTCCCCTGGCCTGGCATGCCCTCCCTCCGCAATCCGCCAAACTAACTCTCTTGCTCCCTTCAAAGCCCTACTGTGAGCTCACCTCCTCCAGGAGGCCTTCCCAGACTGAGCCCCCTTTTCCTCTCCTCCTCCCCATCCCCCCTGCCCTACCCCCTTCCCCTCCCCACAGCACTTGTGTATATTTGTACATACTACTCTATTTTATTAATGATGTGCATAAAGCTCTAATTCCATTAATTCTGACGGTTTTGACACCTGTCTACATGCTCTGTTTTGTTTTCTGTCTCCCCCTTCTAGACTGTAAACCCGTCGCTGGGTAGGGACCGTCTCTATCTGTTGCCAACTTGTACTTCAAGCGCTTAGTACAGTGCTCTGCCCACAGTAAGCGCTCAATAAATACGATTGAATGAATGAATGAATGCCAGGCACTGTAATAAGTTCTGGGGTGGATAAAAGCAATTTAGGGTTAGACACAGTCTGTGTCCCCTGTGGGGCTCACAGTCTCAATCCCCAATTTACAGATGAGAACTAAGGCCCAGTGAAGTGACTTGCCCAGGGTCACACAGCAAGCAAGTGGGAGAGCCACGTTAGAACCTATAACCTTATGACCCCAAAGCCCATGCTTTATCCACTTAGTTCAGGGCTAATACTTAGTACAGTGCTTTGCACATAGCGCTCAATAAATATGATTAATAAAGTGCTATATTTTACCAAGTGCTGTATTCTATTCTGTGAAATACTATAGTCTGTGAAGTCCCTATATTCTGGCGCTTCTCCGATCTAGCATTTATTTTAACATCTGTCTTTCTGGCTTGACTGGCCATCAACTCTACTGTATTGTGCTCTCCCAAGTGCTCAGTACAGTTCTTCTTAGTACAGTGAGAATCAACGTGGCTTAGTGGAAAGAGCATTGGCCTGGGCTTCCGAGGACCCGTATTCTAATCCTGACTCCACCATTTACCTGCTGTGGATACTTGGACAAGTCACTTCACTTCTCTGTGCCTCAGTTCCCTCTTCTGCCAAATGAGGATTTAGTACCCATTCTCCCTCTGTGAGCCCCATGTGGGATCTGATTATCTTTAATCTACTCCAGAGCTTAGTATACTGCATGGTACTTCGTAAATGCTTAACAACTATTATTATTATTAGTGTCCTGTTAACAGTGAGCACTCAGTGATTACCAAAAATAATAATTGCGGTATTTGTTAAATGCTTACTGTGTGCCAGGCACTGTATTAAGTGTGGAAGTAGATAGAAATATCGCAGTTATTACTACAAGCTAATCAGGTTGGACAGTCGCTGTCCCACATAGGGCTTAATCCCGATTTTATAGATGAGGAAACTGAGACACAGAGAAGTGAATGGACTTACCGAAGGCCCCAGAGCAGACAAGTGGCAGAGCCATTAACTGATGGATGGATTGATCACTTAATCCATGTGCTTGAGATTCCAGTTGACCCCGACAAGTGTGAAGGTTGGAAGAGACTGTGCTCATTGGACATGTTGTCCCTATTCAGCCAGTGACCGTCTTCCTCTGGCGAAACCTGTTCATTAATTCATTCATTCAGTCCTATTTATTGAGCGCTTACTGTGTGCAGAGCACTGTACTAAGCAGCGTGGCTCAGGGGAAACAGCACGGGCTTTGGAGTCGGAGGTCATGGGTTAACATCCCGGCTCCACCAATTGTCTGCAGTGTGACTTTGGGCAAGTCACTTAACTACTCTGTGCCTCAGTTGCCTCATCTGTAAAATGGGGATTAAGATTCTGAGCCCCTGATCACCTTGTAACCTCTCCAGTGCTTAGAACAGTGCTTGGCACATAGTAAGCGCTTAATAAATGCCATTATTACTAAGCGCTTGCATAACCATCTTTGCCCTCCTGGGACGTGACATGGTAGAAATCAGTGGCATTCATTCATTCGGTCGTATTTATTGAGTACCTTTTTTGCCAAGCACTTGGGAGAGTAGAGTATAACAATACATAGACGTGTTTCCTGCCCATAACAAACTCACAGCCTAGAGAGGGAGACATTAGTAGGCAGATATAAATAAAGAAATTAAAGATACTTAAGTGCCATGAGACTGGGAGGGGGATGAATGAAAGGAGCACTCCGGAGCGATGCAGAAGGGAGTGGGAGAAGAGGAGAGAGGGTTTAGTCAGGGAAGGCTTCTTGGAGGAGGTGTGCCTTCAATAAGCCTTTGAAGGAGGGGAGAGCAACTGTCGGTTTGATATGAGGAGGGAGGACGTGGGCGAGAGGTCAGTGGCGAAATAGATGAGACGGAGGCACATATCGAGGTTTATATTTGTGCCTTTTTAGCTTATATCTGCAGATCAACTGGCAGATTAGTCTTCATGGTTCCAATGCCAACTGGTCGCTCAGGTTCGGCAGCTAGAACCGCACGGCCCCTCTTCGGGGAAGATGTTGAAGTTGCAGTGGTTTTTCTGGCAGGGCGCACGCTGCTGGGCCTGTTGCACGCACGGCACGGAGGGCGGGCAGAGCAAACTGCCGATGACATTTCCCGACTGGGCCACGGGAGTAGCCTCCGCCCAAGTCCACGCGGCCCCCTGGGCATTCGGTGTTGTGGAAGCCCACAAGAGGGTGCGGGGAAGACGGGGGATTTTTGGAGACGAGGCGTGGCCTAGTGATGATGATGATGGCATTTATTAAGCACTTACTATGTGCAAAGCACTGTTCTAAGCGCTGGGGAGGTTACAAGGTGACCAGGTTGTCCCACAGGTGGCTCACAGTCTTCATCCCCATTTTACAGATGAGGTAACTGAGGCACAGAGAAGTTAAGTGACTTGCCCAAAGTCACACAGGTGACAATTGGCAGAGCCGGGATTTGAACCCATGAACTCTGACTCCAAAGCCCCAGCTCTTTCCACTGAGCCACGCTGCTTTGGCCTGGGAATCAGGAGGCATCTAATCCCGGCTCCACCATGTCTGCTGGGTGACTTTGGGGCAGTCACCTAACTGCTCCGTGCCACAGTTACCTCATCTGTAAAATGGGGATTAAGTCTGTGAGCCCCATGCAGGCCGGGGACAGTCCAACCCGATTTGCTTGTATCCACCCCAGCTGTTATTACAGTGCCTGGCACAATCAATCAATCAGTCGTATTTATTGAGCGCTTACTGTGTGCAGAGCACTGTACTAAGCGCTTGGAAAGTCCAAGTTGGCAACATATAGAGACAGTCCCTAGCCAACAGTGGGCTCACAGTCTAGAAGGGGGAGACAGAGAACAAAACCAAACGTATTAACCAAATGAAATAAATAGAATAGATATGTACAAGTAAAATAAATAAATATATAGAATAATAAATATGTACAAACATATATACATATATACAGGTGCTGTGGGGAAGGGAAGGAGGTAAGACGGTGGGGATGGAGAGGCGGACCGGGGGAGAGGAAGGAGGGGGCTCAGTCTGGGAAGGCCTCCTGGAGGAGGTGAGCTCTCAGTAGGGCCTTGAAGGGAGGCCTCTGTGCCTCAGTTGCCTCATCTGTAAAATGGGGATTAGGACCGTGAGACCCCCATGGGACAACCTGATCACCTTGTAACCTCCCCAGCGCTTAGAACAGTGCTTTGCACATAGTAAGCGCTTAATAAACACCATTATTATTATAGTAAACACTTGAATGCCACAGCTATTATTATCATTGTTGTCATCTAACTTCTCTGTGCCTCAGTTCCCTCATTTGTAAAGTGGGGATTAGGGTTGTGAGCCCCATGTGGGACATGGATTGTGTCCAACCTGAATAGCTTGGCTCTGCCCCACTGTGCAGTACAGTGCCTGGCACATTCATTCATTCATTCAATCGTATTTATTGAGCGCTTACTGTGTGCAGAGCACTGTACTAAGCGCTTGGGAAATACAAGGTGGCAGCATATAGAGACGGTCCCTACCCAACAGCGGGCTCACAGTCTAGAAAGGGGAGACGGACAACAAAACAAAACATATTAACAAAGTAAAATAAGTAGAATAAACATGTGCAAGTAAAATAAAGTATAGTAAGCGCTTAACAAATACCATTTAAGAAAAAAAAAGTGGCAGTTTTGGCATGTGTGATGGGGTAAATCAGAACTTGACCCACCCAGTCTCTTAATCACTGAGGATAATGGACTTTCGAAACACTTGGCGTCCACGCGATTAATGAATTGACAAAGGATGGGGACTCCCCAAGATTTCAGAAGAGTCACGGTATTTGACGGAGGCGAATTGCAACGAGATGTCACTAACAGCTTTCGTCAACTTGGACGAGATGATGTTTGGAAAGCATTTAAAGATGGCTCCTTCTCCCCGTTCCCCACCCTGGTGTCGGGGCTGGGGTGTTTGAAAAGCTTTAGGAGCTTTTCAGTGTGCTGAGTGGCTTTCCCCATGCAAGAAGGACAGATCTGAGCTTCACGCCAATCACTGGGGCGTCTCTGATCGCATTCAACTAATTGGAGTGTTTGTTATGCGCTCGTTTCGGGCCAAGCACCATACTAAGCGCTGAGGTAGATCCTAGATCAATCAATCAATCAATCAATCAATCGTATTTATTGAGCGCTTACTATGTGCAGAGCACTGTACTAAGCGCTTGGGAAATACAAATTGGCAACACATAGAGACAGTCCCTACCCAACAGTGGGCTCACAGTCTAAAAGGGGGATCATCATGTTGGACACAGTCCCCTGTCCCCACATGGGGCTTCCAGTCCACAAAGTCAAAGTTGGGTAGGAAAAAGAGGAACGCCGGGCTCTGGATTTTTCGGTGTTTCTTGATGAGCGTACCTGGTTTCCACGCGTCTGAACCCAGCCGTCAAAATTGAGAAGCAGCCCTGCCTAGTGGATCTGGGAGTCCTAAGAACCTGGGTCTAATCCCCGGTCTGCCTCTTAATAATAATAACGGTATTTGTTAAGCGCTTACTATGTGCCAAGCACTGGGATAGATACAAGGTGATCAGGTTGTCCCACGTGGGGCTCACAGTCTTGATCCCCATTTTACAGGTGAGGTAAATGAGGCACAGAGAGGTGAAGTGACTTGCCCAAAGTCACAGAGCTGACAAGTGGCAGAGCCAGGATTAGAACCCACTACCCTTTTGCCCGCTGTGTGACCTTGGGCAAGTAACTTGATGTTTTGATGCTTCAGTTCCCTCATCTGTAAAATGGGGATTGTGGGAGCCCTAAGTGGGACAGGGATTGTGTCCAACCTCATTAGCATGTGTCTACACCACTGCTTAGAATAATACCTGGCACATAGTAAGCCCGTAACTAATGATGTAAAAAAAAATTCCAGTGGTTTAGATTCCTATATTTTTGCAAGTGTCACTCAGGATATTTGCTTGTGCTGAGGTATGAATGCGTTTTGAACTCTCAAGTGAAGATTCCTAGATTTGTCATTTCAGGGACTGTGTCTACCTATTCTTCTGTGCTCTTCCAAGCGCTTAGGACAGGACTCTGCACACAGTAAATGCTCACTAAATACGATTGATTGATTGATTGGTTGAAAAGGACGGATGACAGTTGTCCCAAAGCCTGGCCTGGCAATGTTAGCCAGGCACCAACCCAGTGAACAAAATTTGTCACACCCCCAACTCTGAAAAAAGATCTAGCACAGCATCTTTTAGGATACGTTTCCAGGTGGCAATTGGAATGCGAGTAAATGGCAATTTAAGGAGTATTCGTTTGTATAGAACGGGTTGTGTTTTTATGAATGGGGTGCATGTTTTTGTGACAGAGTGGAACTGAGAGCCATCCTGAGACTAACATTTATCAAGAAATAATTGGCAGAATCTCTCACATGAAATTTATCTTATTTTTCAAGGCTAGTCATTTTAAGAGGAAATAATGTCAGTAGTCGGGCCTTTGACTTTAAGCCTCCGATCTCCCACAGGAGGAGATTTCCCCAGCAAGTAGTCATTGAAATCAAAAGGAAAATCTTTGTGGGGTGCTTATTGAGTGCAGAGAAAGAAAATCGAAAATGAACACTTCCCCCCAGCGAACTATTGATCAAGATTGGAAGAATTTGGGAGTTTCAGATGTGTAAAGGTAATATATTAGTTGGAATATGTTGTGGACTATTTTGCAGTGTTTTATTGTGTTGGTACCAGCACACGATACCCTCCCAAAATTGTGGTTTAGAAGAGAGCCTTCAATAGTGTGTTCCAGGTTGTGATAATGGTTGTCATTTAGTTTTAAAAACAATTTGGCTTAGCTTTTCCAGGGCAGTATGAAAAATTGAATTTCGAGTCAGAAAAACAGCATGGCCTAGTGGAAAGAACGATGGGCACGGGTGTCAGAGGACCTGGGTTGTAATTCTGACTGCCACTTGCTTGCTGGGTGATCTTGGGCAAGTCATTTCATTTCTCCGTGCCTCAGTTTCTTCCAAAATGGGGACTAAATCCTACTCCCGCCTACATAGACTGTATGCTCCCTATGGGATGGGGACTATGTCCAGCCTGGTAAACTTGTATCCACCCCAGTGCTTAGAGCACTGCTCGACACTTAGTAAGTGCTTAACGTATGCCACAAAAGAAAAAAAAAAGGAAGCATTTCATTCATTCATTCATTCATTCATTTGCATTTATTGAGCACTTACTGTGTGCAGAGCACTGTACTAAGCGCTTTGGAAGTACAAATCGGCAGCAAGCATTTATTTCTGATGAAAGTACCAAGTTTGGGTTTTACAAGGCCATATTTGGTTTTCCTCTCCCTTGCCACCTGTAATGAGTGATGTCAACAGTGGGTTTCTCTCACTCATTTTCCACCATTTTCAACTCACTAGGCCAGAGAAAAGGAGTTAGATAAGCAGTCGAAGTTAAACTAGTTATACTAGTTTTGGGAAGTCTGACCTGAATGAAGTATTCCTACTAAGTGCATGATTTCAGACTACAGTGCAGAACGTTTTGGTCACTCAAGCGTCAAGCTGTCGTGGTACTTAAGAGGCACCAAGACATAATAATAATAATAATAATAATAATAATAATAATAATAATAATAATAATGGTATTAGCTAAGCGCTTACTATGTGCCAAGCGCTGGGGTAGACACAAGGTAATCAGGCTGTCCCATGTGGGGCTCACAGTCTTAATCCCCATTTTATAGATGAGGGAACTGAGGCACAGAGAGGTAAAGTGACTTGCCCAAGGCCACACAACAGACAAGTGGCAGAGCCGGGATTAGAACCCACAAAACTCTGACTCTCAAGCCCGGGCTCTTTCCACTAAGCCATTCTGAGATATTTGAGGGTCAACGTGGCCTCGTAAAAACAGCCCGGACCTGGAAATCGGGGGATCTAGGTTCTAATCCTGGCTCCGCTGCTTGCGTGCTGTGTGACCTTGGGTAAGTCATCGAACTTCTCTGGACCTCAGTGTTCTGATCTGTAAAATGGAGATTCGATGCCTGTTCTCCCTTCCCCGTAGACTGAGAGCCCCATGTGGAACAGGGACTGTGTCCAACCTGATTAGCTCATATCTACCCCAGTACCTTGGCACATAGTAAGCACTTAACAAATGCTGCAATTATTTTTTTAAATTATTATGATAGTGGTGATGTTTACTGAGCACTCCCTGGGTGCACTGTACTAAGCGCCTGGAGCCTGAGCAGTACGTTTTGGGAATTCATTTTTGGTAGAAGGTTTAATTAATGAAATGTCACTCTAAAATGAGGTACTCTCCTGCTTACATTGCTCAGTAAGAAAAATCACATCTCAGGACTTCCCTCACCAAAAGTGTGGGACCTTAAGATGTTAAGTGTTAGGCGGCCCTTTTTTAAGTCGTAAGGAAAAATAAAAATCCATCCATCAGTGGTATTTATTGAGTGCTTGCTGTGTGAAGAACATGCACGAAACACTTTGTAGGGGACAATATAACAGAGTTGAGAGGTGTTTCCTGCCCACAATGAGCATCCCATCTAGAGGAAGAGTGGTAAATCTCATGCAAGTGCTTGTAATAATAATAATAATAATAATAATAATAGCATTTATTAAGTGCTTACTATGTGCAAAGCACTGTTCTAAGTGCTGGGGAGGTTACAAGGTGATCAGGTTGTCCCACAGTCTTAATCCCCATTTTACAGATGAAGTAACTGAGTAAGTAAATGACATTGAAAAAGACATTGGTGTTTTTGATTCCGTCTTAGTTTGATTAGATGAGAGATTTGTTGTCAGTTTACCCTGCAGCGTTTGCAAATTAGCATGCTTGAGGTGCAGTTTGGATTTGACTCTGGTGATCATTCAGTCAAGCACTGGTATTTATTGAGCGCTTACTGTGTGCAGAGCCCCTTACCAAGTGCTTGGGAGAGTCCAATACAGCAGAGTTGGTAGACGCTGATCCCTGTCCACAAGGGGCTTAAAGTCTAGAGGACGA